>NC_031495.1:20873682-20997181 GCF_000237925.1 Schistosoma mansoni
ATCCATGTTAGTTCTGGCTTTCTTTAAATTCATAAAGGGAACTAACTGCATGAAATTTTTGAAAAATCACTTTCAATACTCTTTTCTTCACGTTATTTATTCTAGATGGAATATTAAGATGACCGAAGGACCTACGAAATCATGGAACGAATAAAATATCCTTTAGAATAGGTACATTTTGGACAGCTATGAAATTCAAGACATGCGTTTCGCACTATTTAAGACTTGTCAGCTGGATCTACCAGTCCTTAACATCAACAACAGGATAAATCTAAGCCATGCCAACAGTGATATACGATATCTTTTGTTAGAGATTTTAGGCTTATTCAGAGATTATCATGATCGTCTTACCTGAGTGAACACAGAGATGGCAATGCAAGCTTGAGTCGGATAAGAGAACAATAAGTGAGACAAAATAATATGAATTCATCATTTTTTTAGTTGTCATCAGCTACTTACAAAGTTAGTTAAAATTAATGAAACATATGACTTGAACTAGATACCTACAAAATTATCGGTCTAATGATGCAATAATTAAGTTTATTTCTATAATTTCTGATGGATAGTGAGCTGATTGTTGGAAATTATATATTCTATCCGAATAACTGGATTCGTTGTTGATAGTATTGAGTTCCCAGAACTAGGTTCTCGTCAACTCCATACAATCTATAATATTTGAAAGTCAAAATTGTTAAGTGAGTTGGAAATTATTGTAGTAAATATCTGATTAAGGTTAAGAGATAGAACAAAATATCACGATGTCACATGGAGGACACTCGGAAACACTAGAAATAAAATAATAGACTAAAGGGACTAGAAATAAGCGATTATGTAGTAAACGAAATCTCAAAAGAACAATAAAATGAGTGAAGATAAATCAGTTCGAAGTAAACTTATCGAAAAAGAGAACCAGGAAGTGATGAGAGGAAGTGATCAAATAAGGGGACGTTTAAAATCTGATCTGACCACATAAGTCGTGTTACCAGGGTTACCTTAACGTTCTCTTTTTGAACACGAGTCAGAATTTTAGTGCTTGATAGCAGAAGCTTTAGGAGATTTTAGAAGACTAGAGTTTGGTTGTCTACTAACCAACTTGAAATATCACACAAAGTACACCTGATATCTCGTGCCCGAGAAACGCCTAGAAATTACTGCACTACTAAGCATCTTTATTCTTCTTGAACGAAGACTTTTCGGGATATGTTCTGTGGACTCTTTGCTAAAGAAAATAATGCTTAGTAGAGCGATTTCCAGGAGTCTCAGATACAGTACATCAAGTGGAACTGTAGTGCGAATACAAACATAATTATTGCTAACACGAAAGAGGTATCTGTCAGCCCTTAATTGGGTTATTGAACATATTTTACACGAGATTATTATTTTAGCTTCAGGGTAGATTTTATCGCATCCAATGTTAAGTCTTCTAACTTTCTTCGCAACATTATCACTGATCAAAATTCAGATGGATAAAGACGGCCTCTTCCAATGACTATAGCTTCTTTCGGATTGTCCTTAATTTTTCTATGTCTAATATTAAGCCTTAGATCCAGGATTTTCAAAATAGAGTATGCGAGAAATTTCGCAAAACTGTCGACGACATTTTTGAAAAAACGATTAGATGGTTTTTAAGTAAAAATTAAAAAAATTTTATAACCTTTTGAGTTTAAAACTAAACGAAATGGAAAAGGAAGCTACATATGGATTCGAATTTCATATCTTATAAGAGGCTGTTGACAAAATTGAAGCTAGGGCTCAATAAGTAAACTTTTGACAGGTTGGAAGATTAAGATTCGGTAAATGAAAACAATAAGGGTTGGTTTAGATATAAATTGGTCGATATTGGTAACTACTACCTTACCTTACCCACTTCAGACTTGAGAATTCTGTCTAATGAACACGAAATTTGATTGACACACAAAACAAAGGCACGATAATGATGTTGCAGTCAAATAAATATTACAAAACTTAAGTCCATTGTAAGTGAATAACATAGACAAATATAGAAGACTTGACTGACCCAACAGAGGAACGAATCACTGGCAACTCCACGTATGGTTATTCAAGGCCTCAACGGTTTTATTTGCCATACATGTGTGGTCTATCAAAGATACACATATTGAATGTCCCAATCAGACCTATATAATCAATGATTAATTCAGCGTAACAGAAAATAGCCCACTGTCTAGCAGAGATATGAGAACTGTTTCGTCAATAGCTAATTTTCTACACATTGAAGGACGCTATTTGACCTGCTGAGAGATTGGATAATATTAGTACGTTTAGTAAATTAATTACCGTCTTTGTAATAATACTCTTTTTTACCATGATACCACCTTTTGAAACCATAGACGTTAGATATGATAATTCTGAACTTTTGTATTTATCAGTAACTGGGTTCAAATAATTGCTACTTATATCCATGTAAAATGGTTACCTTCACCGACACTTGCTGTATAAAATCTTAATAACATATATTTATTTATTTAAACACATAAATATTGGTACAAGGAAGCACCAGATACACATGCGCTACACAAATCTCATTTGATTTGTGTGAGGGCTGTGATACTGCCCGGGCTATAAATTAATTCTTATATGATCTTGCTGAAAACTGACAAACCTTAGGTATAGATGTTCTGAACAATAACATATATAGAGTTAAATATACGGGAAATATTTCTAACTCTATTTTTAACGGCAACAGTAGGAAGTTGTTTTAGTGAACGAAGATAAATTAAATTAACTACACAAATCTCTCAGATACCAAGTAATTAAATTTAGGGAGTAAAATAAAATAAATCCATTCATAAATATATACCAACTACCAAAGGTAAATAATATTGTAGAAAATGGGTTTGTAATTTATATTTGACTGAAAATGAACAGTGTATACAATAAAATAGTAATTCACTATACATATGTGAACATATAAACATACGAAATGTTAGTCTTTGTATGCATTCATTTTTTCTTTAATATTTCGTACTATCTCCTGTACTGATTTATTTTGTCCGTAATAGTCGGAGAATTGTCCTTTCGGATCCAATAAGTACATTATAATAGTGTGGTCAACCTATAGATATTAAATGTGAACAAATTATAGACATAATTTAAAGTAATATCTCAGAACTGTAACGAAAACATTAAGAGCTTGAAAGCCAGCTCCACAAATTTTTATCGATCGTTTTTTTAAGTTGGATTAGTTACGACAGATCGATGATAGTAAGTTTGACGGAAAAAAAACACTTGTTCAGTCTAACAAAAATTAATTCTTAATGTTTGTGTTGACCAATAAGTGCACATAAGTTGTTCTCATATCGTTAATTGATTCAGATAAGAAAATAAAGCATTCAAACGGACACATAGTAGAATCCACCTTTTCCATTTAAATGGTAAATTGTTTGTAGGTGCAAAACTCCTGGCGATTTAAAACAATATTATTAATCAACAGGCTTGCTTAAGAATAGTCAACATAGATAAGTTTTGAACGGACATGAACTAATTAGAACACGTACCACCGAAGAAGTGAATGAACTCGACGAAATGTAACGGAATTTTCATCATTTCTTCTATATGCATAATGGCATGAGATACATGTTATTCACATATACAAGCGTCGAGAAAACCAATCGAAGATGTGGTTTAGTGGTTGAAAAACTCTACTCTCAACCAATAGGTCATAACAGTAACTCAACAATGAGAACACAAAACTGAATATGGCTATGAACTTGCAATAAATAAACGGACGTAATGAAATTGATCTTTTTACACAGTGACATTAAAATATCACAGATGAACTTATGTTTTGAAGTATACTTGTCCGGAAACGGATATCGAGTGTACCTCTTAAGAAAAACAGCTTTATGATACCTATGAACCATAAACGATTTTCCCTGTGAGAATTAAAAACAAATCAACGACAAATAGAAAAAAGATGACGATTAGAAATTGGACTTTATGGTATATAGTGTGAAAACTAGTCGACTCCTGACAAATGTTACTGCATGTGGCTGCCTGACTGACTGATATATGCTACTATCAAAATATTAAGCGAAGAAATTAGTTACTAAGCATAAAATCTAGTTGAATCAAGTGTTTGCGAAGTTCAACTTTACAGACGAATCAACATTCATTTTTTTAATCTTTTAATTATTTATTTATTTGAACATATAAATATTGGTACGAGGGGACATGAAATATATATGCGCCACGCAATAAAAATGAGACTGAAGAGATGGGGAATGGAAGGTGAGTATAATCAAAAAAGAAAAGTAACAATGAACAGAAATTAGTGTATGAGTGTTTGGTCGCCCTGAATCTAACTCCAGCAATATCTTTTTTGTTGAAATATGTTATATCTAGAGCTTTAGATTCTTTCTATACCGCGTACTACTAGACTACTTGAACGATTGAACCCGCAATAGGGAAGCTACACGTAGTGATTCTGGAATATTCCTCCAAAAGCTGATTGGATGGAATATGTTCGGCTCCTTCTGAGCTTCTTAGAGCTTTCTCACGTTCACCTGTGGACTGTCCTCACGCATACCCTTCTTCAATAGACAATCCCAGAGAACAGTCCTTTCCGACCAATCGAAGGCATTGCTGATGTCAAGAAACACTACGATTGTTGGCCTGTAATAAGTATGACGTTGGTTTACAATTTAGTGGAGGGTGAAGATATGATCAATACATACTCGAGGGGAAAGAAAACCACCCTGCTCCTCGCGAGTCAGTCTTTCTCAGGTTTGGAAGATCTATGAAGTATGACATAAGCCATTAGTTTGGACGCAATCGGAAGTAAACTTATCCCCCGATAGTTGTTTTATAGATGATGTGAACCCTTTCTAAAGTCACTGACAAGTGGACTGAGCCATGTTGGTAGGTGTAGACTACCTGGTTGGGATCTGCGAGATGATAACAACCGATGGTTAGAGACCTTGAATGACATGGCTCAAAATCGTTTGCAATGGCGAAGGTGAATCCACTCTTTGTGTTCTTCCAAACTCTAATCTTCTGAATTCCCTATACCCCTTTCTTTTTTCTCTTTTCAAATTTATTTCACTGGATTATACTCCTTCAATAACATCTTCAAACCTTAATCTTTCCTAATGCTGCTTATACTCTTACTACTCCTACCATTATGGATTTGAATCGAAAACTGCATCTCTGTGCTAATGTGGTATGGCAACTCGAACTGATGTACGTACGTACAAAGTTCTACGTTTTGACTGACTAAGTCAGTTCGCTAACCAGGTCTCCACCACCTTTAAAGAGGGTGGGATTAAGTCAGTCAAGCCTGGTGATTTGTGGCGCTTCAAGAGTTGGAATTCTTTGAGGACTTCCGCCTCGTTAGGTGGATCAGTCGTTACCTGCCACGAAGGGCAGGACAGTCTGGTCGACGTCACCGAGGCACCAGACCAGTTTAACTGCCCCTCGAAAAACGCTGCCAAGATATCAGCAGATGTTATTGATTGATATCCTGTCGGCTTCACAGATTGTTCCATCCGCAGTAGACTTCTTACTGTCGGCGATTTGGATGATTTGAAAGCTAGTGAACACTCAAAACCCAACATCCTAAATCCAATCTCCACAATTTCATAAAACCAAAACCATTTATCAATACTTTTAACACTAATTTATTATACGTGTTAGTCGTAACATAGATTCAATGTACTGAATGACCATTAAACACCGAAAAAACTTACAATATAATCGCCATCAGCATCTTTTGGACCTGGACTGTAATAAATACGATAGAGCTTAGAAACTTTATCAATTTCCTTTTTAGTACCAGTCAGCCCAGTCAAACGTGGTGAAAAGTCTACAGCCAAAAATGAGAAAGAAACCATTATTTTATCACTAAAAAAAGATCTTACCACACATAACAAAAGTTCTAATTAATCTAGCTGACCTAGTTACAGGACTTACTATAGTCAATTATACGGTGATTGTTATTATCCATTGTACTCATACAACACAATATGTTGACACTGCATATAAAATTATAGGGATTTAAAATAGGAGTCAGTGAGTTACACTTGGTGAAAGTATTGCATGCAGTAACGTGTACGAATCTAGGCAATATTAAGCACGGGATACCATTGCCAATACTCACCAAATAAGATAATTGCTTTTCAGTTTCCCCACGTATAATAACTTGAGTGGGAGTATTGGTTGCAAGAGATTACAATTAACCAAGACTCTCAGCAGAATTAGAATTATTATTATGACAGCAGTGAACAACTCATTTTTACTAGCTTTTTTTGTCATGAGAATTTTGGTACAATAGGACACCAAAAAAAAATATGTTATACAGGGTGCACCACGCTAACCGCTTATTACGGACGACGCCTTATAATATACACATTATCATAAAAAAGGTAAAAACAATAATATCCCTCAAGTGCTTGGTTTACAAAATTAAACCTATTCAAAAACATTAGTTAAAGACATGAACAGCTACTTCTTTCAAATAAGATTATGATTTCACTTAATGCACCGGAGATAAATAAATTCGACTCATGGTTTGTCTCTGATTAAGTGTTATTAACTGTGGTACTTCGAACGGTAACCTTTTGAACAAATGAGTTAAGCTTTCAGGTTTTATAGTTATTTTCTACTTATCTCCACACTGCCCCCAAATGCCCTGGTACGGCCGAGAGTGGGGTAAGTCCGCTCTCTCTCTCTCTCTCTCTCGAAATGCTCTCACATGGCCACGCGTATATAGCCTCTGCCAGGGAAGTCCTACTCACTGCCTTCTCGTGGCATTACTGTTGTTTACGAAACTGAGAGGATGAAAAGCGAATGTCCGGCGCTTTAACCGGGTTGGTTGACACGGAGCGTCCACCTAGGGGAGTTGGAAAACCCTGATTCCAAACCAATGGTGCACATGGACTTCAGTATTCTGAGGGAACAAATGGCGCATGAATCAACCGTTGGTCACTGGCTACCATGAGACTGTATCTCCTCACGATGCTCCGCTGCTTTGTGGATCAGATCTTTAGGTCAAAGGCTCGGGGTGTAGTCCCCTAAGAAAACCACCTGCTTCGGCTTGGGCACCCGGGCAGTATCACAGCCCTCACACAAATCAAATGAGATTTGTGTGGCGCATATGTATCTGGTGCCCCTTTGTACCAATATTTATGTATTTAAATAATAATAATAATAATAATAATAAATATCTCCACTCTGTAAACTTTTTTCCCGCTACAGTGAATAAATGAATTTAAATAGTCACGAATGACTTTTAAGTAGGGAACATGGTGTTTCGAATTTCATCTTTTTGTTCACGACTGGGATTTGACCGACATTTAATTATATTTATCAGTACAAATACTAGACAAATACTAGAAATACTAGACTGGATAGTTAAAATTAATCTGTATTAGGATTCATACTCGAGTATTATAACTATATAGCAACTATCCTACACCCAATTTCGATTATGGTTAATTTTGGTTAACCCCTTTTACTAACTTACTTAACAGACATTGTCATTTGGATAGTAACAATTCGCATATATCTTTGTATTGTTATGATCACTAGAGCACATGACAGACTCTAGCCAAGACGATTGCTTAAGTATCATTCGATGACTCATCCTCCTCCCCATATATGTATGCACTCAAATCTTATTATTAGCTTTCACTTTGTCTTACTGTGCCCCTATACAATTTGACTATAAATTTGCCTATTTAGTTGCTCGCGCTTGCTCGCTCATACTTTCTCATACTTCGCTCGATGTGCTTGTAGCTTTGTGGCCTGTGTCATTTGATAATAAACTGTAGTTGCAGCTTCTCTTTGCCTTCTGATTCTATGCACCGTTGAGATTTGTGTTATAACGGTTATCGAGGTGAAGGATTAGCAAAGCATTGCACTACAACTATTCACATTCATCAGTAAGATTTATATGCAATCTTGGGCATCATAAGCGATCAAGGATTTTACCATACACTACTGCAACAAAAAGTGTTACCACCGAACGGTTCAAGACATTACAACGAAAATAAATATCTTGTAGAAGGACACAAAAGTCCTGTAAAATTAACAACCTTTGATTATTGTTACGAAATAATTGTCTCTAATTGCTAGACAGTACATTAAAATACAATAAATCTAAAATGAAAACTTTTTTATTACCTTTAACGTACTTGGCTAAAACATCTGGGGTATCACGTTCGCTGTCGACAGACACAAATACAGGCACTAAGGGGTACTTGGGCTTTTCAATAAGCACTGTAAGAAAAAGCATATTTGTAACGTTTAAAGCACTGGTAATATTAAAATATTGGATGAGTCGATGGTTTATAAAATCGATAAACTAGGTTTCACAATGAGTACAGCAACCACTATCTTAATTCAAGTTTTTACAGAAACGAAAGTCTTAATGAGAACTAAAGAGGGGTGTTCATCTAAATCATTTTAGTTTTTCATATTTCTTTAACTGATGTTTAAAAATTTAAGTGTAAAGCTACTAAATGGTTTGATTTGGTATTTTTCATATATACGGGACAAGATAATTAGATTAACCCATTGTGTTAATAAATAAAAATAGAATTCAGTGAAATTTTCTTTTCTTCATATCTGTTTAGTTGACAATCGTCTCCCATATTTTTGACCTGGAAATTATTTTCATCCTGAGATGAAGATTTGTGGCTCAGCTGGATAATTTAGGTGGGGTATGTTTTCAGTACTCTATCTAAGATCTCAACATCGCTTATATCAATGCATGTAGACAACTACGGACACACATCCGAGAAGTTTTAGAAGCTTGACGCTCAGGTTGATTAGCAATCAGCAAACACATTGAAATAAATCCAGTCTATTAACCAATCAGGAAAATCACGGACAAATATAGGACCAAGAATCAAATCAAAGGGAGATACAATCAAAATAAAGAGGTAGACAGTGACAAGTTAAAGGTCGACAGTAACCAATCAAGACCGAGGTCGATAGGATAAGCTGTGAATCATATGTAGGGAAGTTCAAACAATTCACGTGTACCTGAAGTTTGTGTTATGTTGTTCAGAGGAACAATAAAAGCTTCACGTCCAAACCATCCAGCTCAGAGAACAAAGCCCCACCTCTTTTCATCCTCCTATTCTTCTCGACCCCCTTGGTCATTACGCAACATTCGTTTAGTGTTTGAAATCTAGGATCACTTTATAATGCAATCTCTTCTATGCTTAACTATAAATACGAATATACAACTTAAGTAAATGATTTTGTTGAACAGGATGAGATACTTAACTGAAAACAATTGCGTTTGATTTCTACAAAACAGGAATGCTTTGTGAAGATTATAGCTTACAGATGATTAATCGACTTGAACAACAACACACTACACAAGAATGAGGATAATTCGGTGGGAAATAAGTGACTAAGGAATGCGTCTAACTGCATTGCCAATCAAGAAAAACAACTTTAAATATACTTCATTTTATTGATTAAACACAAAATTCATACATAATGAGTCAAAAGTGACGTGTTTAAAAACAAGCAGTCACACGGGCAACGGATTTATTTACATTTAAAAATGATTTTTACCAGTGATCCACCAAAATTATTTATTCGCTTATGTACTACTTAAAGATTTTGCTACAACAACGGATCAAAGAATAGGTTATACAAAGTGGAATAAAACTATAAATAGGAAAGAGATAGGTAACACAACCAATCAATCAGTCAACAAAAATTGTATTTGATAGTGTTATAATTTCTCTTATTACGACCTGGATACCCTTATTGCCTCGTATTCTTGAAAAACACTTCACTCGAAAAGTCCCCGAACCAGAACACGGCTGAACAGGAACGAAATTACATTCCAAATAACAAGAGTAGATGGAAGTAGGAATCACAATAAGAAGATTCCAAAGTCTTCTTCAAGTATCCACTAGCGCTAACTAGATAAAAAATAGCCAAACAGTGTGCCCCAACACAGTCCTGAACGGAACGTGCTTTAATCCAATCTATATCCCACTAACAAAGCAATACCCCAATCAAAACATAATGGAGAAAAATTTCTCATCGTTAAGAAGGCTGATCTTTTTTCAAGGATATGTAATAAAAAGCCTACTTACTGTATACTCGATGTTTCACAACCAAACTCGCGTTACGATGATGCAAAAGTCATATCTAGCTTTTTTCTGTAGGTCAATTGATTTAATATACAATGTCACCATCAGTATTCATAGTTAGCAAAGTATGTTGACTTTCCAACTATTTCTAACAACTCATCATAAAAGTTGGGTCTTGTTTTATCTAAACACATAAATATTGGTATAAAGGGGCACCAGATACATATGCGCCACACAAATCTTATTTGATTTGTGTGAGGGATGTGATACTGCCCGGGTGCCCAAACTGAAGCAGGTGGTTTTCTTAGGGGACCACATCCGGAGCATTTGACCTAAAGGTCTGATCTACAAAGCAGTGGGGCATCGTGAGGAGATGTAGTCCCATGGTAGCCGGTGATCAACGATTGATTCATGCGCCATTTGTTCCTTCAGGATACTGGAGCCCATGTGCACCATTGGTTAGGGGGCAAAAAGTTGGGTCAGGCTATATACTTTTCCCAATCCTGAAATACTTTGCACCTTGAATGTCAAAAGTACATGTTACACTTACCAGAAATAATTGCCAGTTGGTTGAATGCATTCTAGATAGACTATCATCCTAGAGCAAGATAATTTCACTGGTATTACTCCTATATAAGTACCTTAAAAGTGATCTTATTCGTTCTTTATGAACATAAGAAATAAATATCATCACTTTATCACAACAATACAAAAATAACATTTCAAACAAATGAACATTTTGGAGTAGACCTGAAATCCCGAAATACTTATTGGTTGAAGTATGAAAAAATTGAAAAAAGCATAAGAAATACCTATTGACTTAATGTGATGCCAAAATAAACCATAACATTCATGAAATCAGCTGTTAAGACTATAGAACTACACTGAACAAGATCGCAAAATTATATACTATGCAACAAAGACGGTCATATACAATAAAATCACTGAAACTTATTTCCTAAACTTACTTATTCTGTCAGACACTTCCACAAGTCTCTCTATTTGTTCTGGGCATATATCTGGACATCGGCAGAACCCAAAGTACAACAGAACCCATTTCCCGCGGAAATCAGATAATTTACATGGGTTCCCGTTATGATCAATTAAATTGAAATCCCCACCAATAGATGGCAGACCATATTTTCCCTCTGATAATTCTGTTGCTAAAATGTTAGAAACAATAAATTGGACGTTTGTAACAGTTAACTGAGATTTCTAACCGCCACCAACAATTGAAAAATATTCAGAAAAGTCAACTTGTAAATTTCAAAAAATTGGCAGATGGAGTCCCATAAACAGCGTTATTTACAAATCGACTTGAGATTCAGGTTAAAAATAATCTGACCATGATGCTGAGATACATTTATAAAGAACAAAAATATCTGATTATCTGTGTGGAAACTAAATTAGTTCGAGAAATATGTAGTGAACGGAAAGATGAGTAGAGAGCTATTCATTAGCAGCAAAAGTTGCATGGTGTTTTATTAGCTTAAGCAACCAATTTCCAACAAATTGGTTGGAGGTTCTAATTCTGTTTGCCTTTCAGTTGGGTAGTCAGTATAATTAGCCCTCATTATAAATAGGGTTACAGTATATAGTGTTAACAGGCGTAAGTATATGAAGTGTAAAATTGCCCACCAAGTACACTTAAAAAGTTACACACTGCAACTAGCAGCATATGAAGCTAATGAACTACTGAGATATTCACAATAATTCAATGGTGTTATAACCTCGACAAAGTTGTGGAAATAAATAAGGAAACATTGGTAGTGCTTTTAAAGCACGACCACTGAAAACCGACAAAGATGGTTAAATAGTATTGCTGAGGTGCCTGTTTCTGATAATCTATGTAAGAGGCTGTTAGATTTAACCAAGAGTGAGACACATGAGTTGTTGGTACATAACTTAATGATCACGTAAGGGTCTCATTATGCATCCAACTTGATTAACCCGGACCACGTCAAGTTTTATATTCACCTGCGCGCAGTGAATTCAAAAGTTGGTAGTCCGAATTTGAGCATCACCTGCAAGGTGCTGAAACAAATGATTTTGTTTAGTCAGAATAACTTTGTTAACTCGATACATTGAGCTACTCACCTTAAAACCTCTAATTTTCAAGACTTTCCACCTTGTGGTTTCATTCTAAACAAACGTCGTTCATAAAATACCGTATCAACCACCCAAAGTATATTTACTACTTATTATTTATTTGAACATAAATATTGGTACAAAGTGGCATAAAAATATATATGGGCGACAAACACCTGTGAATTTTGTGGCCTGGAATACTGTCTGGATACCCAAACTGATGCAGGTAGTTTTCTTAGGGGGACGATCCACGAACCTTTGTTGACCTAAAGGTCTAATCCACAAGGTAGTAGAGCAACGCTAGGAGGTGCAGTCCCATAGTAGTCGGCGACCAAGGATAAGTACAGACACCATTTGCTTCCACAGGATCCTGGAGCCCATGTGCACCACTGGCTTGGAACCAGGGTTTTTTGACTTTCCTAGGTGAGTCTTCCGTACTCACCGACGCAGTTGAAGGGTCGGACATCCGCACCTTAAGTCACTCACTCGCAATGGTAACGTTATGTGACTGCTAACATGACGATATTGAGAATGACACATAAACCAAGATAAACAAAGCCACATATGTTTACTCTACACTCGATAAAATTACATAGCAGTGGATGAAATGGATCAATTACAAAAGGAAAATTCTAGTTAGTATACTTAGATCCACAAAATTAGTTACTAACCTTTCATGAAGTCTCTTGTCAGAGAGACTGCGGCTACGGTGGCTGACCCTGCAATGACGATATAAGAGCACCATTGTATATAACGCATCCGCTGGAAAGTATGGTGATAGAATGAAGAGGCCTACCTCTTCTGGACTAAGAGTTGACCTGAACCTGACAGGAATAAGACTTCGAGACAACACTTTACTGAACTCTTTGATCATTCCAATTAATTAGGTTACCTCGGCATCCCCAAGAACTTATAAGAAGAACTTATATAAGAAAAAACACGCATATTTGATCGATTAGTATTTCGCGCACAGTGATCACCTTCAGTGGTACGATATTCAATAAGCTTGTATCGAAGTGATGTAAACTAGCCAATTTCCTCCGTTTGTGTATTGACATGAAAAAGAACTTTCGGGTCTTTTAGATTGGTTTATGATCATGAGCTCCCAATATCTGGGCTAAACCGATCAATTTTCGGTCAAGTTTGGGACAGTCCTATAGAAAATTTGGTGTGAACTTTGGGAAAGTTAGGAAAAACTAGAAATTCCTCTAAGCTGAGAATTTTTCTGAAACTTCGCCTAAAGTCCACGCAAATTGTTCACGCTCACTGAGAAGATGTCATGAACCGCCAAATATATTCTGAAATTTTTGTTGGTTTTGGATTTTTCTGCATTTTACTATGTCCAGAACAATTGCGGAAGATCCCTACTGACTTCATGGGCGCTCTCAATTTCGTATTTTAAATCCAAATATGAAGATGAAAGCATGGAGTTTTACCCGGAATATTTAATGATCAAAAGAGAAAGCACTCTTTTATAACACCCGTCAGAATAACAGCTGGATTGTTTTCCAGTTGCTACAGTGCAAATGGCTTACACTTGTAACGCCTTAATCGTTTGATACTATCTTTTAAACTTTATCTTAGGGAATGAACTGATATCACCGGGTCAGTATACGCAATACACGAAGACTCTCTTTTAAACACTTGTAGTGACCGGCCAGTCTCGATAAGAACACGATTGGAATAACGGAAATAATTATTATTATTGTAACCAATTGTACCAGAGATTGTTTTACTGTATTTGTTTAACTGTATCAGTTTCACTTCTTGTTCCGTTATCCGCCTTGTTTGGTTCGAGCTTGCTCACGCACTGCTTATTCGCTTGTACTCTTTGGCACGTCTCGGTATTATTTCGATACCACGAGATCGCCAATAAATATACTTGATCTGGACTAGTATAGCCTTCTGATTTACGGGCTATCAAGGGAACCAAGTCGTTTTTGGACGCGTAATCGAATAGTAGTGGTGATCATAGTCCGTCCACGACTCGACATCCACTACAACTGGTGAGCCGTATTTGGAACACGCAATACAGCTGGTAACCCAATCCATCAAGCACAAGTCAAACTTGGCCAATTCTCCAAACCAGATCAATCCGGTGAGTCTTTTTATCTATCCACATCTGTTGCATATATTCGTATTGATATTTTTCAATATATAATATTTTGGCAACTTAATATGGTAGATAACGATAAGAATAACATAAATATGATAGACTCCGAGATACAGGTTATCAGTTTTCGACCGGTTCCTTTCATCCCTCATGATCCAGAAGTCTGGTTCGTGGCACTGGAATCTCAATTTGAGATCCGCCGCATAACCAATCAAAGGCAGAAGTACGCCTACGCTTTGGAATCATTGCCCGGGGATCACCTAACCGCTGTCCGTGAGGTTGTCCTCAATCCGAACGTTCCAAACGTTTATGACCGTCTTGAGGATGCCATCCTTCGACATTTCCTCCCATCAAGAGAGGAACGATTGAGGACACTATTAGCACGTCACCCTATGGGTGATGCTAAGCCGAGCCACCACCTCACGCGCCTGCAATCCCTTGCAGGAAACATGACAGCTGACTCTGAGATAGTCAAAGAGTTGTGGCTCGAAGCCTTACCAGTCAGTATCCAGCCAACCCTTACGGCTCTGCTCGAGGACACCCCGCTCAACAAGGTGGCCCTCATAGCAGATAAGATTCTAGCACGAGTTAACACCAAAGACGACTATTTGGTTGCTAGCACTTCCCGTTCTAACGTTGATCTCGATGCTAGACGACCTCCGGCTCATGGGGATAGGGACAGATGTATCCATACTCGTCTCAGTTTCCGAGACCGCGCAAATGTGCCAGCCCCCTACGCCTCCCGACCCAGGTCACAATCTCGTAAGGCCGTAACGACTCGCCCCAAGCGGGCATCTTCCAAGCCACGCCAGAAGGCGGTTTCGGAAGCGAGTCCAGGTTGGTGCTGGTTTCACCGTGCTTTCGGAGCCGGTGCCCGTCATTGTCGAGCTCCCTGCTCATACAAGGCGGGAAACTCCTCAGCCGGCGAGTAAATGCGGCCGTACTCGCCGGCACTTCACCTCAGGTTGGCCGTTTATTTTACGTGCACGATTATCGCACCAACGCTAGGTACCTTGTGGATACGGGTGCCCAAGTTTCTGTCGTACCTATCGGTAACAGTAAGTCTCAAGCCACTATGCTTCGACTACGCGCTGCGAATGGCTCAGTCATTCCCACCTATGGTACACGACAACTTACGGTCAACCTGAGCAACCGACGACAGTATCTGTGGACGTTCATCATTGCCGATGTTCCCACAGCTATACTCGGTATCGATTTCCTACAGCACTATGAATTGCTAGTCGATTCACGTAGGCTGCAGCTAATTGATACTACGTCGAACAGCAACTTTATGGGCTTAAAGCCCACACAAACGCGTACCGAATCACAGGTGTATTTCATTCGCGTGACGATTTATTCCACGCTTTATTTCAGAAATTCCCCAAATTAACTAAACCTCTCGAGGAGACTCTATCGGTGACCAATCGTGTGGTACACCACATAGTCACCCGCGGACCACCAGTCAGGGCAAGACCTCGCCGACTGGCACCGGACAAATTAGCTTTCGCTAAACGTGAGTTTGACAATTTACTAGCTACTGGTATTATTCGTCCTTCTCACAGTCCTTGGGCCTCACCTCTCCACATGGTTCGAAAAAAGGATGGGGTTAGTTGGAGACCATGCGGAGACTACCGAGCGTTAAACACAGCTACACGTTTCGATAGCTATCCCATCCCCCACATACATAACATCACGGCATCACTCAAGGGCACGACAATTTTTTCCAAGATCGATCTGGTACGAGCATATCACCAGATCCCAGTCGCTCTTGAAGATATAGAGAAAACTGCTATCACGACTCCTTTCGGTTTATTTGAGTTCCTACGAATGCCATTTGGATTACGGAATGCTGCTCAAACTTTCCAAAGGTTTATCGATAGCATCGTACGAGACCTAGATTTTGTTCACGTCTATATTGATGACCTGCTAATCGCATCATCAGGCGTAGATGAACATTATCAACACCTGACGCTACTATTCCAGCGCCTTTCGGATAATGGAATAATAGTCAACCCCGACAAGTGTGAACTCGGGAAGAAGGAAATAAAATTCTTAGGTCATGTTATTAAGCATGAGGGTATTCTACCTTGTGAGGATAAAGTACGTACTATAATGGAGTACACTGTACCGTCCACACTCAAGGAACTGAAGGCATTTCTCGGTTTGGTCAACTTCTACCGACGCTTCATTTCGCACGCGGCAGAATAGTTACGACCGTTAACCGATTTACTTCGCGGTAATCCATGCAAACTGGAATGGAACGACGCCGCACGTACTGCATTTTCAGATATCAAAACGGCCCTAGCTCAAGCCACATTTCTCGTGCATCCTGACCCATCAGCCACGCTTAGTATAGCGGTTGATGCATCGGATTTCGCCATAGGAGCCGTTATGCAACAGAATATCTCCGGTAGTTGGCAGCCCCTCGAATTTTTCTCACGACGCCTCACTCCCACGGAGACGAGATATAGCGCTTTTGGTCGCGAACTGCTAGCAGCCTACTGCGCCATCAAACATTTCCGGCACGCTGTAGAAGGTCGTAAGTTCATCTTATTCACCGACCATAAGCCCTTAACGTATGCTCTGCATACCAAGTCTGACCGCTACTCACCACGAGAGTGCAGACATTTGGACTATATCTCCCAGTTCACGACAGACCTTCGTCACGTCAAAGGCGAGTCGAACTGTGTTCGTCACGTCAAAGGCGAGTCGAACTGTGTTGCTGATGCTTTATCACGTATCCAACTTAATGCAGTTACTTTGCCAAAGCAAACGATACTTCATGCACGGAAGCACCCCTAGCTACTAGCTCAGGTACTATCCTATGCGATACTTCTACGGGCCTCCCCCGACCCATCGTACCCTCCGCTTATAGCCGTCTCGTCTTTGATGCCCTTCATGGTTTATCTCCTTTGATGCCCTTCATGGTTTATCTCATCCTGGTATCGCAGCCACCCTACGCCTCATCGCTGCACGATACGTCTGGCCGTCAATGAATAAAGATGTCCGTATGTGGGTAAAACAATGTTTACAATGTCAATGATCAAAAGTGCACAGGCACGTAGCTGCCCCTATTGGCACTTTCGCTACGCCTGATGCTCGCTTCGATCACGTTCACATAGACATTGTAGGACCATTACCACCATCGCACGGGTATGATCACATACTCACATGCATTGATCGTTTCACAAGATGGCCCGAAGCTATTCCCATCATGTCTATTACGGCGGAGACAGTCGCTCACCGCTTCGTAGAACGATGGATAGCTATGTACGGTTGTCCCTCGACTGTCACGACTGACCGAGGACAACAATTTGAGTCCGCATTATTCTCCTCACTAACACGGCTGCTTGGTACGGAACGCATACGCACTACCGCCTACCATCCAGCATCAAACGGTTTAGTTGAACGGCTTCATCGCCAACTTAAAAGTGCTCTTCGAGCACACGAAAACAACAATTGGTACGAAACCCTTCCGCTCGTCCTCCTGGGAATCAGAACGAGTCTAAAGGCAGATATTCAATGTTCCACCGCTGAACTTGTTTACGGCACGACATTGCGTCTGCCTGGGGAATTTTTCACACCACGGAGCAGCACTAAGTTCGGCGAATCAGACTACGTCCAACGACTGTCTGCATTCATGCGAACACTGACTCCGGTGTCAACTCGTATACAACATCGACAGGTCGCTCTCCCTCGAGAGTTATCTACCTGTTCACATGTTTTCATACGAGTAGATTCGGTACGCAAACCTCTACAACAGCCTTACAAAGGACCTTTTCACGTGATTTCCCGTCACGAAAAGACCTTCAAGGTTGATCGACGTGGCCGCATCGAAACAGTCAGCATTGATCGTCTCAAGCCAGCACACGTCGATGGCAGTGCTATACCTGATAAGCCGAAACTTAATGCTAGACCCATCAAAGCTTCTAGCGGGATCTCTACATCTACTTCGGATCCCACGCTAGATGCACCTGAGACCTCATTCTCACGTCCCAGTCAACAGCACGTGTCATCTGCCCCGTCTACGGACGAGACTTCCGTCTCACGTCCAGACCGGCAGACCACACCGCCCTTGACTGTGGATGAGATTGCAGGCTCACGAGGTTCGAACGAGACTACCGTCTCACGTTCTGGTCGCCGGGTACGCTTACCCGTACGCTTTCTCGACTAACCTCATAACCAACTACGGATACAGTATAGGAATCTACCCTATACTACACGAAAGCTACACTTTTCTCTTTTTCTTTCATTTTTTTGTTTACCCCGAGCCTACGCCTCCGACCATCGCTGTTCTGGTATCGTCGACTTTAGTCAATCTTGGCGAAAGCTGGCCTGATCACCCACGCTATAGTCAACGCACTCAGTCGATCTCTCTGACTCCAAATACGTATGATATACATTTGGTCCCGAACATGGTTATCCTGGTCGCATCTGGTTCCTTGGCTCAATTTGGTTTCGTCCTACGTCTGCAGCGTTTCTGATCCGGACCTCTACGAACGCAACCTTCAGATTCTGGATACAAACCACTCTGGTGTAGCATGCTAATCCAAACAATCAACACAGTACGTTCCTTCTGGTACCGTTCTACGTCAAAGACTTTTGGTGGCAACTCGAGGATCAACGATCACTCCCTGTTCTGCCAACGCCTTCGTCCTACAATTGCACGTTTCGCGATCAGTCCCACGAACGAAACCGCTACGTATCGAAAGTGTAAACCCTTTCTAGCGGGGGGCTCCTGTAGTGACCGGCCAGTCTCGATAAGAACACGATTGGAATAACAGAAACAATTATTATTATTGTAACCAATTGTACCAGAGATTGTTTTACTGTATTTGTTTAACTGTATCAGTTTCACTTCTTGTTCCGTTATCCGCCTTGTTTGGTTCGAGCTTGCTCACGCACTGCTTATTCGCTTGTACTCTTTGGCACGTCTCGGTATTATTTCGATACCACGAGATCGCCAATAAATATACTTGATCTGGACTAGTAAAGCCTTCTGATTTACGGGCTATCAAGGGAACCAAGTCGTTTTTGGACGCGTAATCGAATAGTAGTGGTGATCATAGTCCGTCCACGACTCGACATCCACTACACACTATATATATCCTACATCCTCATTGCAATTCACTATCAAAAGACATCTTGCCTCATATTCTTACCTTCTATTCAATTACTAGCTCTCATTCTCATGTAGATTGCTCCTGCAACAAATCATGTGTGATAATTTGTGCAAAGAAAGCAAATGTTACCGAGATATGTGTGGTGTTTGAATGAACCAATGATTCCCTTGTATTGATGACTGTTTTGATTTTGAATCCCAATTACAGTACATTTGTTCGTGCTCATCTAATACTTCTTCCTTAAATTGCTTTATTGGCAGGATTACTAGTTTATACTATAAGTTAAATACTCTTAAACATCACAATATGATAACAAGCTAGTAAAATAAGTGCATGAAATCTACAGATTATCTCCGAATACTGATTAAGTGTTGGTCGCCATCGTATAGACAAGAAAAATGTAACACACTGGATGAGTTAGTAATACTGCATTGCAGAGAGAAATCCAATCTATCATGTTTGCTTTGATAAATTGATCGAGCCATCATTACTATGGAAGTTGATTCTAAGAGGAATCTGATATTAAAAAATCAGTTTTTTATTTAACAGTTGGCCGAAAACATCTTTGTAGTATTTAAATATTACAGATCCAGTGTTTATTTGCTCCGTTATTTTGCATAGGCATCATATTTCCTATTATTCTATATTGAATTACGGAAACGTGTGTTGGAAAAAGAGAACCTCGCGCTCCGACTTTTCGGTTGTAAAAGTAAATCTTCTGATTGTCTTTAACATAAATATCATCTGTATCTTTTCATCGCAAAGTATTCGTGTTGAAATCATTCACTAACGCCGTTCGTATTATATTAATATATTGGCCGTATACCACATGTCAAACTCAATTCAAAGCAAAAGTCTTGAAGATAGGTGTGATTTGTCACCATTGGAGACAGACGCTGTTATGGATGAGAATGCTCAACTCCGTGAATTGCATCGTAGTAGCTTCGAGCTGTGGTTTGCTCGACTAAAGCATTATTTTACCAGAAAATATTAAATTTGGGGGAGTTCTATATTGATATTTATGCTTTGTCCTTTCTCCTTCGGTTACCAGGGTAGTTCACGGCCTGGTTTTGAACCCCTCAGTGCTAAAACCATAATATTCTTAAGAGGAGAGATGGAGAGCGGTCTATCTATGTCAGATGGTCAAAGAATCCATAGGCTTTTCTAAGGAGAAACACTGGCTAATAGGTCACCATCACAGCTCTTGCATTATCTTTAAGTCTTAGTGGGCGGTAACACCGTTTGTGGAGCAGCGCTAAGACGAGGATGGTTGCAAGCTATCCTGTGTTACATCTAACATTGTTCGGATACACAAGACCCAGACACCCCTCCACCTCACTTTGCACGTATCGTAGATGGGATAAAGGAGAGAGAGATCTCAATAGGGTCACATACGTACATAATACACAGAAGAATCATCATCAAAAGACTCAGTCACAGAGCAACTCACTACAAATGTTAAAAGTTCAACGACAACCATCTCCAAAATACAAATGGATCATAGAAACAGGAACAGGTCACAAAAGTCCACAAAACCTGGACAATTATATTGATATCACTAAGAGTCTGGTACAAAATCAACCAGATGTAGCCAATAATGTGGCCAAAATAGACTCTTAGTAATACGAGAGACGAATAACCTGTTCATAGATCGCAGCGACTAAGGAGGAGTGCCCGAACAGTTGCTTCCTTTATGTAAGAGACAGAAATTCAGGCATGAACATTTTTGAGGATACTGGTGCTAAACTGAGCATCACGCATGAGAACAAAAAACAGCTGGGTCGAAAAATTCCTTCAGTTGAATTTCAAGCTGACAACAAAACTAAAATCATGACGTTTGGTCAGAAAACATTGATGCTAGACGTGCATGTTAAGAAGCGATTTCTCCGAGTACTGACTGTAGCAGATTTAGATCTCTCAATAATGAGAATGGACTTGTAGTGGTACTGATTCCTAACTACACGATCTTTGAGGCTAAACATATAATTAACGAAAAAAATTTCACTCAATATGTAGCACTTGGGAAAGATCAGTAGTGGTGAACACGGAAACAGTTGATCGGCATGGCATGGTCCAGCCTTACAGGCGTGAGCGCTATATAACATAATACTTTCCATATCAGATGTACTATTCTATCCTCAGTCTAGATGTATTTCTTCAGAAGCCCTAAGCATCATACTACTGATTTTCACGATAACATGAGTCAGTAAAGACAGCTAAGTGACTTGCACGTAGGATATTGAAAATTAAGCAGTCAGATCATGACAACTCTACAATTTGGGGATTCGGTCTATTATTATCGTAGCAAAAAGAAGTGTACTAATATCGAACTAGACCATAATTCAGCAATGTTAGTACAATCTTTGCAAGTTAGTTATTCAGAACTGTTTATTGTGGCCGTTTGGAGCCTTCTAAGTTTTAGCAGTGGTGTAGAATATATGTAGTTGATACATAAGAACGTTCTTCTAAATTAAAAGAAATTAATTCACAGTATTTAGGTGCTGAGTTAATGTAAGACACTAGGGAAGAAAAACATATTTTCAAAATTGCAGCGACTGAATTGTAAGTCAATCAAACATTTCGTCTGGCGGTCTGGTTCAAGCCTTTTGAAATAAATATATTGTCAAACATTAAAATTACCGAATGTAAATAGTTAGCTGTATATCCAATGGGTTATTCAATCATGTTAACAGTATTTTCAAGGTAAGTATTTGCTTTAGTGTGTATGAGACATGTAGTTTGTAACGAAGTGTTAAGATTTTAACAACTCACGTTGATTAGTTAAGAGGTGACCTCAAACAACTAAGTACATATCAAAACAATGGAGCTCAAGTATCCAGTAACTTCTTTATTTTGTATAGGAATTATATATCCTATGATGTTATATTGAATGTTGAAAATCTTCGAGTGTTTGAACAGGTAACCTATCACTCCACTGCGACTATCACACGAGCTAAATAAAGACCAACCACTTACTAGTCTAGGTTATTATATCAATAGAACGTGGGTCACCTACCGGTACAAAACTGGTGAGCTCGGTATTGAACATAAATTTCATTTCATTTTTACCAGTGACTATTTTTTTACTTAGTTGTAAAAGTAGACCTGATTATCCTAAACAAGAGTTTGGTATATATATCATTAGATTGTTCTTATCATGTCGTAGCCATTATTTTACCCTGATCTTATTATATTGCTACATTGGTCATTTGCCTTATGTAGTACTAAATACAGACCCGAAGACTGGAGGATTTGCCACCAGTGAAGATAAACACAGTTATGGCGACGAAAATTTGACTCCCAGAATTTGATCGTAGTGACCCCGAGTTGTGGTTCGCTCAACTAGAGCATTATTTTACGAAAAACAATATCAAATCTGAAGAATTCGCTATCGAGATTTATGTTCTGTCCTCCATTCGGTCAGCAAAAACGTTCGCGACTTGATTGTAAGTCCACCATCATCACAACCATACACCACCTTAAGACGAGAGATGAGCTGTCTATCATTATCAGATGGCCAAAGTATACAAATTGGATTTGGACTAACAAGAATTTGTTATCGACCATTCGGCATCATACAATGACAAAATGAAATCACTTAATTCCGCAGATACATGCAGATATTCACAGGTATCTAGAAACTCTTCGCCAAGTAGCACTTCTAGAAAATGCACTCCTTATAGTCTTTCCAGCCACTGTTTCACCGAAGTAGATTCAAATGTTAGGTTCCAACGCAAAACATCAGTCAAAGAAACAAAAACTTATTCAATTAAAACAAACCATTACATCTTCCGTTTAGTTCACGAAGCTTCCTCATGTTAATCACAGTCAACGGCAACACCCCATTCATATCAAAATAAAACTTACTGCGCGAAAATCTATGGTATCACTGAGTAATTACAAATGATATTAAAAAACGCAACATAAATCAACAATGTCATTCCTTCGCTAGGAGGCCTAAGGTGTCGTTTGTACGAAGTAACGCACTATAAAACAAAACATGGTTACTAGATTCAACTTCCATGAATCCGGAAAACAACAGGAATGTTCCCAGCAAAATAGCGTCAAAAATTTGTTTGCCAGAACCACGTTAAGCAGAAGCTGGGAGATTGCCATGGAGCAATAACAAGCAACTACTCTATGGTGTATATTTGAGTTCGACCAAAGAAGACTTTGTCATCAATCGTTTGGCGTCATACAATGACAAAATGAAATCACTCACTGAAGCAAATATTTACAGATATTCACAGATATTTAGAATCTCTTCGCTGAGTGGCACCGGTTCACTTGGAAGGTGCTTAGTGGACTAAACCTTAAGGTTCTGAAAACAATTCTAAAACGTGTAAAAATGGATACGGGTATTTTATGAGAAGGGACAACAAGCGTGTAACACGTAAAGATGTCACGTATGTTCAGTGTTTTTGCCAGTAACACCTTTCCAATCGAAGGACCTCAAACACAGTCAAAACAGAAGTCAGTAATGAAAGAGTTCGAAGGTGCATTTGCAAAAATATCGGTTTCTCGAGACGTTCGTGTGATCTAGACTGACTAGTAGTTGCGAGGACTGCGTAGTACAGAGTGCCCAGTGGTAATCCTGTGTGAATGCATGACCGAACGTTTTCAGCTCGGGTGTGTCTAGTAAAATTGATGGACTCAGCACCAATTTCGAAGACATACAGAACTACATATGCTGGATGGGGTTATTTAGCACTATACATGAACTGTTCTTCGCGATTTACAGGGTTTGAAATCGTCCTACTTATTCGCTCTGCGATTGTCCACTCAGGAAAAAATATCTGTGTTGGTAATTAACTCGCTAAATCAAATAACTTTCACAATACTAGACATTGACGATCATCTTAATATTTTCAACGAATACGACGAAACGAACACATTCGGTCAGGGTTAATTACCAGACCACAACATGAACTGATGTGAAATGATCATTCCACTCTCTGAACCTAATTTCGGTGGCCCATTATCTGACTCTGATTGGATCGTATGGTGATTATTATCGAAACATGCATCTCAGCTACCCTTATGTATAGTTATCGACTAAAATCACCCTAGTAAATAACGAAATTAAATACGTACACCTCATGCAATCGTCTATACAGTCAGACGGTCAGAGAAACACAGTGAAGGAAGCTATGGGGAGAGTGTGAGGCGAAAAGGATCGTCGAACACATTTGAGCCAACTTCATTTGACCAAGAGTGACTCAATATTTATGATTAGAGGAAAATAAGTCACAGACACATGATGAATGGGATAAGCAATTGGTACACATACGATCATATAAAACGCAGTCAGCGGTAATAGGCGAATAAGTGGCAGGGTAAAGAAGTGACTTGGGAGGAAGGAATGGATTGATCTGTCCAGAGGCTTGAACAATCTGTGTGGGCTTGACATGGTAACAGCCACTACATCATTCAGGGGTCTCACTTATCTTTAACTTCCCCTACAACAAAAATATAATTATCACCTTAATCATCATTGCCTTCTTTGTACGCTTTAAGGAAAATAACAGTGTTGTAATCATCAACTGATTTTCATATTTCCTTTTTCCACTTTACTCCGATAACGTTTCCTTAGCCTTTGTACAGTGCTGGCAACTTCTGTAAACACTCCCTCCTTCATAACTTCACCACGTGGATGGGATGAAAAGACTGTTATTTCACATTACATTTGTTAGTATTGTCACCATCTTGAAATAATTAACCCTCACACAAGCGAGTTAAAATTTGACTACAGATTTCAGATTCCCTGAAATAAAAGCGAATAAATTCATTCTCAAAGAAGAGTTGTGACTCAGCTGGATATAACGTTATTACAGATCATGTCAAGTAAAACTGATAACGAACTTTGAGCTTCTGGGAGTTGAGCTTTTTGAAGTCGTAATAATTATATTCATATGGCTGATCCTGAAGTGATAGTTGTTTCGATGGTGATTCTCTCATCAAGTGATTATGTCGAAACTTCAAAATTCATAACTCCGAAATCTCGGTGAACAGAAAGGGTGTTTAGAGCTTCTTTGTCTGTTCTAAAGATCGTAGGAAAGAGTGGATCAAATACTGAAACCTCCCGAACCAACATAATATGTCCTCCCTCTTTACTCCTGAGGATACGACTAGTATTCTAGTTTTACAACTAGCAACCAGTAGTATCTTCTATATTCGATCGTTCCCGGCCAAAGGAAATCAGAAGTCAGACGAGAAGAGGTAGGAGAGATATATTTGATACGTTATCAATATATCGAGGAACCTTTATTATAAGCTGGCTAATGAACGTAGGAGCAGTGTCCCACGCCGAGTTGAAACGTGATCTGGTACGGATGCATGACCGAAAGCCTTCAGTTAAACAAGTCCACTTAAACAACGTGGTCAGCATCCAATGTCGAACACTTAGAAAGCTATTGATTTTGGGGAATTATTTACAGCTACACTCCTTACTGTTCGAAACTGACCTCAGAACCGTAAACTTTATCTTCTCATTAGGTTTTGAAATCAAAATGATCAGAGTGACTTCTATCTTTTGTAAGTGGTCGATTCGGAGTATCAAGCATACAATCGCCCAGCCTTGGTGCTATTTTGGCATAGTGATTGAATTATACTAAATTAAGAGTCACTAGCAGACTGTACAGAGGCGAGAGTAATGCCACAAAAATAAAACTGTAGACAAAATAAATTACTCTAATTTTATGGTAATCAAAATGGGTTTTGAGTTCGCAAGCAAAAGCATCAAAAAATGAACTGACACAAACTTTAAACAAAAACATAGATTTTTCACCATACGAAATGTGACATGAAGGCTTTACACATTTTTAGAAAAGACATTCCAGAGTATCTCACAATATAGCCTCACTCACATATTCAGGCATCGTCACATGTTCAGCCGACCTATGTAACCGACTCCAGTTGTTACATAGCCTTGCTAATTTCGGACACCTTGTGAACTAATCCTATCGAAAAATCACAAACATTTGACATCAGGTCCCGGAACAACTGCGTAGTTATAGGTTTAGGAAATAAATCTTATGATGACTGTTCTGACTGAAATGTAGGAGAAAAGTATGAAACCTAGTAGTTGTATACGGAAGGCAAACTAGCTTATGTCATCTCCATAGAAAAGTTTAACCTGAATGCTAAAGCTGTACCTCGTGAAACAATCCTCGACAAAGTGCATATCAAAAAGCAAACACCATGAAATCAAACTTCTTTCATAAAGGACCAGTCCTACCTGAAAAACTTTCCAGACCCCCAGTGAAAAGTTACAAAAGGTGTTTTATTAACCATTCATACACTGAAGATTCACTCCCAGAAAACCGTTGAACCACAGCCAGTGACAGAATAATTTTTTGGACTTATTGTCTGTGTGCTAAATTTCTCTCAATTTATCCACTATGGATATTATATGCCTATTCTGAATGTGCAGAATCAACAGTCCTTTATTTTTGACTGACAAACAAAGGGTTTCGAATGACTAAATATGAGAAATATGGAACATTGTACGAAAGACAATAGAAACGACTCGGCAACAAAAACAAAAGTTATGGACTCAACTCTTGATAGTCTTCTAGGACCATCAGAAGTTGGTAGAACCGCTGAAGACCCTAAATCTACAGCGATTATTTACTTGGAGAAACATGGAATTTTGAGACTTATGCAAGTATAATTCACCTAACAAATTTTCAGATGACTAAGAAACTTGTTTACGAAATAGCTTTATTTCAGCCTGACGACCCTATTCAATACATGATAGACCATGTAGAAAATATTAGGGATCGCATAGACTGATAGAAAACATACACTTATTAGTCAAACACTTCGCCTTAAGTACTGACACTTAACCTTCAAGTCATTTTACTCTGTGGTAAGCGATTCATTATATAGCTATCAAAATACCTTTTGAACTAGAAATTCACTGGCCTAAAAGTGTCTCGTAGCTTGCATTTTTGTGAACAGACTACAAGTAAATTATTTGGATCAAGTGAATATATCATCCTATTTTCCATATATAAATATGTCCTAAATACCTTCTATTTTTATTTCTCCGAATGACTTTTGTCTGTAGATTGATTAGACTTTACTCAGGGAACCAGTTTTTGTGCCGAAAACGCAAACCAATGTGCATTGTGTTGTGTAATATAGAAGTTATTTAATTGTGTGTCTCACTTACTGTTCTGTAAATTTCAATAAAAATGGGGCTTAGTAGCTCGCCGATTATTGTTTGTAACGAAATCATCACACCTAAGCAGAAACGGCGTGGAGTCAAGCAGAAGTAATCGATATCATACTTTGTGGTTGATCCCGGGAAGAACGTCGGCTAATTAGAAAGCAGGTAATAGAAACGAATAGTCTATGACATAAAACCCAAATAATTGAAATATATGTGTATATACACTCTTTTTGTGCGGTAGATAAAGTTTAATGAGTTTACTAATCGTACATATAGACTCCGATTGGAGTTCGTTCTATACAAAGCTCCTCCATTTTATCTAACCTTGACGGCCTTTGTAAGGCAGAATATGGTCATTTAATCGTGATAGTATTACCTCAACATTTATAGTGTAGACCTGTCATTGAACTTATGAAATAACGTCTATGAACGATGATTGTAAGCTTTAAGATCTTCAATCATTCGTGTAGATGGTAGTCCATGATTGTATGAACGGCATATAAATAGGCAGTTCTTCAGTATTGATTAGATTTTAATCCATGGGTGCTCTAGATTGACATGACAAACATCCTTGGAAATTTCCTAAACCACATGAAGTACGCTCGTAATTGCCGTTTGAGATACAATATACGTCAGCACCACGTGCTTCCCACAACTTATTTACCACACTACATCGTACTAACTGTGTATTTGCAAAAACAAGGTGCTTATCGACTCCAAGCATCTTAAGAACAAAATATAGACACTGTTGAGTTATCTCATAATACAGTTCATTACATTTGAAGTTCCCTGCAAAATTCTATTGTCCACTGTCTTTGATCTGATTGTTTAGCCCATAACATAAAGTGTCATCGAAAAAGTTATTCATAAAAGATGTCATTCATCTCAAAGCGCGTTCTAGAGGCTGTTGTACAGTAACAATATAATTTTGACAAGTCGAGATGAATAATATCTCTAAACTAATTTTCATTCAGTATCCTTAGGATCCAAATTAATCATATGGACTGTAGACAGTTTATGTGAATGGACTGCTGTTATTCAGTGATAGCTTCAATCTCTTGTCGCTCAAAAGTGTCGGTATACCATAATTTTGGTAACCATATGTTCAAACTGTACATTAGTAATAATTAATATTCATACTAAGTATTTGTAAAAACATCAAACTTTTATTTGGTATCTTTTCATGGCATGTCAATGCATGTATGGAAAACAGAGCACACTGAAGCCACTCAAAGATGAATTATGATGAACATTTTCTGAAAATTATAGCAGTTGAGTATCAATACAATTTTCTGGTAACTAATAAAAGTGAAACAACTCCATTACTTTTCGATTAGTCGGGAAAGTCTTTTAAGAGAATGATAAATTTAAATCCCGAGACGCATGGAATTTGTTTATTTATTTATTTGAACACATAAATATTGGTACAAAGGGGCACCAAATTCATATGCACCATACAAGTCACTTGATTTGTGTGTGGGCTGTGATACTGCCCGGGCGCCCAGACCGAAGTAGGTATTTTCTTAGGGGGCCACACTCAGAGCCTTTGACACAAACATCTGATCCATAAGGCAGTGGAGCAACGTCAGGAGATGTACTCCCATGGTAGCCGGTGACCAACGATCAGTTTATGCGCCACTTGTTCCTTCAGCACCCTGGATCCCATGTGCACCATTGGTTTAGAATCACGGTTTTCCAACTCCCGTAGGTGGATCCTCTGTGTTCACAAACCCGGTCAGAGCGCCGGACATTCGCTTATCGTCCTCTTAATTCCGTAAACAATACCCGCAGCCACGAGAAGGCAGTGGGTAGGACTTCCCTGGTAGTGGCTGTATACATGTGGCCATGTGAGAGCATTTGGAGAGAGAGAGCTGACCCTCTCCACCCTCGGCAGTGCCAGGGCATTTAGGGGCGTTAAGATTAAATAAATCTTGGGGATACAACTAACCCCTGATAATTGTTTTCAACAAAGTGAAGGAATTCTGGTGGGAGTATAGAATATATTTGAAACTTTAAGCAAATATTCAGTTTTTTACCAAAAGTTTCATCTCACTATAATATAACTAACTGCTTAGTCAACATGAAAGTCTAAACACTTAAAACCTGTGAAAATTCTTGCCAAGAGTCCATAATTAGTGTATTTATTCAGAAATAAATAGTAAACAGATTTTTATACAAAAGTGAATGAATAAGAAATCAAACACTTTAGAATTTCTTAAAGAATTAAAGTATAAATGAAGGTTAAGTTAAGGATCTGTAAACTGGGGGAAGGTTTTCTCTGGCGGTCGAATTGCAAACATGTGAGAAACTACTGACATTCTTTCTTGTTCAAAGGATACCACTAAAGCATGAAGATCTTGGTAGAACAGTTGATCTAAACCATAAATCATTTCCATCAGAGACTCTAATTTCAAATATCGAAACCGGCTCTAAGAAAAATTTAAAACAAAGGAAATCGAGAAGCAAAAATATTAAAACAGCAAGTAAATAGAAGTTCAAGATATCACATACATAGGGTCTCAATGGAAATGTTGGTTTGCAGTAGTTAAGATCATAAGATGGTGCTATTAATCTAAGTATTAGCCAAAAGACACCCCTTAACGGTCACCCGAATCTTAGTAAAAATTAGTAGAAAACATACTAATCATCTGAAGTAAAGGTTATTTATGATTATACAGACAAAATGAGCGGAATAGAATTGGGAGAAAACCACGTACAGTGACTATAGTTAAGTGTAACCATGTAAGCTTTTAAAGGAAATCTACCAAGAACAATCACAAATCCTAACTTTCGAAGACATTTCGGCAATCTCACACATGAAATCCATAACCAATTCTTACAGTACTGACTATGGTTTCATAACTGGTTTCTTCTTTATATACACACGGCCGAAAAAGAGTAACAAACAAATAGGTATCCAACGAACATGTAATACCACAAATTATACTAAAACTAAGTAGTACTAGTAGAAGTCATAAATCAATCTGAGTTACCATACACCGGACAGTACCAATCATTCCTAATCAAGAAAACCATTCGGAGGATTTCTTATGATGTATATGTTGTTATAATTTACTAACCATGGATCCGGTCAATAAGAATATTTATATAATTTCTGGTTCAATAGATGATAACTACCAAGTCATTTCGTCTCATCTGGATTGCAAACAGAATAAAGTATCATTTAGAACAGTTGGGAGCTACTAGGTAGGTTAATGAATTAAAACAGCCAGTTATTATGTAGAAATTCACTCCCTCTTAGAAGTATACAAATTTAGAAAAAATTGCTAATTATCGATATTTTTAAGCATTGTTACGGAAAAACATCATAGAAGATATATTGTATATAATACTGCCAAAAAGAAAATATTGATTAAGAAACCTGTATTATATTTCTAAGCTTAGACATCACTGTTAGTGTCAATGCAAACTTGATTAACAGATGATAATAAAGTGGACTTCAATTTTCGTATCCAAATGCACATAGACATACGCATATGCTTGTCTATAAAGACATGGAGATGTACATAGATGTAAAACTGATATTCTTATTGCCCACTCGTTATTCCCAGTCACGTGCTTATTATTTGGTATGTGCTAGAAAAATATTACCATAGAGAAATTCACACATACCAGAATTTGTCCAATCAGGTTTGAAAGTATTCTGTTATTAAGGTTTTTTACGAAAATCATTAATACTATTACGATTGTTGTTTGTGAACAATTTTACATGCAAGTGTTTATTCAACAAATTGAAAGAAATAGGGAATTTGTGCATAAATGTTCACAAATCTGTGCCATTAAGTTAAACTGTATTAAATCGTTGTTTAACATTTAAGTATTATTCCAATTCTTCAGAATAAAAACTAGTCTACATTCATACAAATGTTAAGTATTTGACTTACAAACTTGGAGGTCTGATATTTAACAATATAAGTTTGAGATTTTGTTTTTAACAATGTAATAAGGTGAATAAAAGAGAAATGAAAATTAACGTATATAAAATAAACTTGATATTTATGGTCTACAAAGAAAAGTATTAAAAAAATTATGTTCGACTATGAAAAGGAAGGAATGTGCACTACACGATTAACAGGTGATTATTTTAGTTAGTCCATGTAGAAAAAGTTTCTATCGACGATGATCGTCTCTATTTCGTTTAAGTAAACCAGAAAGATATTAAAATATAAACCATTCAAACAAGGTGTATACATGGATTTTTCCTTTCCTATCATTAGTATTACTAAATTTACTACTTTATGGAATCCTTGCTTTAAAGTTATAAACTTTTTATATTAATTATAAACGATGTCACTAGTAATATACAAATATCGTTGAATTTAGAAGAAAGTAAAGAAAAAGCAAAACTTATAGAAATCTGTTACAAAAGTGCAATTAGTACATTAAAGCGAAATTCCAGGCACTGAAAAAACAATTCACAAGTCAAGATATATATATATAGCCGAAAATGAGATTTGTCCGCAAGATAGATTTAGGGAAGTAAGGTATTCTAAGTGAAATTCCTTATTTAAGTTAACCTATTGGATAATTTTTACATTTACTGTACATATGCAATTTATTGTACAATATGAGAAACTGACCATTTGTTTTAAAATATATAATACAATTAATTATAGTTGAAGAATAGGTCACAAGTAAGTTTTCAGTTATGATACCATTTATGCAACAGTTAACAGTTAGGAATTTTCATACTTAAAAGTTATCACATAATAATTATGATGAGATACACCTATCCATTTAATATGAGTAGATTCTTTTAATTATGCAAACAGAAAGTAGGTTGTTGTCAAAAAAACCGAAACAGTAGAAAACCACAAATAATACAAAATTCCTTTATTGTGTATCATTGGATGAAAATGATAACCAGAACATATATATAACAATTCTAATAAATTTAAGTTAGAGTATAAACTTACTATAAAGTATTGCTCTTGTTCTGAGTTAGCATTTTTATATGCTCCCACTTCACTGTGGCAATCTGCAAGACAGATAAAAACATTTAAATAAAAAATTAGTAAAGTTAAATTGAACATAAATTGAATATTGAATCAGCCATTATCTACATATTTGAATAAATGTGGGGAAAAACTGATTAGAAAAAATATATTGTTTTAAGTGAACATTGTCTTCACTGCCAATTCATTGTAGGACAAACATGAATGGTCTAGCTATTTCCACCATAATCGAGTCTTCACAACATTTTCTTTAGCATGATAAGTTATCGCAAATATATTCTAGTCTTACAATAAGTTAATTATAATTATCTAATAAATCAAATTCATTTATATTTCATGGTTAAAGTAAATAGTACTTTATGATCAATAACGGGTTGAATGAATTGTAATACAGTTATCCACTTCAGACAATGGATGAACGGTTGCACAGGATCATGGATCGATTGAAGTTAGGCATTAACACCGTTGGATGCCGGCCCAGTGGTCTAGAGGTTGGGCGTTCGCGCGCGGAACCGAAGGTCCTGGGTCCAAGTACAGTGAGCAGGACCATGGATCTGCATCGCTGAGGAGTCCCATACAAGGACGAAACGCACATCCAGTCCCTAAAGGTCTTCAACAGTGGTCTAGCTTAGATTGACTTGTGAATTCAACTTGAAAATACTGCAATCCCCACAAATTCCCGAAATTGATAAGTATTTTATGATAAATAAAAGGGTTGAAAGAATTGTTGCTTTCAAAGAGTTTTGAAAGTAGTAGAACATACAATAATATTTTTTCTAAATTGATTCATCATCAAACTAACGCTTGAATACGTGAACACAATACTATGACTAGTTTATGTAAAAAGATTTACAAATTGCACTCATCTCAAGCTCCTGTTGGAATATATCTGATGAGAGTAATGAAAAACAACGAAAGATACATTGACCATTAACCAAGATGTTGAAATCTGTTTTAAAATTCTTAGAATGAATAAATATTTTAGCAATTTTTGAAGAGAAAATTTTTCTATCAATACAAATAAACATACCAAGTAAATTATGCCGTAGGGATAATTGTAGTTTACGTAGATCAGTAAAGAAACTTTTACGTTCTACTTCAGGATCTTTTAAAGGAGCATTAATCCAAAGGTTGGGATGATGACGTTGACAATGAGGAATAAGCAAACTAAGAAATATGCAGTAAAAATGTATTGAAAACTTATGGGTTTGGTTTAAAGCAGAAAAAAAGTCAATGACCTTTATTCCAAAATTATGGTATTGAATTAACTCTCACTTGAATTTTTCCCTAAAAGTCTAAGTAACACTTTATATATTTTACTTAGTTAAGGATACAAAGTGATTATAGTAGTAGTACTAATAGTCGTAGTAGTTTGTTTTCTAGATTCTTTGTCTACATTCCATATAACATCACGTTATGAAGTAATAAATGTTTAAAAATACATCATTACAGTTCCTGTAAACTATGGAGATAGAGAAACACCGTATAGTATAGTTCAAGTTCACCTTATGTTAAGAGATGGTAACCAAAGAATTAATCAGTATTCGGCTATGTCTTAATATGAATCTGGTATCTAGAAAGTATTTTATCCTACGGAAACTGGGGAATAAGCAGATATAATTTGTAACACTACGCCAAAAAGTATTTAGTGTTAAGTGGATTGTAGTGGAACTGTAATGAGAGAAGATAGTACAAACGGGATGTTGATGAGCATTAATGGAACAACCACTAGTGAAAGGTTAATTTCTGTAGAGGCACAACAGATTTTCAACTTATTAGACATCAAACAATTTATACACGTTTTTGATATTATTTTTATTCGTAGTCTATTTCACACTACTATAAACTTTTCTGATACTCCTTTTAATTATCAAAATATCGTGTCAGCTGTCAACAAAAATAAAATAAAAGTAATCAGGTATTCATTCATACATTGAACACAAACAAGTATTGTCTATATTATGGGATGGAAACTGGACAAATTATGCTTCCCCTGTGTAAATATGGATATAACAGACAACCAGTAGTAATGTAGAGATTATGATTAACAGAATCTACTGACAATAACTATGAGCTTTACATAAAGCAATTCACTTAGGTTAACCGATTCGATGTATCTTGTATAAGGTTTTACATTATTGTATTTGATTATTCATGTTGAATTTTTTTCATGTTGATGCATTGTTTTAGCCTTTACGTTCCAAACAAAATGAAAGACATTTTATTTCTAATAGTTCGTTCTAAGGAAACACTTTGATACACTTGATAAACGATTTCCAAAACAGACTCCTATAATATTAAGGTACAGGAAGTGGATTGATAATTAACAACTTTTGCCGATGTGATTTATTATTATGGATTTGCTGAAATTATACTAATGACGTAGGGACTCATGAAGTTCATAAATGCTATCAAACAATTGATTCAAAAAGAGAGAAATGTAACATAATGTCATTCTAAGCAACTTCAAAGAGGTGATTATTTCATGAGAGATGATTTTGATCAGTTGACCATTTTGCTATCAGACGACCAAATACAGATCCAAATAATGTTTTAACTTGTATTGAGACAGCAGTCTGCCACCCAATGTACTAGAAAACCCCATTTGACTTTAATTAGCTAAGGTTCCCATCTAAAAATGTGTCAGTAGACTAGATGATAAAGAAAGAAATTACCCTGGGGTTAATTCAATGTTCCATTGAAATAAGGAACTTTCAATACACACTAACATTATGACATGGATCTCATGTCGAAAAAATGTTTACTAGTATGACAAGACAGTTTGATGTTTGTTTCAATACTGATGGTGAAGAAGTTAAATATTAGTTAAAAGACAAACATTTTCTGAATAATTAAATTTCTCTTCCATCTAAATTATCAGAACAATGAGTTTCCCTGTATTTCAAAACTAAACATAAAGTGTATATAATCATTGGACTGAAAGTATTTTAAGAGATTAAATGAACTGAAAGAAATGATGGACAAATAAGACAACTTCCAATATATATTATCACCCATTTAAAACGATAAGTATGAGTATTTCATATAAATGGAGACTAAAAATAAATTCCTCAATGTCAAGGATTAATTGAAGTTAGACATGTACACCGTTGGATGTCAGGTCAGTGGTCTAAAGGTTAAATGCTCAAAGCGAAACCTAAAAGTCTTGCATTCGATCCCAGGTGGGGATGGGTACTACTGAGAAGTCCCATACTAGGACTAAACAGATGTCCTGTCCTTTTAATTTTTAATGGTTGTCTGACCGGAAACAATCAGTGATATAAACTATAAAATTTTAACAACCCCTTTTTTTAATCCCTGTAATAAAAATTCCCCAAACTTGATACACTCGTATATATCCGATTGATAAGAACAATGCTTAAAATCATAAAACAGATTTGTAGATATGTAGTTGTCTGTTTATTGGACATTAAAAAAGCAACTAAAAAGGATAAATTTTTCTATACTAACCCATAAATAAACAAATAAAAGTAGAACATGGTAATGTAATAATTACTATTAATAATAATGGTAATTTTTTCATTATTTACTTTTGATAGTAAACACCTGATTGACTTGAATCAACGCGTTCCCATCCCAGTGGTATATACGGTCCAATGAGTGGATGATTCCATGTGGATCGTCTGGTTGAATCACATGTATAATATGATCGACCAAGACCTGATCGTCTTTCAGACCATCCATTCGGTAAAATTAAACGACTATTGTTGTCCATTTCAATTAATGACTAGTAAATATTTGTTTTAATAAAAGAAATCACTCAAATAAAGTTAGAAGGCATATTTGGTGATAAATTAAAACAAGCATAAACATCTATCTTTTATTAATAAAACAGTTAGATAAAATGATTAACAGAAAATGAACTAAAACTACATTGAAAAAAGCATATAGAATTACTCAAAGTATTCAGAAATTTACACGTAAAACTTACTGAAATTTTTGAATAGAAATTAGAATGATCCATTAAAGCTAATCCCGGTTCAACGGGTAATTCCGGAGCTAAATCAAAACTTGACTTAGTATATCTTATTCCTATTCTACTTTGATTATGGTAAGCGGCTAAATCATTAGCACTAAACGAATTAGTCATTGAGCGTAAAGCCGGTGACTGTAAAACATTGTTACCATTATTATTATTGTGATGAAAGAAGTTTTGTGCATCATTTGTTTGATCTGACAGTATAAATACCTGGTTACTTGGATTAACTGCATAATAATGCTCACAACGATTGCTATTTTGTTTAAATCTATCAAGTTCTGAAGCTACTCCACGTTCAGATGTATGATTTGATAAATTATCTGTTTCAGATGAATATGTAAACCCAGCATTTGCACTACCAGAACGAGGCATGCAATTTGTAAATCGTCCATAAGTCGGACGTTGAAAATAAGCATTCCAATTGTAGTTTTCTGTAAGATAAAAAGTTAAATGGGTTAATGCATTTACCCAATGTATACATGTATCATATGGAGATCATAAAATTCTTAGTTATGTATCTCAAAATAAAGGAAATGTAATGTCTTCAATCAAAAACAAGCATATGGTGGAAAATTCTGAATTTCACATGTTTTTGAAAAATTATATCAATTGATGTAAGCAAAGTCAGATTAAATAACGCGACAAATGTTTAATAATGAACATGTAAGATACTGTTACAATAACTGCAAGTGTATGTATGCATTTTGTAACCGCTCCATTTCGTATTCATTATATCAACTTTATTAAACAATAAATAATTTCAGTCGAATGAAAAGTGGTGTAGTGTTCTATTTTTATAATCCTCGCAACATTTTCCTTCAAATTAAAATTTTTCCTTGTCTATATTACACAGACTACGTTTTTATTTATTATTAACAATATCGTTGAGTATTTGTGCAAACGCACGAGAAAAAAGGCCGTTATGCATATCCCAGATTTCCTTTTTTTGGCAAAATAACGTTTTAATAACATTAAGATAGAGAAAGCAGATGAAAATATATTACCTATGGATTTTTTAATCGACCTAAAATTAAAGCAATAAATTGTCCAAATATTTCGGATTATTCTAATATTTTAGGAAGTAGAAATGTCACAATCTAGATAACCATTTAGTGAAATATAAATTAATCTTATTTACCAACATACAATTGAAAAAAAGCTTTTGTTTACTAATTTACAAAGTAGGGATTCGTGTACTCGCGTTTAAATTACGCATATTGAGTTGGGACTAGTGATTGTTACTTTACGACTGATTAAAACCAAAGTTGGCGGGACGGGATTCAATTCTGCCATATATAGCTGAAATTTAAGTAAGTTAATTACTAAATCGTATCTTTAGACGTTTAGTCAGAATTGGTCACAATGACACAGAACCATTTACTCTATATATCGAGTTCCTGTATTTCATTATAAACATCTTTTCATTTGTGCTTCCTGAACTATATTACGGGTGTTTACTCTTTTTCATGATCATTACTACTAGATTACTTTAACTCCTTCGTTATTCATTCTGTTAATTTCATATTATCTTGCTAATATAATGCAGTGATTTAAAGTAACGAAGCCTTATTCCAGGCTGTACGTCCATTAAAACTGACAAATCTCCACTTATCGGTAAACATAGACAGCATTTATACTGAAAATATAAAGGAATGAAGTATGAATTTCAAATTTATGGGTAATATATTTAACCTCGAAACTCAGGCAGTAAATGAACATACAAAAACTAGTATGCATCATTGATCTTTGAAAAGCATGACATTAAACAGAAAACTTTCCAACTTGTATCAGTTTGCTTAATTTTCTTAAAATAACACGAGAATTTTTTTAACAAACTGACACCTGCCGTAATTTCAAGTTAGACTAATATTCACTAATTTGACAGCATATAACTGTACACATAAAAATACTTTTTTTGAAAATACCACGAAAAGTACATCAGATTAGGTATGTGTTCGCATAAAACTTAAATTAACCTAATGTGAAAATATATAGAAAAAAGAAGTCGTGTAAAGAATGCTTCAAGTGTACGAAACCCGACACATTCAACTACTTGTATTCACACACACACACGGGAGAAAGAATGGTGAAAAAAATAAATAAACAAAATGTCAAGTGCCACCAACAACGAATTTTCAAACAAAAGGGCATCTCTGCCAATATATCATCTGGCATTCATTAAATTTAACACTGAAGTGTACAGAGAAAAACACACAAAGGGAAAAAGATGAAATACATATAAATTATAATTATATTACAAGTGAATAATTAGTTTTCTCACTGTGGAACAAAGGATTCTTTAGACAGAAGTTACAAAATAAAACAATAATTTATAATCGCTCTTATTTCTCTAAGTGAATGAATTCGGGAAAATGTTGAGAAAAAGTAAGCTGATTAATCCAAACTGTTTTTTTCCTGTTACATGTTCCGCCTGATTTATAACAAGCAATCGTATTTTTTTAGCTAACCACAGTTCTCAGTGAATGAAAATATTGTTTAGTTCCTTTTAATAATAAATATGCAGGAATATGGTTGGTAGGGGAATTATGTTTAGAAGTATGAACTGATTTCCTATTGTATAGAGTGTGTGTGAAGATTCTTGTGTTAGCGATTTATCTAAATTTGTCTAATTAGGATGTAATTGTATTAGAGGTATCTTAAAATATAGATTTTTTAAGGCAACTTTATCAGTGACTAACAAAAAGTAATCGTCAAAGGACTCTATTATATTAATAAGAATATTAACTTCAACGAACAGCTAGGTTTAGGAGGATGTATGAAAACACTTTCATTTTACTTGTTCACTTATTTGACCACCTTTTGATAATAAAACATGTATAATTATTCTTAACCAGAAAAACTTGTCGCTCACATATTTATTGTAACAAATACATATGATGCTTTCGAACAATATTTTGCTCGTTTCTTTTAACATGATAAATAACTTTCTGCCACTAATATACTGTTCAAAATAATTTTAGATTTCATGTGTGCATGATATTATTTTCATAGTTCACAACTTCTAATAATGCTGCAAAACATTACACATCTTGGGCAGTCATTAAAGAACAAAATTCTTAGATCGTTCATAATTACGAATGGTAATCTTACGATAGTGGGTTTGACTGTGAAACGGTGAAACGAAAAAATATAGTTAAGAGAGCAATTTTATTCTAACATGTGAGAGTAACAAATTAAATCAGTTCTCTTATCAGTATTACGTATATTATTGAGGGTCTCAATAGTTAAATGAGTCAAAAAATATAGCCAATAGGACAACTATTGATTTTACAACGGTAATATAAAAAGATTTACGGACTAATTTTTTCTATGTTTATTGTATATATTTTTATTGTTCATCAGTCCTTTTTACCGTCTCAACTTACATCCTTTCTATCTGACGTAGTACTAAGGTTCTCTCAATTCACACTTGTATCCTAGAGTGGTGTTCACAGTTCCTTCAACCATTATTTCAGTAGTTAGGTATACCGTAACTAAAGTGAGCAAAATTTCTTGAACTAACAACATTGTATCATCCGAGAACAAAATATCTTTTTAATACCACTAACTTATCACGAGACATTTTGTTTTACTGGAAGTACTCTAGAAGCATATGATAGGCAGTGCCGTAAATCATGTCCAGTGACACTTCTAAGCCTAACGAATAATGTTTAGCTCGGTAAACTAAACATGATTTAATGCAGTTGGAGGCAAGAAACACAATAAAATGAGATACTTTCGTTAGGAATTCTCAAATAAACATCAACTTACCTAGGTTATTGTTGTTATTATAAGAAAATGGATCCCAGCGAACAGTGTTCATGCAAGGAAACCAAGGATAACCAGGTGGAGGTGAATACACACCTGATGGTCTGTAAGCTGCATAAGAATTTGTTGGAATTCTATCCGAATAGGTGTAGTTTATATTAGCAAATCGTTTGATTCCATCAGGATTTGCACATGAGCATAGACCACTGGCTGCTGTTGCTTGTAGTGGGTTTTCTGTAGTCTGTGGGTCATAGGAGACGAAATGACAACTTTCAGCCAAAGGGGATGTACAATTGCCTTCGTACACATGTGCATGGTTTGGATCCATACAGCAAAAATGCCCCGATGGCGAATAGTTTGGTGGAGAATTCATCTGCGTATTGTAAAAGCAGATAATATGCGAAAGATTTCATAACATTTTGCACCAAAAATTATATATATATATATATATATATATATATATATATTGATTTGGAACCAGTAATAAAATATTGGGCCGTATCCCGATTTTAGAATTATGTGAATTATGATTATTAAAACCACCTTTTTCAACCTACTGAACTGCATTTCGTTATGACATGGGAAACATTTCATGTACCAGTCATTGCAGAATTTAAGGTACGTGAATGACTTGGAAACTATATGATCAAGGAGTACATTTCAACAAATTGGTTGATTTCACGATATTCTCCCTAAAAAACTAATATCAACATAAAACCATTGGGAAACTATTAGCATTAGTTTAGCCTTCTTTATCATTATTTTAAATAGACGATGAACAAGAATGAGGTTAAGACTTCAAAGTCAGGTTGTTGGTACTTTAACATTCAGCCAATATACTGAAATCTTATCAGTGGAACCTTCTGCTAAAAGTCACTCTGTCCTATAGTGTGACTATCGTCCTATGCAGTACGTGGGTGATTAGTTTAATATGTTTTGCAACCATACGACTCATCCATGACTCACAGGTTGGCATACCAAGCCCCAGGAATTGTGTGGAGTCTATAGATTCTATTTGATTGTTTACCTATAAACCATAAGCACTTGAAAATTTGTTATTTACTCATTCTTTCTGTAGTTTATAATGCTCTTGTTTGTTCTGATATCACTTTATTCCCGTTGATTTTCTGTTGTATTGTTTGCAGAGTCTAGCACTTCAAACCACAATGATTTTTTTGGTTTCCACATTATTGTGCTTGTTTTTCAAAGGATCATTCGATGCAGCTTCATGTTGGGTTTTCATTGGTACTAGTTGAAGTATAAACAAAGTTCAATACTTTTAAGAAACTAATCACAACAATCTAGATAACTCGAATTTCAAACTTATAACAAAGTTATCGAAACATATTAGCTTCTAGATTACTGTGATGAATATCAACGTAAATGAAAATTTTTTTTTCAATAAACAGAGGCTCACAACAACAAAAATGATCTTATAACAGAAATAAATACAAAGTAAACAACGGAAATTGTTAAGCTAGAACTAGAACACAGCAAATGATTAACATAAATTTAAATCAAATACCGGTTGCATAATAAATAAACCAGATACAGAATATGTTATTCTCTATAAAAAAGGCTTGTCTCACAGCTCATACACATACGGACCTCATCAAAGGTATCAGTTAACATCAACACACAACATCGAGAACGAGTACTTACTGTGGAACTGATTACCATGCAGAATCTAACAAAATCAATATCAATAATATTTTGGCTGGTGAATGCACAATTAGATAACGCAATAAAACAATGAATCCAAAAAGAAGGAATACTAGATAATTATTTAAATATAAAAATGAATATTAGTTTAAAAGAGAAATTATTATAGTAAATTCTTCAAAATGCTATGTAGATAAAGAAATCACCATAATGATTCATTATATTTCAAAATTAGCATTAATACTAAAATCTTTGTTTATTGACATATTGAATATCAAAAATATTAAGGAACTTTTCAATATAGTCTAAGATTAGTAGTGTGTAGATTCAATATAATGACTTACCACATAAGATAAGGGGGTGACTAAACGATTCATACGATGTGAAAAAACTGTATGGTCAAAACCGAATTGTTGTTGTTGTTTCAGGTGTGGGTAATAGTAGTGGTGATAGGGAAATTGTGAATAGGATGGATGCCTTTGTGGAAACATGTGAGAAGAAATGTACCATTGATACCAATTTGGTGGCCAAGAAGTTACTTGTCCCTGTTGAGGATCGGGAGCATAAATGTTATTTGACTCTGTGCAATAATTCATATGATTGGCATTACCATCTGCGTTTCCAGTATGAGAAGAGGTTGAATGATTTATGAAGGGAACAGACACACATCCACTGTTGTGTGAGTGTGTGGCCAAACCAGGTTGGTTAGACGTTGAATTACAATATTCACTAGTCACTGTTAGTTTTTCCTCTGAATTCCATTCCGTTTGTTCTGAATAGTCTTGGGAATAAAATAAAAAATTAAGTTATGTTAGATTGCTAGCAGATGCTATATCTAAGATAAGTATAGTCAGTGGTCGATTGGTCGGCCGATAGTAAACAATACAGAACACAATTTATCGGTCGTAAAATCCGTTGTATTTGGTTAGCTAGCCGAAGGTAGTACTTCTAAAAGAAACATTTCCACCTATTTTTCTTAAATTATACGATTTAAAAGTTTTTAATCAACGGTAATTCATATTACATGTTGGCGAATGAGTTTGGATATACTTTGGGTATTAGCAATGTCCCACAAGTAGCACAGACTTTAATTTTAGTTTGGCTTGTCGAACCTATCGTTGACTAGTTATTTACAGTATAACCAATCAACTTCATACAAGAATGACAACTACTTTTTAAATTGGTTGTGTCATCTTTTTTCGTTCTTTTTCTTAACTTCTAATTTTTGCTAGTCGCCATATAATAATGTCTAATGCAATGTGCTATTCACCAATCTCATTCATGTAACATAGTTGTGCAATATCGTGGATTAACTGAAGTTAGACTTGCACCTGAATGGATCCCAGCCCAGTGGTCTACAGGTCAGACTTTAGCGCTCGAGACTAGAGGTCCTAGGTTTGATGCTCGGATGCAGAGGTGCGGGTGTATGCCGTCGAGGAGTCGCATACTACGATAAAACAGCCATCTAATGTTTTACCGTTTTCAATAGTTTTCTAACTTGTGTCGGTTCGTAATCTCAATAAAATTAAAATCTTCACAACCCTGTACTGATAGTCATTCATGTTTATTGATGTGGTTTCATAAATTGTTATTATTAGTTGGGTTACTACAGCATTTTTGTGGAGTACTTTCAGGAGTTCTAACAGTTAATTTTTGAATACTTTTTAAGGAAACATTTTTAAGCCATCATTTGGTGTTAAATATCCTCTTCTGATTTTATTTAATAAAACACCACCACTATTCAAACTATTTTTTTTCAATAACAAAAGTATGGTTAACTTAAGTTATTTGTGATTGGATAAAGTCCATATTGTGATATGGTTTCAACGGTCCCAAGTTTTTATATGTAGGATTAATTATTTCTTATGGGATGTTAACAAACAGAATATAAATGTACCCAAGCATATTTTTAATGACAAAAGCTGAACACTTTATGCGTTTCCTCATTCTGTTAACATGCTATGACCTCAAGGCACCAGGAGAGAAGCCAAAAAAGGATTTATCTGGTAAACCGTAGGACTAGTAAATCAAAAACAAGAGGAATAAATGGGTAATCCTTTCTTACCAGACTGGAAATTCGTATACACAGGACGGAAACCTTCGTTTAAATGATCAGGGTATTGCGGAACAGGTGTTCTAGAAGAATGATTGACGGTTTCTTCGGAATTGTTGGTGATAATAATACCTGTCTGAGTACTTCCTAAATGCATTGGAATGGAACTGGGCGGTTTTTGTTTGGTTAACATGTGTGAATTGTGGTCAGATGAATTTCCGGACAATACTGAGGGGGAATGTCCTGAACTCGTTTGTATTATTTTTGCACATGACTCAGGTTTTGGCTGAACATCCGAACTGTTTGTGAAAGCGTTGTTAGTTGGATGATCTGGGCCAAATTTGCTATCCAAATACCGCTCAAAATGCTGAAAACCTATGGGTAGACGCTGATGCATTAAATCAGCGTTTGAATGGCTATCGTCTTCGGATATTCCAGAACTTAATCGGCTACCTCGAGATTCTGAAGTCGTCTCAAAGCGATTGTTCCTCACAGCACTGCTACTACGACTGCTTGATAATGATCTGGTTATATATGGTGACTCCGTACACATACTCTGGTCATCCCTGTTTGACATTGTTTCATTTCGTTCAGTTTTACCATACTTTCTTGGTTTATCTAGTTCAGTGATTTTAGATCCATCTTGTCCCAATGAAACGTTTGTGTATGCAGAAGGAGCGCGTAACGCCAATAAATCTCTAACAGCTTTAAGAAGATACTGCAACTAAAAAACACACACATATCAAGCATATGAATTCACAGGTCCCGAACAAGTAAAAACTGTGAAACGTTTTGCCTGTATGAATGTTCTTAATGTAAAAAGACAAGTTAATGACAAATTTACTAGCAGTTCAAACATTTAGGCCCAGAAAATCGTACTTTAATAAACAATTTAAAGTCACAAATTTAAACCGTAACAAAGAGTTATCCATTAGTCATATTAAAAGTGGAAATAATGCTAGGTATGGTTATTTCTACGAAATAATAAATCAGAAAATCTATATAACATGATGATTCGTCAGCCTAGCACCCGATAAATGGCAGGAGAGACAGAAGCCATTCAGTAAAGAATAATTAGGGCAACTGAATGTTCAGCGAATTATTTAAATTTACCGAAACAAGGATTTTGTGTTTCACGGCTGAAATTAGGATCAATTATGTTATATTCATATAATAAATACACGATAAACATTCTACAAAAGTATATCGTGAAGGATTATTTAAACTCGGCAGCTGTAAACAAACCATATGCTCCTCGTCTATATTAGTTTCTGCTTTTATTTGAAGGTTATTTCTACAATGAAGATGGCTATTCTGGTAACCCGTCGTATGGGTCTTTGCTAGGATATTTAGAAAAATTATGAATTCTTTTCATATTCTTCTCTCAATTACATTTGTATTCACATTATTTCTTCCTCTGAAAATAAACTACTCAAATAACCACATGCTCTCAATCTCTCCGAACCTAATTATAAAGTAAGTGTGGAGATACTCATTGCTTCTGGGCTAGACTTAAAGTTTAGAAGGTGATAAATACTGAGTTTAAATACTAGAAAACCTTTAAATTAATTCACCTCATCTCTGAAAAGATGGTCTCCGCAACGAGAATTGAGAAACTTATAAGAACTCTCACCAAGGAATATTTCAACAACAGTGGAGAAAAGAATTAAGATTACTGAACCCAAAAATATTATATAGAAAACTGATAAAGAATAACGACCACGTTAGTACATTTTTGGTCAACTCGAGTTAGTTTCGATCTTTGTATACTCCTTAGCTTCCAGTATAGAGACAGGTATTAACAGGACTTAGTGCTCTGGAGGCTTTTAGAGAATCGGGTTGCTGTTCCTCATCTTAAGCGTCACTATGAACGAGATCCTCCATGCTTATATCTCTCAAGAATTAGAAAACGTATGAAACGTCACTATTATTCTGAATTTCTGAATTTCAATATTGAAAGGTTTATCTCCATTGTGGAAAGTGGTAAAAACAAAATAAAAAAACATACAACATGAAATTTTTGCGGTTGAGACGGTTATAAGGCATCTCTATCTATGAACATAGTGATTTCAGAGGATGGGCAGAAATAAAAATGAAGCATCTACTAGTCAGTGCTATTCAAAGCCTTAAGACACTATACATGAAATTTTACGTACAACACTCATGGGTTGAAAAAACACACTTTGAACCTAACCGTCTTATTTGTTTTGGGACAAATTTAAAAATTTAACAGATTAAGACACTAGAATCAATATCAAACTCCCTTATCTAGTTACTGAGTTTTAAACTAAGGTTCTAATACACTACAAAAACAATATTGCATTCAATTTCAACGCTAACCTCATCGAAATTAAATTGTTGAAGCACATTACTTTCTGCGTAAGCGTGGCTTGAACGTTCATCTGAAAAGGAACTAATGTGTTGTCTATTTGGAGGCGCAGCAGAGTTTTCGTAGGAATAAATCTGTTGTGAATCATTATTTTCAAACGTGCGTTGATTTTGAAAAAGATTTCCAGCCACTGATGATGATTCAGCACCTTTTATTCGAGAATCGCAAACTGGATTTAAAGAAGCACTCCTATTTGGACGCATCCGATTTTGTGTACTGTTAGGAGGGTATGGTTTTGAGTCTAATAATCCAAAACAAGAAAAAAATACTTAAGGGTTTAAAAGCTTCAGTTATTTACAAACATCTAGAGGTGAAATGTACATATTATTTATTACTACCCATAAAAAGAACTCAGTAAGGACCTTACCAGAGCATAATAATTTATATAATCGCACAGTATTACGAACATTAGCCACAGTGATTATAAAAACTGTATCCACTTGTTTTATCTAAAATAAAACCGAGGACAAATCTACTAATTAAATTCCGTCACAAAAATCACTTTATTGTAGACAAACTTATACTAAACAATAATTTTCTCGTTTAGTTAGCCTTGTAAGCCAAATAAATTTTCTTGGATACTTGTTGTTTTACTTATGAAGATAACATTTTTTACGTAACCAAAAAACACCCAAACTTAAATTCATGTTGTTGATGAATGCATTACAGTAAAAGCATAAACTTAGTTGCATTATCTAACTGGAAAACTAGACTACAAAGTGGTAGCTCAGTAAAGGAGAAAATGGGTCCTTCATATTCAAATGATAAACGTGTGGTGATACGCAAATATTCCAGCCCGCTACAAAGCATATAGAAAATGGAGAGAATATATTGTCCCAATTTAAGTTCTAAATTATACTATCTTTAACTTTAAAGTGGTAATATACCGATATAAGACTTCCTGGAAAATTTGAAAACCAACTTAAATTCAACAGATAGTTAATCGGTGAGTTACGCATATTAGTTGATGCGATGTTAACAAACTGTCTAGAACTTCACATATAAGAAAGGAGGAAGTCATAAAAACGTGTGGTTTATTTCAACCGAGAACATTAATAGAAATTTTCAAGTAAAAACCGAAAGAAACGCCTAAAATACTCCGAACTAAATTACAGAGAGTAGTCAACTATTTATTACATTCTTGAGAAAAATTAATAATCCTAGTCTAACTTGATTTCATGCATGAAATATTTATATTTTTAGCATACCCACAGACGTCATACTCCTCAAAGCATTTTCGATGCGTTGCTCTAGAAACTGTAATAAGTCTGTAGAGCACGTTTTCTTCTCATTCTCACCAGATTTTGGAGAAACTGAGGGATTCATATAACCAGACGTTGTTTCGCAATAACCACGCGCTACACCAGCACAAGGACTACTTGCCATCATTTTCTGCTCATCTGCTACCAAGTCTGACAAGTAATGTTCCAAAGCGTTTTGTGTGCACTGTGAACCCGGCATTCTAGCATCTGGTAGTCCACCTATATTGGAAAAACCTAATAAAATACAGCAAGGTATTTAAGTAAAAAGAATATAATGAGTTAGTAAAACTGGTTCGGTATAAGCGATATAAGGGGTACCTAGCTGGCCACAAACCATAGTTAATGTGATGACCGATAGGTTTAATTTATAGCTTCGGCCGTTGGAAGTCACAAATAGACCGTGTTTTCTGCTTTCAGGAAACATGGTCAGTCTCAACATTCTTCAAGTTAATTAGTTTGAGTACAAGGAACAATTATATTGGCGGTCTAACAGATAGGCCTTTAAAGATGTTTAAACCGGGAGCAAGCTCAAGAAGTGATAGGCTTTGCCTGATCATTATTTTTAATTATTTGATACTTCGCCAAGGCATAGATATTGATATTCTCAGATAACTCGTGACAAAAAAGACCAAAAAGATACAACTTCTTCATCAGTACTCTGTCTCATAATTATTGAGCATCAAAGTGCATTATTATTTTCTGACAATCGGCAGTGAAACTACTGAGTAACACATTTTTAAGACTTCCTAATGTTGGAACTTAGTACAGTGACAATACCAGTCGGTGTATAAATTTACTAAATGCGTTTTACCGAGGAAAAATCCAATGGTTTGTGATTTAAGCAAGGAAACAGTTACTAGGCAGCGCCACCAGCAATCGCTAAATAGGTGTCTTCTTATTGAGCCGTCAAATCATCTTCTAAGAATAAGATCGGCTGGTGGATGCAGTTGCAAAGATTTAGTTACAAAAGAATCATAATCAACAACAGAAACTTTCTTCTCATGGGGTTTGAATTCTTATCAGAGTCACATGTTTCTGATGATGTATAAACTTTCCATTGCACCAAAATAATAGTTATGACCGTCTAACCTAACTGCAGAGACGAATATTTTACATGTCATATTAGTAAAAGAGTTCAATCCGGAGTAGATTGGACTCAACTCATTTGTATACACTTACCAACATTCCATGAGGTGTGCCTCGGTTGAAGACCATATAGATGTATTATGGGTTTTCTGTTAAGTTCACTCGTATCTTGTTTTTCCTGATTTCCAGAGTAAGAAATATGTTGTTCTGTGGACTGCAATGATGAGTCACTACTGATATGCATAGGTGATACAGCCGGTCCATTATCCGAGAGATTTACCCGACCTATTCTACTGCATAACTGTTCATCTCCTAGCTGATAAGCCTCCCGATCATCTGAGAATCTCTTAGAGCAGTGTTGAGAATCAGCACCTCCAGGTGAGTTCTTCGAAACATTCAGCAAATTTGATGGCTGAGTGTAGGACGATCGGTCACGTGAATGCTCTCTTGTTGAAAGAATCCCGTCCTCTGTTTCATAAGAATAACCTGACACAATACATGGGCCAGGTAACAATCTTTGACTAAAATCTTTTCCACTTAAAAACGAAGCCCTTTCGGAGCCTGTATGAAATGATTCTTCGCTTCCAGAAAATGAATTAAATGAAGCCACTCTCCCACTCACAGAAAAACCATCAAATGACCTGGTGAGACCCTGTTCATTAACCTGTGGAGAACATGGAGTGGCTATTATCACACCTGTAGGTTTAGACTGAAGTGCGGACACACTTCCTGATGATGACGATTTCACAACTTCCTTCATATATCTTTTGGTACGTTGCATATCTTGTGGCTTAATGGGAATATTTGACTTTTGAGGTCTCACTTTTCCTCCTGAAGATGTATTTGGTCCACTAGATATCAAAGATTGGTGTGCTATCGATGATTTAGGAGTTACATACTGAGGCTTGGCGACATGAATGTTTGGACATTTGTGAGTCACTGGTACGTAATCATGGCTATTGGCGGAATCCAGTCGAGGTTGCATAATTGAAGACTTTGCGGCATTCAGTGGCCATACAGGAGGTGCGACATCAGAATTATGAAATCCTGAGCTTTCTGAGTTGACTTTATTCACTTGGATTGTAACATCATTCCTACCTTCACTCGTATTGCGTACAAACAAACGAGGGTATGGTTCATCTGTACACTTTTTTGTGTATTTCCCAGTCACATTACTAAGACCAGGTAATTGTTCTAATTTCCGCTGCATCGGACCAACAAACTTAGCGACGATAGCATACAAGATACGAATTATGCGCGCCTGACAAGTTCACACACTTGAATTGGTCAAACAGACTGATACGTGTTCTAATGTTATATGTCCTTGGCATATCAGGGATGAAAACGTACATATATATTGTTTCCTTTATCAAAAAGCTGTTTTCGTTTGTTAACAAATAGTATAATGTTGTGAAAATTGTAGATACCTATATGATTAGAAAGGTTTTAATTTGCCACATTGGGTGAAAGTACTCTAAAAAGACTTCAGATCACAATAATAAGTAGATGGCTTCTAACGTAGCTTCAACTCACCTCCGTAAAAAGGCTGTTAATTCTGGATTGAATTCCGTACCTTAATACGTAGGACTATGTGTGGACTTATTTATGTCGGGCGTCTAGTGTTAGTGGTCTCACCAATTCTCATAAAAATGAAAGTATGAAAGAAACGGGACTAACTAGTTCAAATTTGTTATTAGTCATCTTTTGTATTGTGTAACATCGTTTTGAATCATTAGATCCGGTTGTTCAGGCAGTTGTTTGCTAGATAACAACCTTACTAGCAATTATTTCCAGTAGCTATCAGCCATTTCGAATTAATTAGACAACCACATTAGCTAGCTCAATCATCTCCACCAATATGTATGGTCTGAAATATCACTGATCAATTACCGAACCTTATGTATAATTTCAAGGCACTCCAGCTTTATTTTAGGCCTCAGGTCAAAAAACATATGGACGCAAATATCCTATTTACGTTTCTGTCTATTTCCAGGTATGTCATGATAAGGTTCATTATCCACTCTCTTTGTAACGACCTGGTGTAAACTAGAGTATCTATTTACGATAGCGCTTTGATGTCAAAGTACACCTCAGGTGTTGTGTGTGTTTTACTGATATTGGCAGATACAAGTAGTATGTATCATCAATCGAAAAAGAAACGCCTGGCGGCAAAAGGTTGAAAAGATCAAAGAAGAAAGAACGAGAACAAAGAACGATTGATGTGCGAATAAAAGGACAATGAAGTCTGGGACGATTGATTGGCATTTTGCAGAAGGAACAGTCAAGTTTGAGACAATTGAGTTACATTTTGCGAATGAAGAATTTACTGTATGGTCCTCAGATTTTACTAAGACATTCTTTAATTTTGTATTTAAAGGCATTTAGTTGTCCCCACTTGAGTTCTCATTCACTACACAAAGTCTTCTTCTTCGGAGTAGTCTGAACACTCGATGGCACTGGCCCTAGTGAATTCGTTAATTACCTGATGATTTGAAAATCTTGACTTTGAACGAGTGCATTTGTTTTCGTTGAATAGAGCTTTATGAAGAATCGGCTACTTAGTCAGATAACAAGAGTCTGGTTTTGTGTAGTATTCATTTGAGAAATTAGAAACATGCAAATGAACAGTGGTTGCGGGTCTATAAGTTAAATAAATAAGTGTATTATCAGAGTGTTCAGTGTTACCAGTAGAAATGCAGATATTTGATTGATTACAAACTGTTTTGTTTAATAATGATAAATTGATTGTGTTTTAGGTGCGTTTGTCTTCATCAAATTTTGAACCTGTTCGTCTATTGCTTTGACTTCGGTCACCTCTTTTTCGCTCCGCCTTTGGTTTGATATTTTGAAAGTTTTGCTCCTGAAATCTAGAAACAACGTTTTTTGTAATCGTTATAACTATTATTGGGATGGTATATTTATGTTGATAACTTTTAATTTACGGATAAACTTCAGTACCTGAATCTCAATTCGGTTTTATTGTTATCTGTGGTCATAGGTTACGAGTGGGTCAATCTATCACGCTTCAGTAACGGACTGTAGTAAAATTTTGACGTAATATTAAGAATAATGAATAAACAGATATGACAAGAGGTTTGATTAGTTAAATCAGTGAATGATAACAATTTTAAGGATAATGATAGCAACGATGGATGAGTAGCGAGATATGTAGCAGTTTGGACAAATTGGTGTTGGTACATCTTTTCTGCTCATTGAAAAGAAGTGATTGCTTTTCCATGCGGAAGTAAAGCTTCGATGAGCATATAGCTGTATGGCATCCGTACATGAGGTTTTACCAGGGATGCTCTAGTAACCACTTCTGGAAGAGCATTCAAGTTATGAAGTTGAAATTGTTAACAAAAAAATATTTCGGACTCTAATCAAACTATGCAATGTATTTTAGTTATTTCTAATTTCGACCCCGTTAAAACTAGAACTCTGTTTGTTGTGTGCTGTGGACATTTTAATTATAACTTGACAAAATCGCCAATAGAAACAGAGCTATATGTGACCATGTCCGTGAGCCAAAACAATGATGCGCATGACCGGTCTTGAGTCATCTTTGAGTACTTATTAGTCCTCTGTGTAGTAGCCTCTCGCCTATTTAAGTGCGTTTCAGTCAAGAACACAAATATCAGCCCCAACCGTATCAATCACATATTTCAGACATACGTGATTTGCACACAAGCAGATCATATCGCACCACACCAAAAAATAATAATCATACAAGATCAAGTTAAAAGTTACTGTGAGTTCGGGGTACTGTATTTGGTAGATTGTTAAGGCGTTAAAAATGATAAATCGTACAGTAGTGACCGACAATTCAAACACAAGCTTATGATAGTATTGTAGCGCCGTGCTTCGTTAATCGTTCACCTTGATAACCGTTATAACTCCAATCTTAGTGGTGAATAAAAATCAGCAACTACAGTTTATTGTCAAATAACTCAGGCCAGTAAGCTAACAGCACCTGAGCGAATATCAGCGAGCGAGCGAGCAAGCGAGTAGCAATCAATGACATAGGCAATTTATAGTCAAGTTTAATAAGGCCACATCAAGACAAAGCAAAATCTGATAATAGGATTTGCGTGCATACATATATGAGGAGGAGCATGAGTCATCGAATGATACTTAGGCAATCAACATTTCGGCTAGAGTGTCATGTGCTCTAGTGATCATAACAGTACAAAGAATATGCAAATTGCTATTATCCAAATGACGGTGTCCGTTAAGTAAGTTAATTAAAAGGCTTAACCAAAATTAACCATAATCGAAATTAAATAAATTAATATATTTGCAATATCCCAATGAGTAGAAAAATTGGATTTTCTGACGTTTCATGGCTCAGTGTAGGTCACTTCTTCAGAGAATAAATAACCAAATTCACATTAATCCAAGTTTATTTAAGTACAACGGAACAACACGAATGTCAGGTGATCAATCAAAAACAGGTCTGAATAAATCAATGTCATGTCATCTCGTTTCACTCAAAAAGATTCATAAGCGATACGTATGTAATTTTGTGTGTATGCATGCAATGTTAATGATGAAAAATGTGTGACTTTTATAGTGACAAAGGACGGAGTTCAATTTGTAATGTAATGGTGTGAAGTTGTAAATAATATCAGACTAGGTGACTAGGGTAGATAGTCCAAGTAGGATGTATGTTAAGGCCTTCCTTTCTATTGAGAGCAGTGGGATTAAGCATTATATGGAAAGCTTCAGCTACTCTCCTTTCTTTGTAATTGGAAAAACCCTTCTGTAGTAGTTTGATATTTTTGAAATCAATTTGATGATCGTTGAAAATGGCGTGAACTGCTGTTGCCGATTTACTTTGAAGTCTATCCAGTTCTACAGGATTATTAGGAGGTTTCTTTGTTTACCTAATGCGTTCTTTAGCGCGAGTCAAGATTTCGCGAGATGACTCTCCAATATAGAAGACATCACAATCGACACATCCTAATTTGTAGACACATTTCTGTGTCGACATGAGAGGGATTTTTTCTTTTAATCGAACCAAAGTATTTCTAAGTGTGTTCGTTGTTTTGTAATATATTTTAATTCTGTGTTGTTTTAAGATTCTTTGCTGAATTTATTCAAAACTTGGTAATGATATCTACATAATCAAAATTGATTGCAGGATGGTTGCTATAGTAGGAATATGAAAAATTTACAATCATGTTACTCAATAATTATTCAGTTATAATGTTTGTGAAAATTTCCCATGAATAATTCTTAGCATTTACCAATCAATTATTCTTCGTTCGGATTTAACACTGTATGTCAGTTGATCTAGACATTTAACAACATTGTTCCTATCCAGCTTCTTCGACGTTCCTCTGAATGACGCTTGCATATTGGTTGCAGTTATATAAGAAGGTGGTATGCAAACATTGAAAATGGAAATGTCTTCCATATTCACTGTTTTATTGATATTTCGGCTTATAACCTCATATTATTGAGTATAATTATGATTCCGACATCGTACATTATGTTAAACATTATTTGCACTTTAATGTTGGTCACAATTTTGATTTCTCTGTTTGGTTGTTGAAACTGCTTCAGCAACTACTTCGGACGTCGCAATAAGTGACAACTTCTTAGCGTTAGTTGATAGAAAATATATTTGTGGAACTGTCCAATAAGTACTATACTTTCTTGTTCTTTGATAGGGAAATCACCACTGAAAGGCAGCTTGCAATCCCAAAGGAAGGTCGTATCAGTGTAAACGTCAGTACTTCTAGAAAATGCACTCCTTATAGTCTTTCCAGCCACTGTTTCACCGAAATAGATTCAAATGTTGGGTTCCAACGCAAAACATCAGTCAAAGAAACAAAAACTTATTCAATTAAAACAAACCATTACATCTTCCGTTTAGTTCACGAAGCTTCCTCATGTTAATCACAGTCAACGGCAACACCCCATTCATATCAAAATAAAACTTACTGCGCGAAAATCTGTGGTATCACTGAGTAATTACAAATGATATTAAAAAACGCAACATAAATCAACAATGTCATTCCTTCGCTAGGAGGCCTAAGGTGTCGTTTGTACGAAGTAACGCACTATAAAACAAAACATGGTTACTAGATTCAACTTCCATAAATCCGGAAAACAACAGGAATGTTCCCAGCAAAATAGCGTCAAAAATTTGTTTGCCAGAACCACGTTAAGCAGAAGCTGGGAGATTGCCATGGAGCAATAACAAGCAACTACTCTATGGTGTATATTTGAGTTCGACCAAAGAAGACTTTGTCATCAATCGTTTGGCGTCATACAATGACAAAATGAAATCACTCACTGAAGCAAATATTTACAGATATTCACAGATATTTAGAATCTCTTCGCTGAGTGGCACCGGTTCACTTGGAAGGTGCTTAGTGGACTAAACCTTAAGGTTCTGAAAACAATTCTAAAACGTGTAAAAATGGATACGGGTATTTTATGAGAAGGGACAACAAGCGTGTAACACGTAAAGATGTCACGTATGTTCAGTGTTTTTGCCAGTAACACCTTTCCAATCGAAGGACCTCAAACACAGTCAAAACAGAAGTCAGTAATGAAAGAGTTCGAAGGTGCATTTGCAAAAATATCGGTTTCTCGAGACGTTCGTGTGATCTAGACTGACTAGTAGTTGCGAGGACTGAGTAGTACAGAGTGCCCAGTGGTAATCCTGTGTGAATGCATGACCGAACGTTTTCAGCTCGGGTGTGTCTAGTAAAATTGATGGACTCAGCACCAATTTCGAAGACATACAGAACTACATATGCTGGATGGGGTTATTTACACTATACATGAACTGCTCTTCGCGATTTACAGGGTTTGAAATCGTCCTACTTATTCGCTCTGCGATTGTCCACTCAGGAAAAAATATCTGTGTTGGTAATTAACTCGCTAAATCAAATAACTTTCACAATACTAGACATTGACGATCATCTTAATATTTTCAACGAATACGACGAAACGAACACATTCGGTCAGGGTTAATTACCAGACCACAACATGAACTGATGTGAAATGATCATTCCACTCTCTGAACCTAATTTCGGTGGCCCATTATCTGACTCTGATTGGATCGTATGGTGATTATTATCGAAACATGCATCTCAGCTACCCTTATGTATAGTTATCGACTAAAATCACCCTAGTAAATAACGAAATTAAATACGTACACCTCATGCAATCGTCTATACAGTCAGACGGTCAGAGAAACACAGTGAAGGAAGCGATGGGGAGAGTGTGAGGCGAAAAGGATCGTCGAACACATTTGAGCCAACTTCATTTGACCAAGAGTGCCTCAATATTTATGATTAGAGGAAAATAAGTCACAGACACATGATGAATGGGATAAGCAATTGGTACACATACGATCATATAAAACGCAGTCAGCGGTAATAGGCGAATAAGTGGCAGGGTAAAGAAGTGACTTGGGAGGAAGGAATAGATTGATCTGTCCAGAGGCTTGAACAATCTGTGTGGGCTTGACATGGTAACAGCCACTACATCATTCAGGGGTCTCACTTATCTTTAACTTCCCCTACAACAAAAATATAATTATCACCTTAATCATCATTGCCTTCTTTGTACGCTTTAAGGAAAATAACAGTGTTGTAATCATCAACTGATTTTCATATTTCCTTTTTCCACTTTACTCCGATAACGTTTCCTTAGCCTTTGTACAGTGCTGGCAACTTCTGTAAACACTCCCTCCTTCATAACTTCACCACGTGGATGGGATGAAAAGACTGTTATTTCACATTACATTTGTTAGTATTGTCACCATCTTGAAATAATTAACTCTCACACAAGTGAGTTAGAATTTGACTACTTTGCAAGTCTTTTAGGACTTCACATTCTGTTTATAGGCCCAACACACTGAAGTTTCAACATTCTGTAGGGATGATTCGTCAGAGGTTGTAAAATGAAGTTGTTTTCTCCATCTAGTTGTTTTAGATAGTGCATGCCGCTCACCTCAACTCTTGCGTTACTATGTCAAATGTAGATTTGAAACCTAAGTATGAACCAGGTGTGATTTTCTTTTTCAATATATATCAGCTTGCATACACAGGTGAAAAACTTCTTTGCTTCCATGGACCTCTTATGTATGAAGCCAAGTGTCTGGATGTCAAGGTGAAAGAAGATGGAGTAATGTATTTTGTACACTACCAAGGTTGGAATAAGAAGTAAGGATGCTATTAAATTTATTCTTTGATAATAGTTGGGATGAGTGGGTAACTGACAAACGTATGTTCAAATATAATGAAGAGGGATTAAAGAAACAGAAGGAGTTGGAACGGCAGATGTAAATTAGTGTTTCCTACTTAATGTGTCGAACGGGTTTGTAGAAGGTCTGGGAAAGTCAAAGTCTTAAGAAAATCTGAATTAAAGTCACAATCTTTACCACCTCTGGAAGTTTTGAAGGATGTGGAGCGCACGCTGAAGCCTGCTAATGTAAAACAAGGTTATATTTTCTGGGTTACTTCACTTACTGTATTTATAGAAGAGGAGAGTCCTAAAGCAAAGCAGTCTAAAAGTAACGGTGAAGCTGATGAAAAACCGAGCACACCTGTGACGATAGAAGTAAAGGAGAGCGAAGATTCCAAGGCACCATCAAAGCCTTCCGAAGAATCTAACAACGTATCCAACAATACTACAGTATCAAGCAGAAGAAGAAAAAGTCGGGCGAAATCAGGAATAAAATCTATTGAAAATGTAAATCTGAAAAGCTCATTTGTTGAACTTAGGGGGTTTTTTTCTTGATTTTATGGAACATTTTTAAGACAAACCAGTCGTATGGTTGTTTCGTGCATTCGCTTAATGACTTCTTTTTTGTGTTCAGAACGTTAACCGACACCTTATGTTTTGATTCTCCATTAACTCCATAGACTCATACCTCAGCGATTCTGATTTATGTGATAATAAATCCAGTGTTATGGAATCTTAATTCCCAAATATCTCACTCTTATTGTAGGTGAAAAAGATCTTTTCCTCCATCAGTACATCTGAAATGAAATAACTTATGTCTCTTGCAGTATGAATCATGTTCCGAGTGAAATTCATGTATTTTTAGCATTCGGGAGACTCATGTTAAGTTCTGAGACATTATGTCTCATTCTGTTGTATGCAGATACCTATCTAACCTTTCTCTTATTATTTTATTAGGATGACTGTTTACTTTCAAAGCCACAACTACTGGTATCTATACCTCCATCTTTAAAGGCGTGGCTCGTGGATGATTGGGACTTAATTACTCGTCAAGCTCGTGTAAGTCAGGTTTCCTTTAACTGTTTGATGGTCCTGTTTCATTTTGTATTGAGATGTCATTCATTAATATATTTAAATACATAAACTTTGGTACAAGGAGGCATCAAATGGATATGCACCACATAAATCACTCGATTTGTGTGAGGGTTGGGATACTACACGAGTGCTGAAACCGAAGCAGGTGGCTTTCTTAGGGGGCCACACCCGGAGTTTTTAACCTAAATGTTTAATCCACAAGGCAGTGGAGCCACGTCAGGAGATGTAGTCCCATAGTAGCCGGTGACCAACGATCGGTTCATACACCACTTGTTCTTTCAGGATCCTTGACACCATTGGTTTGGAATCAGGGTTTTCCAACTCCCCTAGGTGGACAATCCGCGTCCACCAACCCGATTAAGGCGCCGGACATTCTCTTTTAGTCCTCTCAATCTCGTAACCAACACCCTCAACCGCGAGAAGGCAGTGAGTAAGACTTCTCCGGTAGTGGTTGTATACACGTTGCCACTTGAGAGTATTTGGAGAGGGAGCTGACTATCCCCACACTCATCCGTAATAGGGCATTTGGGGGCTGTCATTAATTTACTCCAATTTGTAAGTGATCGTCAAATTAAAATCAATGTAAAGATAATGAGAGGGACTAAGGTGTTCTGAATTCATACTACTCTAATAGATCATCACCTATACCACCGCCTTCGACCGATGGAAGCATGTTTTCTCCATCTCAGCATTTCTCGTGTTTATTGAAGACATTTATTAGGTATGAGTTCTATTTTAGTCTAGGCCTTTTAAATACGATATCCTTGGCCAGTCACCATTTTATTCCGTGCATTTTGCTCATTAGCGCCCACAGAATCGCTAACTCTTAAGCTTAGTCCTACCAGGAGCTGAAGATGTCTTGTCTGGGGTTTATGGCTAGGTTTCAATCTGTCGGTGAAACTAGGTTTTATTAACAGCAATACATTGCCGACTTCATTTCTTTCAGATCGTGTTTATTAATTACTTCTTCAGTACAATCGATTTTATTATTTTCACTCCATCTTTTTATCCCATCATTCTTTATCCCTACGTCCATTTTTTATGGGTAAAAACTTATGATTTTATATTAGACTTTTAAGTGTATGGATCCAATTCTAATTGATGGGTGAAATATTGTACGATGTGGCTAAATGACTGTTCAGGAGACTAGGTTATTGACTTAAACTCGCTGATGAACATATAAAAAAACAAAACCACTAGCCATAAAATGTTTCTTTATCTGATAAAATAATGTGCCTCTACGCGAATTATTAACAAGAAACTAAACATGACTAAATTCCATAAGCGATGGAATTAAGCTTGCTGTTCAATAAACTAAAACCTGGTTGTTAGTCCTAATTCCTGCACAATATATCAGATTTAAAATGTGGAGACTTGAAATTATATATGTACATATACATAACGTTTTACGCCTATCTTATTATATCATTATATAAGTTGTTCGATTTTATATTCGTACTTTAAATTGTATTACAACTGGTGGAATTAATAACTTTTATGTGCTCCGCGAAAAGAACCGTGTTAACAAATAATTTAGGAAATAATAATTATTAGTACCTCGATTTTACGATATATTCTTTAATATTGGGGATGCGGAATATCTGTTTATTCCTAGTGCTCTTGCCCGTAGCATGATAGTGCAAACTAAGGCACTTAGTTAATACTGTAACTATTTTTTTTCAAAAGACGACTATCCTCATAGTTGTTAATAATGAAAGTAGAACCCGTTGATTAATCCAATTAGCCGTACCAAATCACCCCAACGAGTTGGGCTTGACAATATGAGTAACAAATGGATAGAAATATTTGTAGTAAAACTGATAGTGAGAAAGAATATACGTTGGGGATTTAATTCTAAAGGAATGATTGAAGGAATACTGAGACCCAGAATCTAGAACAAGATAAATAATGACTGCTTCTGGAAAGCACTCTAAGCCATGTCACTGAACGCCTCCAGCCACTCATCGCCGTTACTACGATGGTCTCAACCAAGTAGTTTACACCTGCTAGCATGGCTCAGACCAACAGCCAATTACCTCATGGACAAGCATTAAGTTATGGTTTGGCCGCTTCTAGATTTCCCCCAACTTCTACCCCAGCCGAAATGGCCCATCGAGGTAGGTAGTGATTTGGCGTACGTAACACATGTCCCAGTTACCTTAGTTGGTGAAGATTTACATTCTCATCAACCGATTTCTTATCTTCACCTGGTACCTTACCTGTAACTGCATCATTGCCTAGATGATTGTTTCACGATACGTAAGCGATGCCCCCGAATGCCCTATTACGGATGAGTGTGGGGATAGTCAGCTCCCTCTCCAAATACTCTCAAGTGGCAACGTGTATACAACCACTACCGGAGAAGTCTTACTCACTGCCTTCTCGCGGTTGAGGGTGTTGGTTACGAGATTGAGAGGACTAAAAGAGAATGTCCGGCGCCTTAATCGGGTTGGTGGACGCGGATTGTCCACCTAGGGGAGTTGGAAAACCCTGATTCCAAACCAATGGTGTCAAGGATCCTGAAAGAACAAGTGGTGTATGAACCGATCGTTGGTCACCGGCTACTATGGGACTACATCTCCTGACGTGGCTCCACTGCCTTGTGGATTAAACATTTAGGTTAAAAACTCCGGGTGTGGCCCCCTAAGAAAGCCACCTGCTTCGGTTTCAGCACTCGTGTAGTATCCCAACCCTCACACAAATCGAGTGATTTATGTGGTGCATATCCATTTGATGCCTCCTTGTACCAATGTTTATGTGTTCAAAGAAATAACCTACGATCAAAAACCTGCAGTCTGTGTATATCTCCTACTTTCATAGACCATGTTTCACATCTTCAGAGTAATACGGAGTGAACTGCCAAATAGTATACGTATCATCCGGTTGTCAAACAGAAGTCTCGTCTATGCCACAAGTAGTGCGATTTCTCCAAAACCAAGCTAGCTTTTTGATTCCGTGCAGCATTCTTTGAGGTACATAATTTCAGATAATTTGTAAGAATTACGTAACAGGTTGAACGGTCCTTCTATATATTGAGTAAATTTGATCATTCCCTGCTTGATGCACATTGAAAACTTTTAATTCCCTTTATTTTTTTCCAAGATTTGAAATTTTAACAAATCAATCTGAAACTACAAAAAGCCACTGTATATTTAGTATTATTAGGTGGTTATCTATGTTCGCTCTCGTAATCTTGTGATAAATTGCGTTTTCACTCCTTAAATACGGAGTTTCTTTATCATAACTAAATAAATGATATAAAGACGATTGCTATTCTATTCTACTGATATTTTTAACAGAATAATTTTTATGGTCTACTGCTGTAGTTCTCTTTAGTTTGATTATTTTCGTCACACAAGTAGACATTGGTCTTCAAAGACGAAGTTCTAAACAGACCACTTTATATATTGAAAAATATCATGTTTTTATTATGTACTTCATTATTGCTCCGGTTCACTGAAGTAGCCGAGCTTTAATATTACAACCATTGTCACACTTCATTTTTAGGTTGTACGTTTTTACTAAGCTAATATAATATTTTCGGTCAGCCATTGACTGAGTTTGAAGAAAACAACTTTTATTATTTTGCTAGTTTACTTGTCCCTGTAGTCGTTACTAAGTTTGTTTAAGCTTATCTCATTTCATTTTACTGATTTGATTGATTTGTAGCTTTACGAGCTTCCTGCTTCCCAACCAATATCCGCTCTTTTGTCTGACTTCTTAGAAAGTGCTGAAATCGAGGTGAAATCTGAACCCACTTCTGAACCTCAAAATGTTCAACATAATATAAATCCTGCAATAAGACCTGATCTAAGACGTGAATTTCTCGCTGGGATTCAGCATTACTTTAATTTGATTATCGGTTCTCATCTTCTATATAAATTTGAACGGTTACAATATGCTGAACTTTTAAAGCGTCACACAGATAAAAGAATGTCAGATATTTATGGTTCAATTCACTTATTAAGGCTGTTTGGTACGTCCTTCAATTCAATGTGTAGTTTTCAAGTTTTCTTTTACGTAAATCACCAAACGGCACTTTGGTTTATCATATCATTGGTTAACGAATAAAAGGTATCTTTTGAAAAAAAGTTGTTTTCGAAGATGTGAAGAATTTATTTACGTTAATTGATTTTTCAAATGTATGCACTCAGAAACACTTCTAATATGCGCTTATGATTCCGTTATTCTGAATTTAAATTATGAAAAGCCACTCATATCAAGATGATTTTCATCTTCTAACTCATTAGTCATAAACTTACGACGTGTTGGTAAAAGTTAAATCGCTCCAATATATAGTCAGGTGTAACATATTTTTATGCCATATCACAGCGATGTCATCAATATTCTTTTGACTAGTAATCTGCTAACACCCTTGGTATGTTTTTCTTATATATTAGGCTATTCGGAGTTCACAAAGTCTGTATATAAATCTACGGTAGTAGTGATTTAAGTTTAGTGAGAAGAAACTAATTGATCCTTTATATGTTTGACATTTTAATAGTGACTGAGCAATTGGTTGTTTAGATTGTTCATAGTTCCCTTGAATTATTCCATTTCCACTCTTATCATTGTTGTCAAGACTGGAGTGTTCTTTTGTTGTTTGTTAGTGTAAGGGTTTACTTCTTCCGTAACAACTACACTAACCGGATATAACTTATAGGCTTCCGTCAAAGTCTGTCCATTATATTAAAATCTTTTGTCTTAATCTATTACCTTTAGACAAATATGATGAACAACTTATAACTACTTTAGTTTGTATGTGTTTCACTGTAGTTCATGTATGTATTTCTGTTGCAGTTAAGCTTCGGGACATGGTTTCTTTTACCAAAGTCGATGTAAATAGTCTGCCTATTTTAGAAGCATTGGTCAACGAATTCTTGCAGTAAGTATTGTCTTTTAGGTCTTTAGGTTTTCTTCTATTACATAATTCATGTATATGTTACCACTACTGCTCTTTCAGGTGTTTAATGTTACTACTACGAAGACTTACTCAAACTATCACTCTGGCATAACTGACGCATGTCTTCCTCAGATTTCATAGAAAACAAGTTTTATGAAAACTATTAACTATTATTGGAAGAAACTACACGTCAAAGTGTGTATGTATTCATACAATTCGTTGGATATCAACACTTTATTTAAGAATAGGCATTTGGTGTATATAAAGTTGGGACATACGATGCTTCTGTTTCCTAACTTCCATAACACCTCATATTTTGGATAAGATGTAATAACAAAAATAAGGAAGTAAAATATTGTCAATGATTAAGTAGGGTCTATTTCAAACAGCTATAAGGTAGTCATTTGTTTTGGAACAATGTTTATGTTCTCTATTCAATGGTTCTCAGTCTAGAACTAAATTACTTAATGTGTAATATGAATTTCCTCTACTGTCATATAACTTCATCTTTAAAGAAATAAACACATTTTATGCGAGTCATAAACACATTTTACTTGCAGAAACTCAACTTTTTTGTTGTCGGTACGTCTAAAAAGACTATAGTTTAAGCTATTCCGAATTAGAGTGTTTACATATATATTTTTATTTAAGTCACTACTTAGTTGTCATTGATTAATAAACGTTTGTTTTTTGTTTCATACTTCTATGTGATAGATTTTTAAGACAGAATGAAGGTCGTTACTTCCGACTTGAAGATTACACTGTAGCGACGGCAGAATATCAACGGAGAGCAATGTGCTAAATACATATTATTCTCATTTACCCTTTGAAAATATGTATATCTTCACAACCTGTATAATATTATTACTATATATAAAAATCTTTTTAATTTTTCAAAATCGTTGCTTGTTGACAGATTCATACCTACAATCTATAAATTGTCATCACAGTAAACAATTGTTTGATTTTTTGCTTAATTTTAGTTATCTTGGAATAAAACTGAATAACCTTAGTAAAAGTCTGGAACTTTATAGTGCAAACAGGCCTGTGTTCTTTTGGGATAATAACTGAATGCGATGCTCAAGGTCCGGGCTAAATTAGGGTTTAATGAGCATTTCTATCCTCCGTCTCAGTTGACAGTATAGTGGATATGAAACTCATAGGCCGTCAGTTTCAATCTATCAATACACTTCTTTAGGCATGAGGATTTTGAGAGGTTAAAAAAGACTGTCCTAACCAGGTCCATATTTAATGTTTAAATCAATTTTGAGACCACAGGAAATGAAACATTGCTTAGAGGTGCACGTGGTTTTAGATCGAAAGTTTCCACATTAAAATCTCAAAGAGATAAATGCCGTGACGTTAATCCATTTTATGCTACCTCACTGAATAATGAGAGTTCAAAAATAATCTCGTATTTTGGAGGTATTTTTCGTAACAGACTGATCAACTGGAGAACTATTGAAAACTGAGCAGCACGTGGCAGTTGTTTCGCTGTAGTTCAGGACTCCTGTAGCATGCATTCACGATCCTACTGGAAACTGGGCAAAAGACCTTCAGGGCTTATCGTAAGCATATCACCTTTAGGTTCGTAAGTCGGCGTCCAATGATCCACGACTTCACTCAGTTAACGATATAGTGTAACTATCATCAGTTGTTATCAGTGATACCTATCTCACTCATAGAATAGTTTGACTCCATTAGTCACGACTTCTCACCGTGACTAAGAATTTATGTGTAAACTAGTCAGTAATGAAAACAACTAGGGGTAGCGTCATGGATGCATACTGCGAAAGGATTGTAAGCTAGAAAGGGAATGATTTTCTAACTAAACGATTCGTCTTATTTGTTATTCTCAGTCACTTTTAATATTTAGGTGTTCATTGAATGTAATCAACGTCATCGTAACACTCGGTATTTTGTTTAAATACTGATAAATTCACATTCCACGGAAGAGCAACTTATCATGAGTGTCTATAGAAAAGCTACCTAATATGAACACATGCACGGACTCTACGTCATCACACCCCGTTGGCGTAACGGTGATGGTAGTTTCCAGTATTTCAGAGAATAAACACTAAGGAGACAATGCAATCCTGAAGACTTCTGAAATGTCACGGCGTTAGCAAGAGTGTTTTGAAATCATGACGCATTTCATTTAATGCATATAAGTTGAGTTGAGAGGAATTCTTTGTAAATGTAAGATCAGCGTTATCGTATGCTAATATCTATTATTTTGACAAGAGAACTAAAATGGCAGTAAACCAATGTAATATTTAGTCCGTATGATTGGTGAAACATTTCGGGAGTTCAGGCTTTACTTGACATCTATTTCTAAATTCTTAACATACAACAAAACACTCATTCCCACTAAACACATTTATTCGGAATGCATTTAAATATGGAAAGTTCTCTCATTATTTGTGTGACAATTATTTGTTCTTCTCCAAAAGGTCTTCATTCGCAATGCAAGAATAAGGTGGTAATGTCACATTTAGTTTAGGACCAGCCAAGAGTCGTAAAATTGTATAATTACGCTCTCTGGTCTTCGTTTATTATTCAGTTAAATTAACAATTTTCCCAGGTAAATTTTCTTAAAATTTAATTTTAATCTAGTTCTAATCGAATGCTACCAGCTATTTGGAGTCGCTGAATAACACTGGTATCAAATTGTTTATTTAAATTTGAATGTTTAAAAGTCAGTAACAACCATTAGCAAAGTGTTCTATGAACTGAGAACTGTGATATATGCTTAAAAATCGACTCACGAAAATACGTCAGGAGATTCTGACCAAATTTTAGGGGGGGGGGGCTGCATTCATCACTTGATTGCGTGGATGTCGTGTATACTTATTGCTAAGAAATGGCAAACTAGTGATTTCACTTTGTGACGAAAAATACCTTCAGACCGAATTAATTTTCAAATACTACGCAACTGTGTAGTAGCATTTTTGTAACTGCAGCAAATGAAATTATTTTGGAGAAGGAAACAACCTAGATACCATCTTGAGTACTTAAAGGCTTTTTTGTCGATAAGACTTATAATACAAGTGATTGGTATCACTGTAAAACGTGAAAATTTACCGGGTAAATTTGGATTCTTTACACTTCTGACTGGTATGCAAAGTATTTAATGATGTATAAAAATATTTTTATGAAAACCACTTGAAAATTATTGCAAAAATCAATACAGTAAATTACTACGGGAAGAAATATCAATGTCATTTGGTGAATAGTTTCTTAGTATAGAGCTGATTAATAAAAAAAGCGAATATCCTATTTCATATTTTGAGAATAACATTTATTTCAGGGATAATTTATTTGTAAATTTTGTGTCTAGCTTGGGACATTAAATTGTTTTTGAAATTTCTAATTTTTGCTATAGTTTATTAACGACATGATCAGTCCATTAATATGTTGTACGTAGAAATATAAATAAGCACAGTCAACTGTCAATAACTACTCTTATACAACAGCACTTTTTTATATCTCAAAAATCAACAAAACACAAATACAAATGATGAGTAGACTTCAGAAATATATTACTAGTATGGAAGTTTATTAAGAGATTGTAATTTTGATTGTTGTTTAGTGCGAACGCTTTTTCATTCAATAGGGTTGATAATAATGACTTGATTCAATACTATAAATTTTGTTGAGGATAAAAATTTCTCAGCACCAATTGTACAATACTACGATATGTATTTGAATCGTAATTTTTCAGAGTATATTTTAAAAGTGTTACTAACAGTCAGTATCAGGTACCCGTATTCAATGATGCTAATTGTCCATCCGTTCAGCTGCTACAACTAATTGTCATCATAACTTAAGGTGCTTGAACTTCAGTATATTTGTCGCTTTTTTTTCAAAGGATAGATAATAAAGAAAAAAAACCAAGAACTAAAGTATTTACGATTAGATTTTTCAGTATTTTGTATTACAATAATTTGTAACCCTTTTTATAGCAACTCGCGAAAATGTACAATTAACATTCATAATCATTCAGCTTAAACAAATTTAGAGTAGGTTGATTTAGTGGGATACTTCAGCAGTTTGAAAATAGGTGTCACAAATTTATGAGTTGGTCGCTAATTTCAGTCGGTAGGTTATTAGTTGTTTCGTTTCAAAAAATATCACTTGTAAAACTTATAGTAGTCAGGTTACACTAATTAACGTTTATTTGAGTAATATAGTATATAAAATGAATAGGAACTTCGATAATGATATTTTACTGGCAATATTGTAATTTAATCGATGTCTAGTTGATTTCAAAATAATCATATTTGAATTCATTTACGAAATTTTAAGAGCTATCAACAAAGCTTGAATGATTAGTTACACAAAAATAAGTAACGCCGTGCATAAATGGAATCCGAATGTGAATTACATTTGTAAAGATGTTAACAGTTATTAAAAAAAGACAAAATGGTTCCAATGTTTTGCCCAGTTTCGAAAAAACTGTCAAGAAAGAATGGTATAATATAAACTATTAACATGCGAAGTCCTTTGCATTGTCATATACTAACAAGAGACAATTAACACTTTATTCCTAATACCGTTTAATTAATATAAACTTAATCTTGCGCCAATTGCTTAAAAAGTAAGTTCCACATCAAATTAGTCAGCTTATTATCTAATTTCACACAAATGTGAGTGAGGTGTAAAAACACAATTTTAATCAGTATGCTAGTGATACATATATACTTCTAATATTAGAATAATTTTCCCTAAAAAGAAAGTTAAGAGTCCTCACAGACATTCTGTTTTATATTATCTTTGAATGAAGTCATTAACGGTGTGTTGATTATTAACGTACAATAATCAGAATGTATAATCTGTAAGCTACATTTCCAAATAATTTTTGGATTTCTTTGACAGTTTACTGAATGTAATACCTCTACTTGTTCATTTTATGTCATCTTAGTTATAGGTTTATAACTAGTAGGTTTGTGTTGTTACAGTAGTTTCCCGTTTTCAAACTTCGTCACACAAATAGGTTTTTATGTGTGTATGTTTTCTTTATACAAAATAATTATGTTGTGAATATGGATTTTCTTTTCAGACTAATTAACGACAAGACAAAATCAATGATAAATCGTTGTTTTCCATAAAAGAGTAGTCATTTTAACAGTTGATAGAAAGAAGAAAAAAGACATATACTCTGTAAATACTTCAGGGATAGAAAACTAGCATACTATGAAGAACAATTGATAAATAAATGAAAATAAGACCAAATTATTCCAAATCACTGATTCTATTAAATAGTACAGATCAATAGACTACTGTTAACACTTAACGTTAATCATGATTTAAGGTTATTATATGTTTTTTTTAGAATTTAAATCGAAGATAGTCTTGTAATTATTCATATTTTTGGACAAGATTCAAAGAATGAAAAAGGAAAATAATAAGGAAATAGGGACAGTGGATTATTTCTAATAGATTATAACTTCCTAACTAATGATTTGACCAAAGCGAATATGTATTATCATGTAAATAAAAGTCATTTGAAGTTGTTAATTTGGTACATATAGTTGGGAGCCTTCTATAAGTCTTCAGAATTCAGGAAAATACATATATAAAATAGACCGGACCATGAGAATATTATTGAGTGCGGAAAATGATGAACTTAAGATACTAAAAAAAAATCATATTACCTTTAATTACTACTATTCAATAACTAGCTATTTTTATCTTTATAGTATAATAGCCATAAAGAGTCCCCATTGAAACGCATATCTCTGTTAAATCCTTTAACCTTAAACATTTTATTGATATTGGAATATATTACTTACTTGCGTTACCACTCATGGAGGAGCATAAGCCTCCCAACTGGATTCTCCAACCTACACGGTCCTTGGCTCTCCGTTCCAGTTGTTTGCAAATGCTAATCATCCTTTTGATGTCTCCCTCCAATTATGGAGCAATGTGTTCTTCGGTCTATTTCTTTCCCTTTAGGCTTGAAAATTCCAAGTTAGGGCCAGCCTCATGATGTAGTTTAGTGATTTCGACAATACATCTCCTATTTATCTCCAGCATCTTTCCCTAATTTCCTCTTCATTTGGAAGCTGATTTGTCAGTCAGTCAGCTACAACGTAGGACAAGGCACATTTATGCATCTGTCCAAGTTGTTGCTGATAGTATCCGGTCGACGGACACTAAGTATCTTAAGTAGATATTTGTTTATAAATATTCGTACTTTTTTATGATGGTTACGGTAGTTCTACAAGTTTCAACTCCGTACAATAGAACTGTCTTGAAGTTCGTATTGAAGATTCTGACTTTGATAATGATTAATAGTTTTTTAGTTCCGTATGTTCTTTAATTGTAGGAATGCTATTCTTGCTTTGTGTATGGTAAGGCCTATTACTTCTGAAGTCGCCTCGACATTGGTTAGCAGTTTTTTGGCTAGGTTGTTTTCTACCGGATGGGGTTAGCAACCCCACCTAGGAAGATCTGAACTGATTCGAATACCGGATAGATGTTTTTTGCTTTTCATTGATAGACTGAATTGGATTCTTATTGTTTTTAAGAGCTCAGTTGAACGAGGTAGAATAAATCTTAATTGTACTTCAATTGATCTAGTAAATTTTAAAGAATAGATGGATAGTGTCTGGCGATGGAACTATTGATGAACTTTATGTCCTATTTCGGGACTTATCAGATGGATCTGCTTCCATACTATTATTAGTGTTTATGCCGAAATAGGAACCTAGCATATTTTGTTTCGAATGCCAACGCATCATTCATCGAGTTACTGAGTCCAGTTAGCCACTAGTTTGTCCAGTGACTGTGATATTATCATTCACAAGAGTGAAAAACAGACAATATCAATGCGATCCACATACTATTCACAAATATTATCAAAGCCTGACCAAAATCCAATCCTCACTGCCAACAAGGGCATGATTCAAACGTTTACGAATAATAAGATATGGTGAATTGTTTCAGCAAATTATATCGGTAGGTTTTTTATCACAAACTAAATTCGACTAAGGAATTGTTGAAAATCGCGGAGGTAGTGAACGAATAGTTCGTCGTAGTTTAGTAGTGTGTATGCACATGACTCTATACTTAAGATGGACTTTCAAATTATTTTGCGATATGTACAATATATTGCTGTGCTTTAAATTAAAGAATGATTATTGTAACGGAATTCTTCGTAATTAATAATTATTTAGATGGTAAGTAACATGTGTGTCTTATTTATTCGTTTTTATCTATATTTGATCATCTAAAATTCCGTTCCTGATCATTGTTTGGAACTATTAATTTCCTGATTTTCATATTGTAATATATACCTTATCAAAGAGTAATTTAAATTTGTATTGATTACCTGATGAAATAAAAATCATTTAGATTCTTTACAATATGATTAATTAATGTTTCTTCTATGGTGTAACCGCATAGATACCAGTGAATCTAGTTGGATATAACAATACATCTATTTGAAATTACATACTTGATAGAGAATAAATGAAGACAGGGTAAATTAGATGTTTTTACATAATATTAGATATACTGGTTTTTTATTTAACCTGAATTTATATTCACATACTTTCAAAGGATGTAATTCTTTTTAGTGAGGAATTGTATTGCCTTATTATTGATATTAGGTCTGCAATTAGTCGATCTCTATTGGGATAGGTGCACCATAAGCGGATTGACTCTATACTACTTATTAGTTATAACTTTTTAGCAAATATGGATTGTGACTAGAAGTGGTATCCAAGACGCGCGTTTCGTCCTGTTTCTGACCATTCATCTGAATATTCTTCATTCCATTTTAGATGTCTACGCAGGGACTTGAATTCAATACCTGTCATTCCAAACATCAACGTATACGTAAAAACATTGAGTTCAAATCAATACTAACTTTTTCAACCTTTATGAAATTATGTGTAAGGACTTGTACTTCCCCGTTATTGATAATAAAGTTCGAAATTGGTCAGGGATTTATGTTTGGCGAGACAGGTAGTTTATTCAACTTTTGATGGGAACATCAACAACGAGATGAAATTACATTCAGATGACAGGTTTGAAATAGGACTAAATGCTTATCATTGATTCTTCTTCCAGTCACAATCTAAATATTAATCCTATTTCAGTTAACAACTAATACTTCATATTTACTAAACATTTCTCGAAATACTACTGATATTATCAGTACAACTTCGGAGATACACTTTCAATCAAAAGATTAATTAGGGCTCTCAGAAATTCTTTTGTCAATAATGTGCTAAACATATATATATATATATATATATATATATATATATATATATATATATAAGCTGACCAGTTAAAAGAATTAATTTTGATTATGTAGACTGTTTTGACCAATTATTATATATTCTATGTATGTTTGCTCCCATAGAAATGTATGTATTCTTATAGTATTAATACATACATACACAATTAGAAGTAATAATTGATTAACTTTATTATTTGAATTCTCAAATCAATTAATTAGCCAGGTAATTTAATGAATTGTATACATAATATGAATACTTATTTCACTGGAGAAGATTGGTATGCATTCAATTTAGACTATTATTATGATATATAATGAACTGTGATGATTATATTGACTTCAATTAGTATTCTTTATGTATATGAAAGGTACTTAATAATTTATTTACTGACTTAATATATTCACATGTATTCAAATGAATGTACGATTACATAGATGATATTGATGGATTTTATTGAACAATACAAACTATTTTGTATCAATTGTAGTGAGATATCCATTTATATTATATATCATTATTATTAATATTATAGCTTTATATATACCGTAATATGTTTAAAAACATAGAACATTTAAAACAAGAACATAATCAAGAAAATCAATCTGATGAAAATTATAAATTATATCCAGATAAATTTGAAACATTATACTTAATAGATTCTACCAAAGAATTACTTCATCCATTATCTAAAAGTATATCTGGATCTAGTTTATCAACATCTACTGTTGACATCAATCGAGTAAATAATAATAATATATCAACAATAGATATTCATCCACAATCTTCAATACATAATTTTCTACCCTCTAGTCAAAATTCTAATAATTCTCTCTCCTCATGTGAATATGCTGTGCGAACAAATAGTTTAACAGGAAATATATCAACCAATCCGCAAACTGTATCATTTCAGTTATCTAGCAATATAGACAATTCATCCAATATACTAATTAATAATGAAAATATAGACGCTAATGAAAATTTATTAACCAATCAACAATCAACATCATCCCCATCAAATTATATGAAAATTCAAAATTATTTATTGAAAACACTTGATAGTCCACATGATTTAAGTTATACTAATTCTTCTGCATTTATTTCACAATCATCACAAATAAAGTTAACTAATAATTGTAATTTATCTGATCAACTAGGTATAACAACATATATTGATGATAATGGTCAAAATTATATTATAACAACATCATATAGTAATCAATCCAAATTAAAACAAAAACAACAACATATTCAAGATCCACGGATTGAATTAAATTTTCTATGTAATCAGATCAATAATAATGCTATGATATCATCTTCATTCAATGATTATAACAATAATATTAATAATAGTAATAGAACAACAGAAACTCAACTTCCATCATTAACAAATTGTATATCGGAATCGTTTTTATCAACAGATCTTATGACAAGTTCATCTATTGATTCTACTGTAGCAGCTGCATCAAACGTAATGAGTTATATTTATCAAAATGGTTCATTAAATTATGGTAATACAGAACAATTAAAAAATTTAAATTGTTTAAATATACGTACATTAAATCATTGGAATTCACTTGAATTTAATTTAAATGGAAGTATAGATCAATTGACAAATTATACTAATTCACAATTATATGAACCTAATACCACTAATACTACTACAATAACTACTACTAGTAATAATAATGATACTAATAATGTAACTAACAATACCAGTAATAGTGATACTAATAATAATGATAATAACCATAATGTATTAAGAATAGATGATACAAATAATTTATTGAAACTTCATCAATCTGGTCAACAGCAACAATATCCCCTACAACAATTACAAAGTGTAAATAATTCCATTATTTCGCATTCAAATACTGTACAATCGAATAATTTAAAGAATCATAATGGTTTAGTTACTCCATTCATTCTTGAAGATGTTAAACCAAGATTTCAAGAAAGTAACACAATTAAACACAATCATAATACTAGTCCTGCAATAAATACTACACATCATTCTACAACCGATATTATTATGGTTGGATTTAATAACAGTACATCTGTAAATCATCAATCAAGTCATGTAAATGATGTAAATTTAAAAAATACCGTAGATAATTTAAACACGAATAACAGCAACATTAGTACTGCTAGTAATAATAATAATAATCAACCAAGAACTTCATTTACAGAAAATTCAAATTACAGGTCAACTCAATTACAAAATTGTTATAATTATGTTCAGTCCGAAGTGAATTATAAACCTGATCTGAAAATTCAAACATCAAGTATGTATTGGTTAATTATTATAGACTAATATTTTTAAATACCAGACTTGATATAAATTGTTTTTTACTACTATTACTGTTTATGCGAGTAATAATTTACTTGAAGAGGTTTCGTGGAGACAGATACTTTTTGTAGGTTATATTCATCACGAATCGTTCTTAGTTGGGGTATCATTGAAAATCAGGGAGGGCTGAGCAGCTCCTTCTTCCAAGTATGTGTTCCCACAATTCAGACATTTCGAAAGTGAAACAGTTATCACTGATGGTATTCGAAGAGTGTCACCTTATATCTTAAATTGATTGAAATCGAAATAGTACGGCTAGACGCCAACCCATTGATTCTTATTGTTATGTGTTCGACGCGAGACCTGGAGTTTCTGACTTCGACCCTTGAAGGGGCTGTAGGTCCACGCTCCTGACAAGTCCCATACTAAAATGAAATACCTAGGTCTTCTCTTTGGTTACACAATTGAAGTAAATTATAATCACTCACACTGAATTAATAACAATTAAAGACAGCCAGGCTTGGGATTAGAAGCTTTAAGTTGTCAACCCAATATATGATTCATATGTCCTTGAAAATCGATATCTGATTACAGTTTTAATATCTAACTACATGGTGTGATATGTAGAATAACTGTTTTAGAATATAAATCGTATTGCTAGCATTAATACATTTTTTTATCAAGTTGAATAGATTAAAGCAATCTAGAAAGACCCTTTGTGAACAAACATGATTGAAAGAATTTACAGTCATCTGCAAACTTATATGAAACTTTCAAATCAATGCTAGTTTACTATGATTGGTAAAATTATCTATCCTCTGTACTGTTAATGTCTATTTTAAACGATTTCATGTTCTATTGAATTGCTCTTTCACGTGACTAGATGACAATGATTATAAGAAGCCACTGAACAACTTTAAATGGTCTTTCTATGTGCCCAGTATTTATTCAAAACTATTTGTGATGGTTTCTTTATCACTGTGATGTTGAAGCGAATAGATAGCTATAACTTCAATGATGTCTACTCAATGTGTTAAATATGTTGGTTCATTTTCATTTATCCACTTAAATACTAGATACATTATCTTCCTCAACTTTGGTTAAGTCCGGATAAGTAAATACTCGTTCCTCAATTACTTTTAAACGTGACATTAATTGTAGTAAAATTATAACTCATCCTATCATTCAATGAATATTACATTCATTCTTTATTTCTTCATACAGAAAAATGAAGTCAACATCTTCTATATGGACACTTCACGAACTTCAACTCATAAAAATTCTTTGTGATTCTATTAATTTGATTAAAATCGTGATGTTATCTAAGTTAGATCACCACTGAGAATCTGTTAAGACTTTGAATAAGTTTGTTTTCGTGCATCTACCTTGATTTTGACCGGCTACTTGATTTACGATATGTTTTTTCTGGAATAGAACTGATGAAAACTGGAGGCAGGCTTCAAAAAAATGAATATCAGTTGTAAACAAGTAGAAAAGACAGTCCAGGACAGAGTAGGTTGGTGATTCCAAGTTGGTGGCCTATGCTCCATGATGGGTAACAGACGTAATGTGTGCTGTAATATTCTTGATAATAAATGGTTTTAAGATCGATTCCTGGAGTACTAGTGATCCGTAGTGATTCACTGAGTCCAACCATGTCAGAATGGAGGAAATTGTCTGGCAATTGCACTGAATAATTGTTTCATTGCAAAGTGAATCGATTGAACTTAGAATTTTCGAGCATTGAGTTTTGACTCAGTTGTGATAATTACTCTGGATGTAGATGAATTAATAGTTTGAATTAAAAAGTAAAGTTTTTATTTTAGCTTTATTAGTTATATCAATACGGAATTTGCCGAATTAACAGTCAGAAGAACTTGAATCATACGAAATACAGCAGAATAGTGAATCTATTATCTGTAATCATGGAATGTATAACCCCTGATGTTACATGTCTCAATAGCTTCAACTACAAAATTCCTAGTTGAAATTTCAAGGTCTTATCAACTTTTCTCCTTTGGGTTTGAGACCATAATAATATCAATCACCAACTAAGTAACTTTCTAATATTACATTCGGTCTCTCTCTCTGACTCTGAGAATGTAGTTCAGTATTTTGTCTATGACATGGAAATAGTACACGAAATAGTCGAATAATTTAAACTTTGAACATTAAACAAAAGTTCTAAACTTAGTTCCTAATAATTAAGAAATGGTCATTTCCAAATGTCATTACAGCTGAACAGGTGAAAAAAAGTATAAGGACCCTTTTCTTTACCATATTACAGACAAAGTTGAATTTCGTATTTTGTTAGTCAGCTATAAATTTTAAAGTGCAACGCCATTCTTGTTGAAATTTACAAGAGGTCCATCAATGTTTTAAGTAATTAATGCAATATAATTATCTTCAATGAATAGACTAAACTATTGACAAGGTTATTAATCATAGTTTTTCTCAAGTGTTTTTCTAAAGTGAACATTCGTTATTAAGTTCAAACTAAGTTTAAAGGTTAATTACCGTAAGTCGATAATTAATTAACAGGAGATAAGTGCACAACGGTGAAATGATAATATTCTCTATTATTTTGGTTATTTGATATAGTATAAATTGATGCGATATTACTAATTTGATTGAAATCTTCATTGAGAGTTTGAGCCTTATGGAAGTTTGGCCCCCAAATTTCCTGGTACGCATACAACCACTACTAGGGAAGTCGTACTCACTGCCTTCTCGCGGGTGGGGGTGTTGGTAACGGAATTGAGAGGACTAAAAGAGAATGTCCGGCGCCTTAATCGGGCTGGTGGACGCGGATTATCCACCTAGGGGAGTTGCAGAACCTTGATTCCAAACCAATGGTGCACATGGTGTCAAGGATCCCGAAGGAACAAGTGGTGTATGAACCGATCGTTGGTCACCGGCTACTATGGGACTACATCTCCTGACGTAGACTCCACTGCCTTGTGGATTAAACATTTAGGTTAAAAACTCCGGGTGTGGCCCCCTAAGAAAGCCACCTGCTTCGGTTTCAGCACTCGTGTAGTATCCCAACCCTCACACAAATCGAGTGATTTATGTGGTGCATATCCATTTGATGCCTCCTTGTACCAATGTTTATGTGTTTGAGCAATTATAAATAAATAAGGAGACGAGTATTCCGCGGAGAAATTTGTTCTGTCCTGCTTCGCGGTTGTGAAAATAAAGAACATTCATAGATCATTAATATTTGATCACAGCTGCCTTGAAGGTATTCTTCACGTATGCTGGAACAACTGAGTAAGTAATGCTGTAGTTAGATTCTGAGTACTAGATAACGATGAAAAACCGGTTGATAAGGTAGTAGATTTTCATTTACTGAAGTGGGTGGGAAGTGTATAACTTATGCCCATCTCCCGCCTATCCGGATGAACGATGTCCGCTGGTACAAGAAGGTAGGATGACCAAACCAAGAAGTTGTTAGCTCATGGGGTCACTGGCTGCTGAACTGAGCCATGTATATAGAATCATGTTGTCTGTAGGTAATAGTTTTTGTTGTTACTGATACTGTTACTACTTATACTGGTTTGAGATAATTGATAATCTCATCTCGTCGAACTGGCGCATTGTGATGACTTAGACCGATGCGTATATATATACATATATATATATATATATATATATATATATATATATATATATATATATATATATATATATATATCAGGTTCTACAATGCTTATAAATAACTGACCTGAGTGAAATTTATCTAGTTATATTTCAACAAAAAGATGATGGTTCGTGCAGACTAGTTCAGTTTGAAGTTAATTTTCATCACGAACTGACCAGATGGATGGATAACTACTGAGCAACAAGGGGCATGATGAAACAAAATTAACAAAATGATAACTAGGTGAGTCAAAATAGCATTAGTGGCATTGATGGGGAAGGAGACTAAACATTAACATTCGGTTATTATACGATGCGTCAGCAATGCTGTGAAGGCACTTATGGTTAAAAACCTGCAGTCCATACATGCCTTCTACTTTCACAGACCATGTTTCACAGCCAAAGAGTAATACAGAGTGGATTGTTGTGTAGTGTACTTGCCTCCTGGTTGATAGAAAAACATCTCACCTACTACACAAGTGATGTAGGTTTGTAAAAGCCAACAGAGCTTTCTGAATCCGTGGGGAGAATCCATGAGATGCCAACCCGCTATAGTTGATGAGACTGAGGTAAGAGGCTATGTGGTCGACCTACTCAACTACTTCACTACCTATTATCAATGTGGTTAATAATGAAGACTAGTCCTGAAGCAACACTTTACACTTAGAGGGAGAGAAACCTATAGCAAACATGCTTTCTCAATCGTTTCGTGATGCTGAGCAAATACTGTTTGATCGCTTCATATCAGACCTGATTTCACGCCAACAATCAAAGTTAGTCACTGCAACTTTGGGAATTCTTCTTGATAATGACCCTCAATCAGCACACGGGTAATATAAAGATGTGGGTGAAAAATGGATGATCATTGGTAATGATGATAATTTTTGGTAATTTATGAAATATATGTTTCTGAAAACCACTAAACAACCTTCAGTTTCATCATAATGATGAAACTTAGTGATAAAATGAGAAAAGATGTAGTTTGTGTTTCTATTGAAGTAGATTGTTAGAGGCCACCTAGATTAGTGTAAAAATGTTCATTGTTCCATAATATCTTACTCATTCACTCAGATGAAAAATATGAATATTAATTTGAACCAATCAGTGCTCTTATTTTATAAGTTTAGTATAATCATACTAAATGAATATATAACAGAATATATTGACAACCACAAAATTGTCCTGTAAATTATCAAGGCGACCTCTGTTATCATTATCGCAGGCATTTCAACAAAGGTACAAAGGTATTTAGTAAAGAACTTTATGAAATATACAACATATAATGTTTTAAATTCACTTGTTGTTGACTTGTATCTTCCCATTGTTGTTCAGGATTGCAATTGATCAGTCTCTTGTTGGCATATGTGCATACTGTGTGGATTGCATCGGTATTGCCTTAGGTCACAAGCTTTATAAGCCAAGATGGATAGTGGCTAGCAGTGGAATCCAGGAATCGAGTTTCGTCCTATTTGGGACTCATCATCTGGATGTACCTGCACCCCAGAGTTGATGTTTACTCTGGGACTCGAACCCAGTATCTTTCGCGTCCTGGATTCCACTGCTAGGCACTACCCATCTTTGCTTATAATGTTTTGTCTTGATTTGAAAATTGTTGTATTGGTTTGGCTAGAATCATAGGATTAAATCAAGTGAAGCTTAGAAAGTTATTTAATTCTTCAAACTCCATGTGCTGTAAAGAACCAGGATGTTTAGTTGGTAGGCATTTGGTCGGCAAATGTTCTAAGCAATCTTGTAACCATAAGTCAGTTTACAACGTAGGCAGAAATACGTCAAAGCCCAATAAAGTAATCTAAAATCACTTAAATTTAAACTGAAATTGTGACTCAACCTAGTTGAGCGGGTCTTAAAATAGACCAGTGTGATTTGGAACGGGGTTTACCCTAAATTATCACTCTAGTCGTTAAATAGTTTTGGATTTGATAAATTGCTATGAGTAATTTCAACTCAAGGTTCATCGTGAATAAATAAGTGATTGTGAATATCGTTCATAAAAATAAAACAAGTTGCACATTATTTACCAACCAAATCATGTGGTACACGTTTAAAGTAGTTCAGTTTTATGGTTTAAAGTACAACCAGAATACATTTCTGCACTCACAAGATAGATTATAAGAACTGTACTTTAAGTACTTTCGGATTATGTTTAACTATGGAACCGAGAACCAACATTCCATCCGATTTCGGGTCAGTCAACTGCTTTTATCTATATTCCACTGTTGATGTTCATGCTGAAATTTGAACGAATTGTCAATTGCTTCAACCCTCCCCTTCAATAAGTTATACGCTAAGATTTTAAGTTCATTTAACCATTAACTAGTCCAACGGGTATGATGTTTATTATCCGGGGTTGAATTTTCATCACTCTCCTTTGGAGTGTATATATACATTTAGCGTATGCTTTGATTTGGTAATATTCATATGTCACCATTTAGTTGAATTGGGGAAGTTACTTATACTGGAAGTTAGGTATTTCTACTTTCGACTTTTATTACTAGGTTTCTGAACTTCATTTTAAATTTATTCTGATGTTACGAGTATATGAAGATTTTTGTGAAAAAAAGCTTGCCAGCTGACTCAATAAATAGTTTAAAATTGTCAGAGACTATAGCAAATATTAACTACTCATTGGGAAGAATACGAATGGTTACATATTCTACATAAGAGAAGTGAATTTTTAGTGTTATTAAGGTTACTTTTAATTTGTAAATACGAACTGCCACATTCGTATCAGAAGATGCTAAACGTTATCTTTCATATCTAATTATAACTCACATATAATTAGTAGAGTCTGATAAATAAAAAATTATCTCATAAGTTTAGTGTATACTACTTATGCTAGCAGATATAAATAATATGTACCAGCAATCGAGACTAGAATGCTTGCTAGCAGAATTTTGAATTGTAGAAAACAAGAAAGGAAACACAAGGCAGTTGGAATAACAACATAATTGGGAGAATCATGAATTATGTAAAGGATAACTGATAGATGTGCAAATAATGTATTTAATGTATAGTTTTCATAAGCAACTAAAGCACTGTGTAATTTTGCACTAAACAATAAATTGGTTTACCCCACTTCGTCATTGTTCATTACATAAGATTTAGCTTACTTCTGTTTTTGTGAGAAATAGGTTTATATTCATCTAGCTTCATCATTGTTTTTAGTTAATTGTTCAGTTGGTTAAAAGATATCTATATGAAGTTAACTGGATCTAAAACAAATACGAATAACAAAAAATTAATGTATTCTATGTCTTTTATAATTTGATTACGAAACTTGTGTTGTAAAATTATTAGGTCATATTGGTAGAATATACTGTGTGTATTCGTCGATTTAAGTTGAAGAATATATATGGTGAATTGTAATAAGAAAACTAGATATTATGTAGATATAATATAAAAATGTTACATCGGATAGTAGTAATAATAATATAAAAAAATTAAAAATGTAATAATTAATATTTTGGTTGCAAGGAGTAGAATGAGAGATAACAGAGATTATAAAAATGAGGTTGAGTCATGGAGCTAATAGTATAAAGCTTAAGTAAAATAATCTACCCAAGAGTTAGTTGGATTTGGAATGTCTAGGTTGAAATGAAGTAGCTAAATGAACTTTATGAGAATTCATCCAGAGAACAGACGTAATCATATGACCTTTAGTAAATTATTTGAAATATGTCATAGATTTTATAATACTCGACTTCTCATGACGCGTATCCATTACTAGTCAAATGAAGTAAGATGGTGTTAATTAGTTGTACACAATTATGTCAACAGAATAAGTCTTGATTAGCATTTCCTGGGAAAAGCTTCGGGATAGGTGGATAACCAAGAATCCCCATATATATACATATAAAATCAGGCATTTCGAAGTCGGTATTTTAATTGTTAAGATTAAATTATATGGTGGTAGAGCTATCTTAAAGACTGGTTACACTTACAAAAAGTTAACAATTAAATACACTTCGATGCTTGAAAGGTCTAGACCCGATTCCATAGGTGAACAATGATATAATTATGGAAATACTTTAGAGTTGGTGCTTCTAGCTTTCTTTCAACTAGTAGTAATAATACCCTGAAATACACTTACACATTCGTTTTATACAATTTGGTCTAGGGAATAATATATTTCCCATATAAATGATACGGAACTTGTTACTCTAGTAAGTTGTATTTGATGACATACCACCATATCAGAACTGAAACAGATATCAGCAGAAGTATTGAATAATCGTCGTGTTATATTTCTACAATACTCTTTTTATTTCAATAGTTAATAGTGACCAGTTTTATTTGATAGGATGATTTGATTATAATTACCTTAATAGCTGGAATTTTTTCATTTTATTTATTTATGTTTCATTACAATTTAGAGGAAAACACCTAACTTTGTAAATAATTTAGTAAACACCATTGGTGATATCCTTTATTTAAACAACAGTTCTGAATAATATTTATTGACTTAAAGGAAGTAAAAACTTGGTTAGTTGGTGAAACTATAGATAAATAAATAAATTGTTTATATGAGAAAGGGGGGTTTTGTGGAGATTGTAATAGTTTAATAGTTAGATTTATATACTTAAAAGGAAAAAAACAGATAGCAGCTATAATCTATTTTATTTTATTAGTCCTGTTAATAAGCGATTCCGTTGATCATGAAAACATGTAAATACTTTTAAATACCTGATTGTTGAGGCTTGTATTATAATACAATTCAAAAGTACATATATATTTGGATAGGAAGAAAATGAAACATGACTGGTTGAATCAATTGGAGCATTTGATATCTACAACGGGAAAATATAAACTCTTACAAATAACTTCCAACATTTTGAGTAAATTAGTGGATATTTGGATTGATTGCATCAATGGTTATATTTTCAGTAGTAAGATTTGTGGATAAATTGATTCTTAAATGAACAGTAATTTGACTGAAGGTTTAAATTAATCTTTCTATAACATCATGAGCTCTCAGTATGGAAGAGCGTCACCCCCGGAAGAAACAGCTGTCCAGTACGTTTTGACTCTCGGTATTTTTTAGTTGTTATTTATCCACCACAGAATTTATCTTCAATTTAATGGAACTAATGCCATACTGTTTTGCTGCTTATTAAGAACTTTTAAGATGGTGAAATGTAATCCAAATGAGTAATATCTAGAAAAGAATAGATGATTTTGAAAAGTTAGATTAGTTTCACTGACCATTCAGGTTGTATATATTAAATAAAGGACAATTTGTAGTTTATTATTGAGAACGCGTTGATATATATATATATATATATATATATATATATATATATACTCTGGTGAAATGATAACAGTCATTCTAAATTTTTTATTCATTGACTTTGTATACAAGTCTTTTGATGAGTGTATTCTTCTGGTGTAAATTACAGCAATGGAATTCCATCGTTTAGACTGCGAATAATGATGAGGTTTTAGATATTAAGGTCAGATTTACCGTTTGTGTAATAAAATTTATCAGTTGATGAATTAGTGAATATGCGTCTGCGTAGAATGTTACTTATGTTGGATATCGTCTACCTAGTTATCCAATGTTCTTTAAAGTGAGAGCGTATCAAAGCAGGTTTTGTGACTATCAGATTAATACATGTTCAACTATAAAGGTGAATTTGTTTATCTGAGTCATAAATGGAAATGAAATCATCACAGTTGTGTTCTTCATGTACTCTGCTAACACATAAGGCAATATTAGCTGGTACATTACGTCAAAAGTTTGTGAACTCTTTCGTTTGTTTTTTATGGAAACTGCACGGTTTGGGAAAATTTTTACCGGGCAGATTTGTCTTTTTTAAAACACGATTCGAAATCAGCTGAAAAATTACTGCGAGTCAGGAAACACTGAATATCTGTCTCATCCCACTTTGGTTGTCCTTTAGTGGGTGTCCCATTATAAAATATTGAACCAAAACCAGGACTTTTACGTCTTGGGATAAGCACGACGCTTTTCACTTGCTGAACTAGTATCTGCGTGATGAAGACCCTGAACTAGTATTTAATAATCTACATTTCCAAACTCCTGTTAATCTGGATATTGCCTAGGCATTCGCAATGTACGGTTCATAAGAATTTAACTATCTAGGCTGGTAAAAGAACAAAAGTTTAAAGTGAGTTAGGAAATATAATATTTAAATATGTTGACTAAAGGTACTTTTTGTCACAAAATGAAGTCATTTACATTTTACTATGAAAAAGTGGGTAAAACAATAAAAATCGAAGATGTATATACATTTCAGTCAGTATTGTAAATTCACAACACGTCTAAATTATATAGTTGTGCTTTCTAGAACAACATAGGTCGATAAACTATTTATTTATATTAAGTTTAATAACTGAATTTGAAAGCCAAACACAAGTTAAATTTATATTTAAATAAATATAACCAAAATCTGTGTCTGCTTAGTACTTCTTGTTTTTCTTTGGAGTTGTGATGGTAGAACGATGGAGTGATGCTTTATGAATCAATTTCCTATTCTCACAACAATTTCGGCTTTCACTTTAATCAATATCACAACCATTATAGTATGGAAGTATTCAATAACTGATAAAGTTGATTTATTGCTAGTGTTTTGATGAAAAACACTGAACATCAGTTTTATTCGGTTAAATACAATTATATTTTCATGTATTTTTATTTTTTCTATCGAAATATTTTTTATTTATTTTCTAAGGTATGCAACATGTGCAAGGACATCCATATCATCCAACTCTCATGAATGGTTCATTAGTTTCATCACATATGAATAATGAAGCATTAAGTTTACAAAAAGCTTTGTCTAATATGCATGCAAGACATGATATAATTTCACATTCTATTCAAGAAATGGAAGAAATTAATACAAAAGTATTAGCACATCGTATAAGTTCAGAATTAAAACGTTATAGTATACCACAAGCTGTTTTCGCCCAACGCATTTTATGCAGAAGTCAAGGCACATTATCTGATCTATTAAGAAATCCTAAACCTTGGAGTAAATTAAAATCTGGTCGTGAAACGTTTCGGAGAATGTGGAAATGGTTACATGAACCAGAATTTCAACGAATGTCCGCTTTACGTTTAGCTGGTAAGTACTAAATTATTATCTTCATATTAATAGGTTTTTAAAAAATTATATTACTCATTTACTTCTTGTTAATCAACTATTTCAAGCTTTAACGCGAACTCAAGCAAACACTTAGGGATTTATTTGAAGGTATTATATTGAATTATACTCATTTATTTTGATGAACGGCTTATTGAGTAAGAATACTGTGAAGATTAATTATAAATTAAATGTTGTTTTTTGTAAGTAGATGATTTTATTTCATTAATTATTATTCGAACGTCAGAGTAGGGGACTGTTACAATAGTCTATAGAACTGTCAAAACTGTAGTTCAAATATTCACGCTTTGATTAGGAAACTGACATCAGCCATCCCTCTTTGTATATAAATCGTCACCATAAACAGATTGATTGTTTTGGTAGTATCATTCATATTTTAAGTAAACACTGATAATATCGTTCAGAACAACAATGAAAGCTTTTAAACTAAATTAATCAGCTCAAAGAATTTTGTACTACAAAATACATTGATCTGAGCGAGTGATTTTCACTATCACTGATTGGTCTTGGCTAGAAACTATTGACTTCAAATTAGATTACCAATTTAAAAAACTCAATACATTAGCTTTCTCTGCTTAGCTTTTATCGCTGATCATTCCCGTTTGTAAGAATGAACATAATCATTTGTATGTCAGTAGTCAGAAAGGAAATCATTCAAACAACATAGGTTTTTGCATCATATTATTGCCGCCTATTTTGTATTCAACAGAAACATGGGAATGGCCAAGTCTAGAATATCATACAAGCCTAATGGCTATTTGTAGTTATATACACTAAGTCTTTATTTTCTGCTATTTTGAAAAATGAACAGATGGTTACTTAAGTTACATTTTGAACACATTACTTAGCCTGAAGATGTTATGTGGTTAATTAATCAATCACTTTGGAATAATGAGAACCGTAAACCTTAACTACATCGACTAGGTAATAAGTGTCTGCAAGCTACCATTGGAAATGATCACGTAAAATAAAATAAGTCAATAGTATTGTTTATTCTAGCTTCCATCCATGAGTGCCTTATGACATGACTCTGTTTTCATCCTAATTCTCAGTAGCTGATATCCTTCCAAGAGATCCGCCAACAAAATTACAGTGCAGAGATGATGTTTCCTATTTAAGTGATGGCACTAATGAAAGGTAGGGCCCCCAAATACCCTGATACGACCAAGGATTGGGAAATTCTGTTCTCAAAGTGCTCTTGTGTAATCACGCGTTTATAGCTGCTGTCGAAGAAGTCCTACTCATTGCCTTCTCATGGAGATACTGTTTACAGAAGTGAGAGGATGAAAAGTGGGAGTCATGCACTTTAATCTGGGTGTTAGATTTGAGGGGCTCACCCGGTGGAGTTGGAAAACCCTGGTTCCAAACCACTTGTGAACGTGATCTCCGAGATCCTGAGGGATCGAATGGCATATGAACCTATATCTGGTCACCGGCTATCATAGGATTACCTCTCCTGATGTTACTCAATTCTCCTGTAGATAAGGCTTCAGTCAAACGTTCGGGGAGTGACCGTCTAAGAAAGCCACCTGGTTCCGTCTGGCTGTTCTATCCATATCGCAGCTGCATACAAATTTTTTGGTGACTACAATTGAAGGAAATTATCACTATTTCTCTTCCTCGCAAACTAAGTTCAAAACGATTTAAGGCTATTTAAACATGCCCGGTAATCTCGAAACATCTATAATAAGTTACAGACCTTATTTTCAGAATCTTATTTCGGGAATGGTTTGAAGAGATTTTAGGAAATGAAGTGCCTCAGTAGTTTTTATATCCAAGGAGTTGTACGTAGTTTTTAAAAGTTTGTGGTCTCCAAATTACCTGAAGGATACTAAAAACGAATATGATTTTTTTATTAGTAGAGTGAGTGTAATGTCTTAATGTGTTTCATGAAGTAGTTTTGCTATTCAGGAATGAACTACACCATATGTGAATAGTACGTATTTTCGATCAATGATACTCTTAATAGATCAGAAGGAGTTTATGGAGCTACCAAACATTGATTTTAGTTTTATTCAATTCTAGTTAACTGGGGTGCATTGATTGTTGATGTTAGAAACTTTTTAAAATTAATATTCCTTGTATATGTATTGTAATTGTTAATCGATTTCCTGATTTAAGTGAATTAAGTAAAGGCCTACACGAACTGTTCGATAAATTATTTTGATACATTTGAGAAACTGTATGTTTTCATTGTCTGGTCTTTCTGATAGCCTTAATATAGGATTACAGACTTTCAGATTATTTGGCTGAGAATCAATAGTAGCAGTACGCATGTATCTACCACTTAATTTGCAGAAACTATTTTCTATTATATTCCATGCGTTTTATTTTCCTCCTTCCTGTCTTTTTCATAGCTTCTTATTACCATCATAACTATTCCCATATTATTTCTTTTGTAGAAAAGGACATTCTCTTTGCTGCATTATCTTGAATTCCTTTCCAATAACACAATGGGTTTCTTTTACTATCTTTTTATTGTTTGTGGTGACGTACTGTTATATCAGATTCTACACTGATCTTGTTTGTATATATCCTTTTGGTTGTACATGAATAGTTAAATATTAGGTACCACCTTGTCATATAGAAACATCGCTTAAGATTGTTTCATTTTAATGTGTTCAAAAAACAGAACAATTTCTGACAGATTATTACTCTAGAAAACGGTTTCATTTGTTTAGAAAAAAAAACAAATAGATTTCGTTTGACACCTTTGAAATGCTCATGACACTAGAATATGAAGTTAAATGACATACTATATGTACATATTTGTCAGTAGCCCCTTTTACGTTTACTTAAGAATTTCATAATCTGACAGTTGCTATATCTTTTTTAAAATTTACTTTATTTTGTGCTTTTCATTAGCTGGTTTAAACTAGAAAAAAATTGCCAGGTCTTTTGTTGAACGCAGTATTTTGTGATCAAGTGAAGATATGAACGGTGACTCTTAAACTTGTTACATATAATATAAACTAGATTTTCATAATCACACCGAGTGAAATTTACCAAAATCTGAATTGATTTGAGTTGCTGCATCTTAATAGTGCAACAATATAAAGAAAGAAGTAACTAAATAAATTAAAAAGGATTTTAACTGAAATAAGAAACAAATAAATAAAGTGTACAATATGACATGTTAGATTTGTAGCTAGATAAAATAAACATAGATATATTCAGACCATTATAACTGAATCTGAGCTCTGATCCTTGTTGATCATTGATATTATTATAAGGACCCCATTTCGTTAGATTAAAATTTCTATCCAAAAACACAGACTCATAATAATTGTCAAGTTTTTATCTGGTTATCGTTTACATTCTCTCCAGTCAGTCTTGGAATATTTTGTCAAGTAGTAACTCATCAAATGTTACAGGTTTCATACACTTCAGTTCCTGAAGGTTTACAGTTTTGTCAAATTATGTTTACATAGTAAAATACTACTGTGTCGTCATCTGATGATAAATATAATTTTAGTGTGCTGTAAAGAGAGAATGAAATATAAAATTTCTAAATAGTTGAACAGTATTATCAGTATTATCACTAGAAATAACCAGGTATTATGTAAAATTGAAAGTATCCAACCAAATGGTGTACAGTTATTATTCTAACTTACTTACATTATCACTTACAAAACCGTTAATGCCAAACATCTTGACGAGATTCATCTTCCAGTACTGTCAGTCATAATCAGCTTAGAGCCCGACAAAGATATATATTTGCACAAGTTGTCATGCCGTATAAGCACGATGAAATGAATATAACAAGATGAATAGCAAAGTAGGTCGAAATAATGTAGTATCAATGATAATAATATAGAATAAACATTGGTAATATGACTCAGAGGCAGAAAGGAAGGGTATATATGAAGGAGTGCCGAAACTGAGAATCGAGAGGAAGATAAGGAGTGAACACATCCGACCCGTTGAGACCGATTCCAAGTCATGGTCACCCATTCTCGAACCACTGATAATGTTTATCATGCTGACCTCGACCAGGTAGTCTGCATCTACCAGAATAGGCCAAATCAACCGTCAGTGAATTCAAGAACTAGTACCAAGTTTTGATTCGACCTCCCCTAACTTTTTTCCAACCAGTTTACACACCAGCAAGTTTAGCCGTCAAGAGAGACGGTAGTTAGGGATATGTAACGAACCTTAACCTCCTCAATCGACATTCCACATTTGTCCAATACCTTATACCTAACCTCAACGTTAGTCACCTGGTCGTTCTACGATACGTAAGCAATGTTGAAAAGACATCTGTGACCCAAAACCTGCTGAGCAAACCTCTGTACAGCATACTAGTTCCTTGGTTGATAGACGGTCATCTCATCCACTCTTCAAGTGATAATGAATTGTAATCAAATTTAACCTTTATTGCTGTGATACACCTACTGTAACTTATTAGTTAAGTAGGTAGAGATCCAAGGACATAAGTTGCACTGGATTATAGACGTTTATAGATAATCAATCCTAATAAATTACTATGATACACTAAACTTACTAGCGAAATTTAAGTAAATTTAGAGGTGATTGAAATTGCAGGCTATCATCATTTGTATGTAGCCGAAAAGTATCTATTAGAAAATGATGACTTATTCTTTGAACTGACTATAATTACTATGAAATGTGAGTTGTTCAAATGAGAGTGATTTCTGATGAAAACTTCCTTCTATAATTATAGTGATTACTTATTTTCCAAGATCTAATCTATACATTAATTTACCATTTGCCTATGATAGCCATCATGTTATCTTCAGCGCTAGTTAGATTTTACCAACTAAGTTTATGGTATTCCTATCGGGTTAAATTGCTCGATATTTCGATACTATGCATTTATTACTAGAGAAGAAACGGATTATGGGCAAAGAAAAGAAAGTAACTGACCTGGGATTTCTTTCATTTGGGCCTTATTGGTAAGACGTATCCGGAGTATGAAAGAGACTGGAGTGGTGCATTGTTAAATACTTGAAACCGCACCAGGTAATCATACAAGTAACGAGGTTATTACAACAACAATTATTAACCAATTAATGGACTTAATCAAGTCTTGATGAGATTTAACCTCAAATCGCGCTATAATATATATAACTCAGTCTCAGCGTTATTTGCATATTACTTTCAATCATCCCAAATGTTAGTGTATTTTTGATGCGAGATCTTTTTTAATGAAGTAAAAGGTTTTTACCATCATGTTAATTTATATCTATTTGTTCATTAGCTAGTAATATCCAATTATACTTTGATTTTAATCAACTGTTATTTATTTGTTGTATTTTTTTGTTGAAATTGTTATTTACGTTCATTGAGAATAACTAACTTGTCAGATAATTAGTCTTTACTGTTATTTGTTATTATTGTTATAAAATTGAGGCTTTTATTAACATGTCATTACAATTATATTATTAATTAAAAAGAATTCAATTGAAAGGGATTACTGTAGGCAAAATTTTGTTTTTCCCTATTATATTACATAGAAGCCACACCTTTAGATCACAAATATACACTAAATACGTACAAATAGTTGTTATCGAGCGTTAACTCGTTTCTATTATTACTATATATATATGGTACGGCCGAGAGTGGGGAGGGTCCACCCTCTCTCTCGCAATGCTCTCACAAGGCAGTGGAACATCGTGAGGAGGTGCAGTCCCATGGTAGCCGGTTACCGACGATTGGTTCATACGCCATTTGTTCCCTCACGATACTGGAGTCCATGTGCGCCGTTGGCTTAGAATCAGGGTTTTCTGACTCCCCTAGGTGAACTTTCCGTGTCCATCAACCCTGTTAAAGCACCGGATATTCGCTTTTCGTCCTCTCAATTCGGTAAACAACACCTTCGCCACGAGAAGGGAGTGAGTAGGACTTCCCTGTCAGAGGCTGTATACGCGTGGCCACGTGAGAGCATTTCGAGAGGGAGAGCGGACTCTCCCCACTCTAGGTCGTACCAGGGCATTTGGGGGCCTTATATAATGATACTGAAAGGAAGTTAAAATATATTACGTAGACTAATTGAAATTTGAAGCAAAATACAAGTCAGTGATCAGTGGATTGTCATCTGTTGACCCTACAATAGCTTATTCCTTATTCTTAAAAATAACCAAGGTTTAAGGTTATGCAGTAGGATGATAGAATAAACAAATATTCTGACATAGTTGTAATAATAGATCTCAAAAAAGCTAGAACTTATTTTAAATCATTAATTGATAATACGGCCTCTTATAGATTTTAATTAAAATGAAAGAGATATTCTGTGAATTATTTTGTACAAAAGATTACTCAACTAGGTAAGGTAGCCAGTGAGTCAATCAGATTTACTTGTTTATAGTAAAATTACAATTTGTAGTTGTAACCATACAAAATGAGGATTTCAGTATTTTATGAACAATTTAAGACTGATATATTTATTTTGTAAACTATAATGCATAATATAAACATGATAAGTTTTTGTTAAACAAGTTGCTAAATTAGTCTCCTGTGTGGATAATGTTCAACTATGCATATTCATGTTTCTCTTGTTATAAGCTTTATTTTGACCCATAGACTATTACTATACGATTTTACGGTTCTTGATTTATGCCCAGTCTATCAATTAGTGTCTCGCACATTCACAGCCACTTTTGGCTGAATCTTGTACAAATGACTTTTTTTATTTTATGGTAAGATGTGGTCCGTTTGATTTGTATATAAACCCGGTATGTCTGAAATACCTGATTCATATCGCGGAGGTTGAGATTGGTGTTCTGGTCTTAACATGCAGCAAGACGGACCGATAAAGAATCAAGACTGCTTGTACGGGTTTTTCGCTTCTCTAGTCCGGTCAATAATTTACTGTTCTCTAATTGACAGTATCATTACGCATATTGATAAGGGGGCAAGATCACAAGTTATAATATTATTCATGTTTATTACTCACTGGGCAATATTGTATTTTAAATCTTTATTCTAAACAAAAATAATAGTTTGTTGTGAAGATATCCCGATCATAGATTATTTGTTTATATTATACGGGGAACACATTAAACATCTTAGCAAAATATTTGGAAGTTAGGCGTTGCATGTTTTAGGATCGCCGTCTCCAGTGTTGTGATTTGCACTTTGAACTTGTACAGTTGAAATGGTATTCTTAATATTGGTATGGATCTTATGAAATTTTTAAATATTGAATGAAAAGTAATATTAAGGTATTCAACAATTCACAGAGGATAAAAAAGATCGGTTTTTGCAAGAGAAACAGAAGCTACTTGAGGATTTTTACTCACGTAACACTGGAATGTGAATAATGAGGTAGATCGCTAAAAGGAGCATTTAGTCTTACTTAACAGATACAAGAAAAGTGATAGAATTTCAGGATTTATAGTTTTTCAATTCCTACAGGAGAAATTAGTGGTTTCAATACCAACAATTGTACTAATTCAGTATGGGATTGTGGAGATTGTTGAATATCACTGAAACCATGGACCGATCAAATTTAAATCACTATTGAAAACCTGGAAGCACTGGATAGCCGTTTCATCCCAGTATGAGGTTCTTCAGTAGTGGTCATCCATAATCTTGCAATGAAATTGCAACACTATTTAAGGTATTGCCTAAACAATACTATAATCTAATAAATTTTGTTCAGTTTTTATTAAGATATAATGTCTCCAACTTTTAATTTGCTCTGTTCAAAAAACTTAATATTAGAAGATTGTATTCCATATTATAAATGGTTTGTAACTATTTATGAGTAACAGAATATCTTCATCTGATCTATAAAAGTCGTTTAATATGTATTTGATTCATACTCAATACTTTTTGTAAGTGTATAAGGAAGTTGAATACCAATTCCATAGGTGTCTAAAGAGACAAACGGTTAATTTTCCTGGTAGCAATTGACATTTTGAGTCCATACTGAGCTGCTGATTAGGCTTATTTATGCCCTTTGCCTACTGACTTATTGGCGAACTCGGAATAAATGAGGCTAAAAAGTTGACAGTATTGTGCAGTTAGAAGAAAACAATATAAATCTCGACGTTTTATAGAACTTCTGTTTAATTTATTGATATTATATGCTTGTACCAAACTGATAAACAGATATTGAAATAAGAAGTCAGTTCTTAACACTTTGAGGACAGGTCCTTTTAGCATCTTCGTAAGATAAGATCTTTTCGATCAGTTATGGTGGATTCCAAAGTGTCCGTATAAATTCTTATTTTTGTTTTGTCGAACTGCTTCTGCTGTCACTTTATATTTACTTATTGTATTTTCGATATTCCACTGACGGATCTGTTGACCAAGGAATGAAATATAAGTATAAAATTTTGTTATATGACTTTCTTTTTTGTAACTTCGAAAATGTTGTTGGTCAGCATTTTCAATGTTTGTTATCTGCATAACATAACTAAATATTTGGTTTGGTTATTCGTATAACATACCAATTCTAGCACCGAGGACAAACGATGCATTACCACTAAATATGAAAATACCTTATAACACATTCTGTATAGTCCATAGTCTTATGTATAGGTTTGTTGGGTTAAACTGATATGTTAGTGGAATAAATCGAATTGTTAATTCAGCGTTTATATAATTGTAATGTCTCTAAAACTACTGCTTTTGGTATTTTAGTTAGAAGTGTAAATTATCTATCTTAAAATTGGATGAAGAATAGCCAGAGTTTTCGGGGATACAAAATTACATAACGTAGATAATAAGTCATATTATACTGAATAAAATTAAACAGGCATTTTACATATTCAAGACACTATCATATTCGTGGGTTGTACTATAGAGTGATTTAAGTTTGACAACCAGTGAAAACCAGGAAGTATTCGATAGCTTTTTAATTCTAGAATGAGACACAGTAGTGAGTATTTTCAAACCCACCAGGGCTCAAACGTAAGATATATAGATGGATAGTGGCTAGCAGTGGAATCCGGGACGCAAGTTTCATCCTATTTGGGACTCGTCAGCTGGGTACATCCGCATCTCAGAGTTGATGTTCACTCTGGGACTGGAATCCAGATAGCCAAGTGGATAACGCGATGGTATTTGAGGCGAGCGGTACTGGGTTTGAGTCCCAGAGTAAACATCAACTCTGGGGTGCAGGTACATCCAGATGATGAGTCCCAAATAGGGCGAAACTCGATTCCTGGATTCCACTGCTAGCCACTATCCATCTTGGCTTATAAAGCTTGTGACTTAAGGCAATACCGATGCAATCCACACAGTATGCACACATGCCAACAAGAGACTGATCAATTGCAATCCTGAACAACAATGGGAAGATATAAGTCAACAACACCAAGTGAAGATAAGATATACGGGCTTCGCACAGAGAGCTTAATCTTTGAGCAACTGAGGTCAGATTCAATTTTTCACTTGTGACTGACTTTAGAGGGAAATTTCCAGAGTTTTAGTGAGAAACCGTAATCATTTAAGTTCAGCAATGTCGGGACTGAGAAAGGTATAGCCAGTGGAAATGGGTATGCGTCATGCAATACTGTTGATTGAATGGAGTTAGAATGTAAACCACTGGGTCCAAGCTCAATGGTCTATATGCTAAGTACGTATATCTCCACGTACATGATCTGTGTCGAATGATTGGGGGCCTACTCTAGTTAGGCGGGAATAATATGACTAACCAGCTAACGTTGAAGTCACACCTCACGGTTAACATATAACGTGGATTGACCTTTTGTCATACCCAGGTTTTACGGCTACTTTGATGACAGTACCACACAAACGAAGTTATTACAGAAATATATTAGAAAGAGTAGGTTCAAAGAACAGAGTGCGACCACCACTGCATAGCCCAGTCAATGGCATGCAATTAACTAATCCATGTTGGTTGTCCTTGATCTTGACGTGGATCGGTGAACTTTTCGATATCCAGTGACCCTACTGCCGGATGACTAGGGCCCAGTGACATTTCACTGGCCTACACATCTTTAACATTGGTCCTATGTACGATAGAGTATTCTGCAAACTGGATACATACAACTCACTATTTAAATTTTACTACAATTAATTAACTTTTTGTTTAAGATTTCTCGTCTAGCAAACTCCTCATTTATTATTGGTAAACTAAAAATAAAATATTATTGAAAAAGGTGGCATTTTAAATAAGATAATATATTTTCTTAGGTCTTAGCAATGCTTGATAACTACATAGTAAAAATAATGGTGTTAACAGTAGTAAAGCCTGTTCAAACAGTCATGACAGGCGGACGTTAACAGAGTGAGCGAACGAACGATCATAAGCTTAAACTACAAGAATAGCACGAGTAATAATAATAATATTATTATTGCATTAAAGTATTTGAGGCGTGGGAATTTTTTTATAATTTCTGCATACAGTTGAATTGATTTTTATTTTTAAATGAATTTAAATCTGAACAAATACAGCCGTGTATTTTTATTGATCTGAAAATGTTGATCAATTGAGTGATGAATCACAATTTACAAAAAAAAACTCATGGTTAATTTACAGTCATATGGAAGACTTGTTACTGGGTTCACCCGTTTGCATCAAAGATAGAATGAGTGTGTGTGTTAGGAGAGAGAGAGAGATAGAGAGTGTAAGCATACAGTTGTCTTTTTTGTGTGTTCTGATACATTTAATATATGCTTTAGTTAAACCATCGAAATAAACTAGGGCTACTTCATAAATTCACTGAAGTTTGAAATGTACATTACTGGGTTCCAATTTAATGAGATCTGATGGTTCTGAGTTAAATTTCTGGTGTGATTGTGAATCCTCACTACTGTGACAAAATAGCTGTCTAGTGCCCTTCAATTTTCAACGGCTGTTCAAATGATCTAAGTCCATTAGGAAAATTATTTCAAAAGCTATATCCATAGTTTATTTATAGATCTTATTGTTTTAGAGGTCATTACAATGATAACTTGTACAAATATCTCATAACATTCACTTTTTCTTATAACCAGTTCAATCACTACAGATACTCTTCAGGGTGCTTTATCCATATATCTGGATTGCATGTGAAACATTTAAATAATAGTAAATTTAGTCTGCACTCCCAAGGGGCTAGTATGTCTTTGCAAAATTTCGTAGAATACTTTATCTCTTATCTAAAAAAGCAGATAAATTAAGTAAAATATTTGTATCATATAACCCTAGTGTGTATTATAACACTAAATCCCAGTTACTATTTGTGTGTGGTAAGACAATTTTTTGTGCAATTTACCAATTTATCATGTCATTAACTGTTGGTTTCAGAGAATGGACTTTCTGGGCATGTCGTGCAAGATTCGTAGTTGTAAATACTATCCAAGCTTATTATTATTATTATTATTATCATTCATAAAGGTTTATGTTTTCCCATTGACGATACCTAGAGTTGAATTTATCAGTCTTTGTTAAAATATGGACCCTTTGATTAAGTGCTTTGATATTACCTCTAGTTGAAAGTTTTGCATTTTTGGATTACGAACAGTAATGCAACTGAAGATTCTCATCTATGTCTATACGGAACTTATCAGTTTGATGTACCTTTAATTTAGTGTTAGGGTCTGAAACGATAACACTCGGTTCGAAATTCGCTGTGAAAAAGAAAACCAAGTATATCCAGCTAATAGGTCCCTGATACTTGTCCCAGCCAACTGAGTTCGTTATTAGTTCCGATGCACTGAGTGTCTGCCCGATTATATTTTCAGGCTCACCAAAACTGAAGATCATTAGGAATTCTGAGATTGGCAGTATGTTTATGATGGTACAGAAGAATAACTGCTTTAATGTACCACTTTTGGAATTCTGTACATTTTAGAAGTTCGAAATAAAAATGGAAAATCCGTCATGTTTTTCTCTGTCTTTGTTTGTTGTTTAAATTAGTGATGAAAAATTTCTTTTGATTAATCATACCATTTAAACTATTAATTTGACCAAAATAACTTAGACGTCTTACTAATCATTGATTAAAGTAGATGATAAAGGTATTATTGACAACAGTTTCAGTACTTTTACTGGAATAAATGAAAACTGGGGAAAATATTACAAAGTGATCAGAAAGAGTATTCAATCAAAAAAACAACAAACTATTCTACTGGAATTCTATATTAATATAAGCAAAATAAATTTATAGTTGAAATCACGAGTCAATTGAAGCTAGACCAACATGGAAAACCTGGAAGCACTGGATGGCCGTTTCGTTCTACCGTGGGACTCCTTAGCAATGCGCATCCACGATCCCGCCTCGCGAGATTCGAACCCAGGACCTATCAGTCCCACTGAAAACAATGGTGAACGGTTGCTCAATTTCATGGATTAGTTGAAGCCAGACATTAACACCGTTGAATGCCGGCTCAGTGGTCTAGAGGTTAAGCGCTCACACGCGAGACTGATAGGTCCTGGGTTCAAATCTCACCGAGTGGGATCGTGGATGTGCACTGTTGAGGAGTCCCACAATAGGACGAAACGGCCATCCAGCTCTTCTAGGTTTTCCATGTTGGTCTAGCTTCAATCGACTCATGATTTCAACTATATAAAATTATTAAAATCTCCACAAAATCCCCTGAAAATAAATCTAATTTATCAAATATCATCATATAAGAAATCCTATTAAAAATGACCATTAAAATTACTAATTTCAAACTTCAACAAAATAAACCAAATCTATGTTACCATCTTTCAAAACTGAATTCTTTGTTTACTACTTATAATAAATTTATTCAAAGTATAAACAAGACATGATTTAGTTAGGTCTAAGTCATAACAGTGAGTAATGTTCACTTGAAAAATATAGTGATAAAAAAAGAGGTTATCATCTACCTTGTTTATATTGATATAACCTCTTTGTATATATATATATATATATATAATAAAAATTTTTTGTTGTTTTGTGATTATTTAATAGTTCATTCAAGAAAATCTTTTCAAATATTGAGTTGTACTCATTCACTAGAAAAATAAAAAAATTTTTTTCAATGAAGTTAAATGAATGATATGATGTGTTTGTATTCTTCACTATGAAAGGTAAATATTACTAAAACCTTCCTCATGTATGAGGAAGAAATGATTAGAGTATATGAGGTATTAAGATATATTTTCGGTAGGTAGTTCGTAAGTTTTTTTATACTCTAAGGGGTATTCTCATCATTTGAAGAATAATTGAAACCAGGTAGAATTGGATCGACATTTCTTGAAAATTTGAGACACGTTTTTACTGCTCAGCCAATATGTCATATGGAATTAAATTCAAGACATTGTGTTTACACACTGACCATAAATAAATTCAGACACTAAATGGAAACGGAACAGTTCAAAATATCAAAACTCAGTTAATTTTTGAAACAACGTGATCTTTATCCAATATCATGGGAGATAGATGTCGTCTTACTATCGATTTTTTTTGAATCTACTGGTCCCAATAAGAAGCCTCTATCTATTTGATTCTAGCTTAGTGCCTTAATGGTATCTAGTTAGTTGCATAAGATAAAATGTTATAGTTTCAGTGTTTTGTGGAGTCGCGTGTTCTAACTGTCAAAGAGTCCCGAACTAGGAAGAAGCAGTCGTCAAGTGATCTTCGGTTATCAATGATTATCCGGCCGACATGATTTCATGATGAAAATCATATACAGAATACACTTTACTAGTAGTAGAATAGACTATAACAAATAATTTTACTCTCGTTACTTTACGACATCTCATTTGCGTATAATACTTTTAGATACCCATATTTCTTGTTTATTGCAAAAAATGTATCTTGAGTTCGATGCATACTTTTCAGATTTACAAGTTAAGACTGACGTTATTTCGATAAGTACTGTATTTAAAATTCCTTATTGTATAAATAACAAAGAAACTGTAAAAAATATCTTATAAGTTTGTTAATATGGTCACGTCCTAATTTGTCGAACTGTTCATCGGTACAAGAATTGTATGTATTTTAGTAGAATGCCAAAAGCTATGAATCTTTAATTTAATGGTGTAGATAATTCTTTTTTAACCGTCAGATTAAGGCTGGGATCATGCTCCAATCATGAAGATATATCAAGCGGCCAATATACTCAAGTTGACTAGAGTCTACATTGGTTCTCTAGGTAAATTTATTTTCATTTTTGTAACATATAAAAAGATAATAGTAGATGAAAAGCAATTGATAGCTTTCTTCTATACAACGTTTCACACCTTACAAGTAGACAATATGTTGATTACTCAAACATGATAAAACTAAATACATTAACTTTTAAAATATCAACTTTACTCTCGAAGCAATTAATAACTATCATACGTTATAACAATAGTTTGTTTGTGAAAAACTGAATCAATTAATATCTAACCAGTTATAAGTTTGGCAACTAATCATCTATTTATTTGGATAAATTATGACTAAAAGAAATAACCAAGTGCCTGAATCTTGTCGTGAGTAAACTGTGAAGGTTTTGAATGTCAGTGTCCATGACTTTAGTACTTTTCTAACTAGAATCAAACAAATTTTCATTTTTTTTCATTGTTTTGACTCTTCTATTGATTAACACTAGTTGGTAACAAGATAGATTTTTAAGATTGGTCAATACATTCTAAATTACCTACCTTGATAATAATCATATTTACCTGTTTTTCGGCAAATAAAAATTGTAACTGAGGAACTCTTCAGTTTAAAAAGTTATAAATGTAACAAAATTGTGATCAAATAATTTGGAGGATTATAAAACAGCACAATGGATCAAAATCTTACATTTATCAACAGGACATGGATAACTAGGGTTAGCTCTATAAAAGCAGAATGTTGAATAATCGATACCTCTATATCACAGGTTCGACTTATTTCTACTGTTGTAAAAAAGTAATTCCTCTAGAAGTATGAATTTGTATTAGTTTGGATATTTTAAAAATTTTGATTGTGAATGGATACTGGTGACCATCTCCATATGTAATCATATTTTTAGGATTGTATATGAAACATTAGACTATTTTGTAAAGATTTCTAACATGAAACGAATAACTCTTTTTAGATATTTGATAAATTTAATCAAAGTTCTATGATTGAATCAATTCTTGTTTAAACAAGTGAATAAAATTATTGGCACTCGGCCCCCAAATGCCCTGGTACGACCTAGAGTGGGGAGAGTCCGCTCTCCCTCTTGAAATGCTCTCACATGGCCACGCGTATACAGCCTCTGTCAGGGAAGTCCTACTCACTGCCTTCTCGCGGCTGAAGGTGTTGATTACGAAATTGAGAGGACGAAAAGCGAATGTCCGGCGCTTTAACAGGGTTGGTGGACACGAAAGTTCACCTAGGGGAGTTGGTAAACCCTCATTCCAAACCAATGGTGCATACGGGCTCCAGTATCGTGAGGGAACAAATGGTGTATGAATCAATCTTTGGTCAGCGGCTACCATAGGACTGCATCTCCTTACGATGCTCCACTGCCTTGTGGATCAGACCTTTAGGTAAAAGGCTTGAGGTGTGCCCCCCTAAGAAAACCATCTGTTTCAGTTTGGGCACCTGGGCAGTATCACAGCCCTCACATAAATCAAATGAGATTTGTGCGGCACATGAATATCTGGTACCCTTTCGTACCAATATTTATGTGTTTCAATAAATAAATAATAAATTGGCACTCATTCAAAAATATGAATTAAAGTCGAGTACAAGTAATAAAATTTTAACAAATCAATCCTTAGCTCTTATTTAACACGAAATTCATTAATATTATAGATGTATTTACTCTATGACAAGTTGATTTTACAAAATGATATAAAATCTATGTATAAACTATAAATGATACAATAAATGTTCATACTCTACATAATTACATCCCCCTTTTATTTTATTTTTCTCCCTCTTTTAAATTATCATCCAAAATAAAAGTAATGAGTCAATATGTTATTTATTCCTGTATTTTTTTTTAAAATATAAAAAAAACTAATGCACTTTTGTTTATCTAGTTAAAATAAAATAATTCATTTAATTATTTGCATTATAAAATATAATAAAGATAAGAAGTAATATTTTTTCTAAACTGAAAGGAAAATTTAATTTTTTTAAAAAAAAGAAAAGAAAGATTTTATTTTTATTAAATTATAATTGACTTTATTCATGATACAATTATGATGTATTATAATCCTATAAGTGCATGATATTTTCAACAGTGCATTATTAAGAGAGAAAAAAATAAATGAACAACGAACAAACATACAAACGAACAAACAAAGTGTGATATGTTGATCAAATTATTTCTCTTTTTTTTTCTTTCTTTTTTCTTTTTGTCCTAAGAAGTAATGAATAAACCACCAGCTGGTTAATTTGAAATTAGTTATACTATTTAGGACATTGAACTTATATGGTTTATTTATTATAAACAATGTACTGTGAATTACGGAAATATATAGTTTATTTGAATAGAATCTTATGCAAAGTTTTACAGGTTCAAATTGTTAATAATTTGTAGTTGTATAGACAGAAAAAAAAAGAAATTTGTGGCGAAAAAAATAGCGACATTAATAAGAAGCATAACTATAGAAAATAAAACAGAAAACAAATATAGACTGAGTAATATGATCCATAAAGGTATAAATACATTTATGACATAAATCTGATTCATTGGATAATTTTTAACAAAATAAAGGACAGTAAGATATAGAGGATTAAATGTATTTCGAGGTTTCTTGTAAGATGTATATAACTCAATATTACAAGTAATAGTATGATTGGGAATTAATAAAGTTTAAAATAGTAAGGTCGATCAAATTGAAATAGAAGTTTTTTTGATGCACCACTCAAAAGGAACATTATACATTGTAATTGAGACTGATGAATATTTGCATGTAAAAAATGTAACTAATTAAAGTAGGTGTGGTGGAATCATAAGATATTCGAAATCAAAATAAATGTTTACATAAGTGAATGATATGAAATGGATAGAATTAAATCAAATGGTGAAAACCTGCGAAGAGATAAAAGTGAGGGCATACGATAGATGAAATTACTTCAAGACAATCAAGTTTACCACATTTTCCCTTTGTAAACTTAACTTTAACTCGGAAATACTTCATGTTAATGGTCAATTCGAAGCAAATTAAGAGTGATATCCATTGTTTGTTAGTCGTTTCGAATATGTTATAGGTATCCACTTCGTACGGAATTTTCACTAGCCGTCTATGACTTATATTTATAAAGACGTTTCTTCTTTTCATGGATATATTTAGAAGAACATGTCCTGAGAACTTCTTTATCATCATAGTAGTCTAACTGAATTCGTTCAATATTTTATCTCCAATATTTTATTTTAAATTCTAAATTTGTTTGTTTCTCATTGCCTCATGAGTCTCTTAATACTTAGCTGGATATCTTCCTGGTTTTATATTTTACCTGTGTTTTGGTTATAAAATGTGCAGAAAATTGAACTTATGCATTTTTGTCAGATTGTTTTACATTATTCTTTCTGTCCCCAAATGTTGCAGTCACCACAAAAATTTAAGATACTGTAGAATTCCATTATCATGTATATGAATACAACTGTTGTAATTTTAAGTGATATTCAAACTTTGTATACTGTGTATATTATCATTCAGTTTATTAAATAGAAAGTTTTAAATATTCTGGATTAAACGTTTAAAATGTAGTATGAAATAATGTTTCATTATATCAGTTGACTGAAGTATTACTTCACTGAATAGATATATACTGTATTTCAGTCGTGTTTATCTACCTTTCTCAGTTGTTTTCTCAGACTTTATCTTTTTCGTGTGACATTAAGAGATTCGATAATTTCATTGTTTCATAGTGGACAGAATAATATAAATTGAACAGAGTAGTTTACACATTCTTTAGTGTATATTCAAATGAAACATCGAATGTTTGATTTTAGGTATTTTATACGTTAATAAAGCTTTAAGTGTTAGAATGTATTCAATATGCATAATATAGGATAATTCTTTGATTAGAGCTTTATCAAATGATTTTGATAGTTTTAATGATTTTCAAAGCTTTTCATGATACTTATACCAATATACCCTGAAGGTAGTTTTAATCACCAGTTAGGATAAACTGAAAAGCTATTTAAAGGATAAAGTGGCTGTAATTGTTAGTCATGGACAATGTTGGATTCGGAAAAAAATTGTGTATCGATCCGAATTCAAACCGCGATAAGGTCTAGAAATTAATAAAGGCGAAAATAGTCCATTTTGTAATACTAATGAAGACTTTAAACCTAGTTCGAACAACAAACAACGGCAATAATATTGAACTCAATGACTGGAAGATAAGTAGTATACTTATCTGTGTCACTACAGACGATTTTCATCCGCATCACTTGTAGTCACCAATTACAGACTATGAATACATCATAAACTAATACCAAGAAGTATGTATCTCTCTACACAACTCATGTCAGTATTCAATAGCCTCGTGAACTGATCCTGTTAGACTTCGAAAGACCTATTTTTTACCAAGTAATTACTTCATTCTAGTTTAGTAGGTGAAATTCGTGAGGTCACTCAGTTAGCAAATTATGAGAACACTTAAAGTTAAGATGGAAAAGTAAATTGCAAAACAACTGAAGTTAAACATAGCCGACGCTGGGTTTAGACTAATTGATTTTTCAGTACATCTTTCGTTAAAAAACTGTAAGAAATGGAATTAGATCGGAGCATAAGTCTTAGTTACAAACTACTCAATGATCACGGATTGCAAAGATAAGTTCATTGAATGAATCTCTGATAAACACTGGTACTTTAACTTGTCATGGTTCGCGTGTCCCAGAAAATTACCAGTTTTAATGAGTGGATAATACTGTAGACTTTATTTACAAACTATATATATATAGTATATCATACTGATTTTAGTAAAATTTATAAAAGAAAAACAATGAGTTCTGTAATTAATCCAAAAATTTTTTATATTTCAATTTATTTTTCTTTGCATATGAATCGTCTATCAGAATCTGATCTGAGATATACTGGTGAGTAGAATAAATATTCTTCTTAGTTGTATATTTATACTTTGTTAGTTTTATTTGATATTTTTTCAGTAAATCATTTTGTTTAAATGATGTGATTTTGAAAATACAAATATTTTTATTTTATTATTTAAAATTATCAGTTATTTGAGGGGATAATAGTCTTGAGATGAAGTGAACTAAAATATGACTTGTATTCTAGTTGTCTTGAGAGCCTAACCATTTTTCTTATGTTCCCCGTTGATGAGATTTCGATAAGAAGTACAAAGACCTATCGACTTTATTATACAATGAACAGCTTTTATGAAATAGATATCTTAAAATCCATCAGAAGTCAAGCATAACATGCACCTATTTGGTTTGTTGCTTTATATTTATCGGCCATGGGTGATAAAAGTAAATAGTGTATCATGTGGATTGTTGGAGTTAGACCTGAAATTTGATGCAAAGAGGGCAAAGAGTCTGATAAAATTTTAAATTCGCGGTAACTTGGGTAATAGGGATGTGCATTGTTCAATATACACGACTGCTGCTACCGAGACGTGAGATTATAACTGGTGTTTTAATGTATAAACTAAGTTTAGGGTGATCAAGCAAGAATAAAATACTTATCCATGACTTCAGTAACTATTAGTTTGGGCTATATAGAATAGTGTAAATATGTTATTTTCAACTCTCTGGACAATGAAATAGGTTGATCGAATTCAAACTGTTTTTCTGCCACAAATTTATTCAGAATTTTGTTTATTCTAAATCTAAAATGCCGTTATTTTCTACTTCTTATTCGTATTCATTATTTACTGTATCATTTTAGTTATTAATCGCAAGTATATTTATTATTACTTTATCTTACTCTTGTTCTCTCTTTCTATATATATACAAGCCAGATCCTAAATATTTTTGTTTGTCAAATAATTTTATATAAACTAAGGCGTTAAGTAATTTCTTGTCCCACTCTAGTTCTCTATCTAATAACCTATGATACTTTCAAGTAAATTCAAAGTTAATTTAACGAAATGTAATTTCTTGACTGTTTGAGTTCATTATTTATTGTGGACGTTTATAACAATAAAAATAGTTGTATTTCATCATGTTACTCAGATTTTGTAAGACAAATAATTTATTATCAGAATGGGGTTTGTGGAGATTGTAGTAATTGTAACAGTTGAATTTATGAGTCGATGTAAGCTAGACCATGATTGAAAACCTGGAAGCACAGGACGGCCGTTCCGTCCTAGTATGAGACTCCTCAACAGTGTGCACCTACGACTCCGCGCGCGTGATTCGGACCCAGGACATTCGGTCTCGTACGCGAACACTTAACCTCCAAACCACTGAACCAGCATCCCATTCTGACCATAGTTGTCACATGCTCACTAATGATTGGCTTCAAGATTTTCTAGAATCTAGTGACAAGCCGTGACCAGTATAGTCCAATTTGTGTCGGGTAGAGATAGGTATCTACCTCAGACAATGGATGAATGGTTGAGCAAGACCACGGATCCGTTGAAGTCAGACATCAACACTGTTGGAAGCTGGCTCAGTGGTCTAGTGGTTAAGTGCTCGCGTGCGAGACCCAAGGTCCTGGGTATGAGTCTCGTGTGCGGGATCGTGGATACACACTGTCGAGGTGTCTCATACTAGGACGGAATGGCCTTCCAGTGCTTCTAGGTTTTCATTGGTGGTCTAGCTTACATCGACTCATGAAATCAACTATTAACAAAGTAATTTATTAACAATCAAAAGTCTGATATAATCTCCTCTTGGTATGCGACTTGTGCTTGAGAACGATATAACCATTAATAACAAATAATTTTCAGAATCCATTTCTAAATTCCTCAATTTCGCCATGAATCTGGACATACATCTAATATATATTTACTAACACTTTACGCTAGCCATACTGTTCCCTTTGAAGATAGAGTTTATTTTCATACATTACGGATCCTTGTGGTAATCTCCATGACTGAGAACGAATTTTCAGTATACGAAATTGTCAAATGTCTAATGATGTGAACATTCGTTGTCGTGTAAATCTTCTGAAAAAAGTCACTAATTTAAAAATACCAGTGATCATAATTGGTGGTAACCATCTTTCATGGTTCTGTTGATTTTCGTTTTACAAGGCTAACAATATATAATTTTTATTTCACTTAGCTTTTTAAAAATAACCATATTAGAATATCTGAATAAAATCAAATACGAATGTAAAAAAACAGTTAGAAACTGTAAAATCTTATCAGTATTTTACATGAAACTACTTAATACCAGTTTGTGTTATTTCACTGGTTAAATAGAATGAATTATAGGATTGAATTCGTGTTGAATAAACAGTCCAGTAACTAGGTACTTCCGTTATTTGCGTTAAACCTTTGATAATTTCTACATGATGTATCTTTGCTTATCATGACTTGGTGAACATAACCTTTTGTTTTATTATGCAAGTAAATTATATTGACCTTGAATCTGAATCTCCTAAGAAAATATTATTTCCAGTTTGAATTTGTAGATAAAATTTTTGGGAATAGATCTTAACAACTTTGATGTCATCTAGTGATTAATTCTATATTCTCAGTTTTCTGTTATTACGACTCTATTCTATTCACTTTTAAAATTGAAATGATATTAAGGTTTATTAGGTGGTCTTTAGACTGAGCTTTTACTTGTCCAACATTTAAAATCGCTACTGACGAATACTGGTAATTAAAGTGAACAATAGTTAATAACATCGTGAGTAATATCCTAAGTAATCTGTCTCATAATGAACTGCCCACTTATTTTTTATTATAAATCAGTTAAGAATAAACGTTTGATTTTTTTAAAGATTTGATATATCTGTTTATTTATGGTATAGTATTGTTTGTTTGAGTAATATCTTTCTAACTTCACTAAAAGTAAAAAGTTTATATTATTTATACCATTGATTAAATTAAATAACCTCAGTTAACAGAAACTGAACAGGTACTAAGGTATTAGGTTTCTTCTTAATGAAGTAATATTGTTCACTTAAATTCTACTATATCTGTTGCCGAACACTAACTTTTCCGCTGCCTAGGTTATTGGGTTCTTTCATTATTATTTCCTCAAGACGTTTATTGTAACACATTTAAAACTGGTGTCATCGTAAACTGACTGGAGAAATATACCCCGATATATTAGCTAGAACACATGAGCTGTGAAAGAAAAAAACAGTGGATACATGGTGTGATGTTACCAAATAAAATTCATATTTACCATCACTTATTTTAGTCAGTTTGATAATTTATTTACCACGCTATTTGAATTCTAGGTTGTTCAACAATCATGTATTTCATTTTTTCAATGAAATCTTACAACACTCTTGTTTTGTCAAGTCATGCTAGTAGGTTTTTCATTTATACATTATCTGATAAAAACAAGCTTTCTGTTAAATTTGCAAACATCTGCGAAGTTTTATTAAGATCAGGAACCAATCTAATTTAGACAACCAATTAAGATCAAGAAGCATCGAACGGCTATTACGCCCCAGTATGGGCCTCAAACATCACCTTGAGCCCACACTACAGTAATCCAAAAGGTTACTGAAAGATGTAAGAACAAAGGTGGGAGGTGATTTTGCTTTAGATCACCTGGTGGTGGCTAAGCTACCACCGAAACTAAAGAAATATTCGACAACTGAATATGTGGAACTATGAAGTTTGGTACATCCATCCTTCAAGATTCTAACAGCCTTAGTGAATTCAGGATAACTCTCAGCACCACGTTTAAAGCTTTATGAAATCTAAAGAAGGGAAAATGCACATGGATATCAACTGGAAAGGGATTGAAGAAGAAATAGCTTCAACATGCCTGAAGGCAACTGGCCCCGATAAGCACTAGAATGAAGAGTGGATCTCTGTAGACAGCCTGGGAAAGATAGTAGACGAGAGTGATCAGTCAAGAGCGAAGAAGGTAAACCAATCACTGAGGTTTAGAAACAGCAAAACAGGTAGGTAGAGAGGTCTGAAGAGCTCTTGAACTGGCAAGCTCCCGTAAAACCCACCGGACATTGAGTCAGCACACATGAACCCCCCTATAAATCATATCGCAACAATAATCTAAATCAGAAAGCTCATCAGACAAATAATGAATGGAAAAGCAGTAGGATTAGACGGAATACCATCTGAATCACTGAGATAAGATATAGAGTAACTCCAAAGACAATCCATGTTCTCTTTTGAAATATTCGGGAAGAAGAACAAGCACCTACAAACTGGCAAAAGAAGAGCCATATCAAAGAACACACAGTGTTAGGAATCAAAGGCAGACATTGAAACCATTATATGCATTTGACAACAATTAAAACGGAAAGACCAGGACAGAGGTGGTTGAAGATTCCTGGTCAGTGGCCTGTGCTTAAAGAGTGGTAACAGGTTTAAGTGCTATTAGTAAGAGTATTGGTATGGGTCCCCTCAGGAGAGGTCATCAGTGACCCACTGAAGACTGAACTTAGAACCCTAAGCTCTCATGGCGAATACTTAACCATTAGACCAATTAGCCGGTATCTGTTGGTGTACATGTCTAACTCAATTCACACTGCTGAAAAGAGGCATACTAGGATGAAAAAGCAGTTCAGTACCTCCTGTTTCTCAACGGTTGTCTAACTTAAGTTGGTTCGTGATCTCTTTAACATTTAGCAATCTCCGCAAACACCTATACTGACATATACGCAACTACCAAACCTCATTTTTTTCATTTTCTTATATTTTGTTTATTTTTATTTCTAATAGTTGATCTTTGAGAACGATTTTATTTGTCTCATATATTCCAGGTCCTGTAGTATGTAAACGAAAAGAATCAGAGCATATCAAGTTGGCAGAAAGTCGTCAGCCTAAAAAGCCACGCCTTGTTTTTACCGATATACAAAGACGAACTTTGCAGGCTATATTTAAAGAAACCAAGCGACCTAGTAAAGAAATGCAGGTTAGTTAAGTTTTGAGAAGCTAAAAGAAAGTTTCTTATTGTTTCATATTGTGTACGTGATTATTCAGTAGTTGTGACAAAATAATTGAACATTTTTTCTGGGAAACATTTGATTTCCATCCAGTTGTTAAAAAAATTCCAGGTTAACTTTCCATTGTGGTAAATTAGATTTTTAAATCTAAGATGTTGAGTTTTGTAAACAAATGTATATGTTGTCAGGAATTAGTGATCTATCTGAATCCATTATGACTCTGTCGCTTCAATGGTTTCCGAATGGACTCAGTAAAATTCATGCACAAATTGTTTTTTGCATTGATAATATAAATTAATCAAGTATATCATGTAAGTAAATAAGGATTTCTGGTTTTTGATAAGAACTATGTGCACATCATTTCTTCAAAACATTCTGGGAACAGTTTATGAGATTTACTATGAACATGAACAATGCAGAGCTTAATTCATCGTTATATCGATTCAAGTTGTTGGATTTTGAAACAACAGATTTCTTACTAATATTTGTTAGCTTTTCAAAAACCTAAACAACGTTAACTACTAATGAACGGTGATTTTATGAACCTTGTATACTATTAATATACAACTACATTGAAATCCAAGTGTCGTATTTAGGCCTTTAGAACTAGAACTAAACAAATATCTATATAAGCTACTTGACTAGGCAACCATATTCAAGCATTCAAATCACTTATATAGTAAGTCTTCTAATTTCGATTAAATCTTATCCAATGTGACTAAAATAAGCAAAACTGTCATCTGTTATTTGGATTATTGTGATTCATCTGACCAAAGGTCCTAAGTAATGTTTTAATCAAATGATTTCAGACGACATAATTGGTAAGAAATATATAAATCAGAGGAGGTTTTGTGGAGAATTTAGTATTTTCACAGTTGAAATCATGAGTCAATTGAAGCTAGACCACCATCGAAAACCTGGAAGCACTGGACGGCCGTTTCGTCCTATTATGGGACTCCTCAGCAGTGCGCATCCACGAATCCGCTCTCGCGAGCGAGATTCGAACCCAGGACCTACCAGTCTCGAGCCGAAGCCCTTAACCGATAGACCACTGAGCTGGCATCCAACGGTGTTAATGTCTAACTTCAACCAATCCACGATTTTGAGCGACCGTTCACCAATTGTCTTCAGTGAGATGATATCTCTACAACAGACCTGGTAGAACTCCACTGGCCACTGCTTCCCACTAGAACTCAAGGAAATATCTCTTGAAGTCAGTCACTAGTGAGCATATGATTATAGATCAGAGGAGGTTTTGTGGAGAATTTAGTATTTTCACAGTTGAAATCATGAGTCAATTGAAGAAGTCAATTGACGAAACGGCCGTCCAGTGCTTCCAGGTTTTCGATGGTGGTCTAGCTTCAATTGACTCATGATTTCAACTGAGAAATATATAAGGCAATTTAAAATCTATTCAACAATGTATTTGGCAGTATATTTAATATTAGGTAACATCTAAGTTTTAAAACCTAGTTGACCTCAAAGCAGTAATAAGTTATATGGGACTAGTGTATCAGATACACTTTTATATTGTATCTTCTCAAAGGCTGACAATTTAACTGTATTTTACAGGTTTACTCATCCTACTAAACTCTTTTAATGACTTTTTTCTGACTTCACTAATTATTATACTATGCGTAGTTGAAATTAATTGATTTCAAGATAAAACTTAATAATTATTATTGACTTATATGGTTTTTTTCATTATCAATAATTCGACAAATAAAAGATAATACTACCACTATTACTACTACTACTACCAAAAAACAGAAAATAACTAAATTAAAGGTAATGAACGATAGTCTACAGAATCAACTTATTGTGATTACCTCATTTTTTTTAAAAAAAAAGTAAACTTAGCCTAATTATCCTTTTTGAATAAGGCAACAAAAAAAACGATGATAATATGTAGAGTACAAGGAAAAAAAGATGACAATAACGATGTCCAGTCTGCTAAACACAAAATAAAACATTCCAAAAAAACACATTATTTAGTGTTATTAAGGTGAGAAATATTTTTCTTTTATCATTATAAATGAGAAATGATGTGACTGGAAAATAAAACATCAACATTGTATAAAGCATAGGAAAAACAAGAAATAAGGGTAATACTAAACAGTATTCATAGTATCAATAATAATAATAATGTTGATGGTGAAAAACTGCTTCTTTCGTGGGAATATGTCTCTGGATAGTACACCTGGCTCACGCAAATTAAGACCACACTCTTGAAAATCAAGTTGTATCTCTACATTTTTTCTTCTTTCCATTCTTTGTTATCTTCTTCTATTCTTTTGCAACTCTTAACTGTCTTAGATGTTGAGAATGGTTTAAATAAAGACTGGTTTAGTTAGTGGGTGTTGGTATGCTTCATTAAAAGATTGTTTACGTGAGTATACTTGTGTAAATGAGTGTGTTTCACCATTTACTTAATCGTGTACCTATAAATAAAAATATATATTGTTATCCTGTGAGTCCATGTAGCCATATATGTGTTTGTTTATGTATTTGTGATTAGACATACAGTGTAGACAATGTATGTAATAATCCGTTCATGATAATCACGATGATGATAATAATAATAATGGTGACTATACTGCCAACTATAAATTGATGATGACATATAAACGAACGAACTGAAATAATAATGGTAAATTTCTTAAAATATTATTAAATATAAAATATATCATACACCTCTATAAGATTAGAACATTTGAAATTGTAGAAATTAAAGTACTAATGAAATGAATTATTCTTCAATTTCCAATAATGCCAGTTATACAAACGGAAAATGTTGTTTAAACATTAATTATTATGTTTCAGGGATTAGATTTCTGAAAAGTTCGCTTAATTGTTGGGAACTTTTTTGAAGTTTAGTTTACTTTATAAATCCTTTAAATCTTTGATTAAAAATAGCTGGAGGCCCATTGAGAACCGGTAAGCAATAAATAACTATTTCTTCCCAGTATAAGACTTCTCAGCATTGCACAGTTGAAACTCAGCTAATGATTGGATAAGGGACGAACGAACCTTTCTAAGGGATCTTAATATTCAGATCACTGAGCTGGGACTCGTTATAAATTTTTTATTGATCTTTTTTATGGACTGATTACAATTAGAGGACCAGTGAAACAAAGCAGCATTGAACAGTTTTTTGTTTTATTGTTTCGAGCTTTTCATCATTGGATGCTGATTGCATCAGTGATTGTTTAACTGAAGTCGGCCTATATCTTATAAGTGAACTAATGTTCTCAAAAAGTCGATAAAACAATTTGATTTTATCACAAGGGGGGTTTTTGTGGAGATTTAGTAATTTTCGTGGATTGGTTGAGGTTAGACATTAACACCGTTGGATGCCAGCTCAGTGGTCTATCGGTTGAGGGCTCCGGCTCGAGACTGGTAGGTCCTGGGTTCGAATCTCGCGAGAGCGGGTTCGTGGATGCGCACTGCTGAGGAGTCCCATAATAGGACGAAACGGCCGTCCAGTGCTTCCAGGTTTTCGATGGTGGTCTAGCCTCAATTGACTCATGATCTTAACTATAAAATTTGATTTTACATTTATTTATAATTTTCTAGTCTACAATAGCTCAACAACTTGGATTACAAGTTTCAACAGTAGCAAATTTTTTTATGAATGCTCGTCGTCGATCACTAGATAAATGGCAAGAAGATACGAGTAAACTTTCGAGTACGATTAATTCACCATCGGATTCCCCATACAGTCGTAGTGAAGAACATGGGCAACAGTCAAGTATGATCCATAATTTATGTTGTTCACAAGATGGTGATTTCAGTAATTGTACACCATATTCATTACCATCTAGGCGTCAACCTGGATGTTCACAATCAATTACTACTCCAGTATCAACATTAAAAACATTGGATAATAGTTTCATTCCAGGGAATCCAACAGAATTGGAACAAATAACACGAAGTAATAGTTTAGCTTCTTGTAATAGTTTTACAAAACCTAGTAATCATGTACCATTAACTTCGAATTTTGCAAGAACAGTATTAAGTAACAATAATGATAAAAGTGATTTATTTAAATGTGATAATTCAAGAAATAATATGATCACATTAGAACACCGTACATTTAATGCACTGAATTCAACTGATAATCCTTCAACTATTCCAACTGTTATTTATGCATCACAAGATTCAACTTGTGAACAACAACAAATGGATGCAGAAAATTTTTCAAATAATTACTCTTTACATTTAACAACACAAATTCAACATTCATTTCCACATCAACTACAATCACAACAAGAACATCAGCAACCACAGCAGTCGAATCTTTCTCCTTCTCTTCTTCATCGTCATCATTCACAGAGTTCATCGCATCCTATGAATACACAATTAGTACCATTATCTTCATCTTCATCATCAGCATCGTCATCGCATCACTTGAGATTTCCATTGGATATATTAGATCAGAATAATGGTACTAATAAATATTCAACTGGCAATAGTAGGTTACATAATTCTGAGCATGAAACTATTCATAATAATAATAATAGTAGTAATAATAACCACAACCTAACTAAATCAATTTATCCATATTGCAATTCACAAGCAAATTATACATCCCCTGTATCAGGTAATTTACATTTACATCATGCACATTTAAATCTATTCAATACTGCTACTCCTGCTAGTACTGCTCCTGCTACTATTACTACTACTGCGACGACGATGACGAATGTCAGTAGCAATAATCTTATTCATAACAATAATAATCAGTTTCTAATGCGTGACTTAACTGATAGTCAACAATTTGATCATCGTTTCTTAAGTACGATGACTAGTGGGCAGTTAACATTAACTGAACAAGCTTTAGAACTATGCTCTTCATTAGCTGCTGCCAATGCTATCTCATTTAATAATAATAACAATATAATTCATTTGACCAGTGAAAAACCAAATCATTCCCATGCTAATTCAGAAATAAAACTTTCACATGAATTAAATGGATCAGTTGATATAAACAATATTGTTTTCAATAATAATAATATTCATACTGAAAATGATGTGAAAAGTACAGACAGATTGACAAACGACATTAGTAATAATAGTAATAGTCATGAGGATAACAATGATGATCAACACTGTCACCGCCAACAACAATATCACCAAATAGATTTAATGAGTAAATTAAATTTATCAATAAATGAATGTAATCAACTACGTTTACTACCATCAAATGATTTATCTAGACGTCTCTATTTCTCTAATAATGAGTTTATCGATCAGATGAAACAAACAAATAACGAAATAATTGATGAAAATAATGATACAAATAATAATAATCTCAATGAAGTTGAAGATCAAGATGAGTGTGTTGAAGACATAGATGATGATGATGACGAGGAGGAGGAGGATGAGGAAGATGATAATGAAGAGGAAGTCAATGCAGAATTATATGAGGATGAGGCAGAGATCTCAGAAGAAGAAGATAATGATGACGATGTTAATACAATAAATAGCGACAAAAAACATTGTACGAGACATGATTTGAATTCTAATTCAAATGACTAACTCATTTTTATTCCTGTTATTAGGTATCCAAAAAGAGGACTTCGAAGTATATCTTTTATAATTCGTGCATACTTTTTATGTGGACCTACAGACTGGTACTGTTACAGTTGTAGTTTCATGAATAAATTAATCAGAAATCAAAGTATATCCATCATTATATTCATGAACTGATTGATGAACACAAGACCGGCTAATTTTAAACTTTAAATAACAATTATTAATCGTTTAAGTCTTATCTACGTTTATCCTTTGTTTAGATATCTGTTAATTGTTCCCTAATAATCAGTAGTATGTTTTAATGTTGAATCAAACTGAAACATAATGTTCACTGTTGAATCTCTCCGTAAAATGTGTTTTTTTCCTTCTAAAAGATCAACTTTTGTTGCACTTTCTTATTTTTATATTTGTATACATTTGTACCGACTGTTCTTCTTTACCGTTTCCTCTTTGACTGTTTCGCACGTTTGTGTTATTTTTCTCGTTAGTTTACTTTCATTTATTCATATTTTTCAATATAGTTAGTTCAACTACTTTTTTTCACTCAAGTATTTTCAATTTCTTATTTTCTTTGAAAAAAAAAGATTTTGTTCTGTCTGAATAAATTATCATTACTACGTAGGTGTATGGGCTGATACAAAAAGATGGAGGTAATTAGTGATAGTAATGGTAATATTAATAATAATGATAATAAAAAATATAAAACACAACAGTCTTTCATAAAAACAAAACTGCATTCACAATCATATGAGACGTCCTATGTAATAAAGAGTAATAGACATCAGTGTTATTCTGGTCGTTATGTATTCATATATATGAGATATGTTACATGTACTTATTTATATTTGGGATTCTTTCATTCTGTATCATATATAATTGAAAAAAAGGTGTACAAAAGTAATTAATGTATAGTATAATTCTTCGATCAATCCCCCTTATTTATTATTCGTAACAATTAAAATTATTGTTTGTCAAATCCCTGTAACTTTTTCTTTCTCTACAATAGTAAATACAATGTGAAGGTTTACATATTCTATCTAATAAAAGAATAAATCTTATTTTATACGGAACTTTATTGATTGATCTTTAGATCATTGAAAGATTAATAATCGTTAATTAGTATTAATACCTCAACAAATGTAAAGTATTCATATTTCTCTATAAATTCAATCTTATGTGTATGAAATATGGAAACAGTATTGTTTTGTTTAAAAATATGTTATAATGTCTTCCATAATGTTTACCTAGAGGGGGGGGGAAAGAAAGAAAAAAACTGAAGATATAATAATTGAAAAAAAGAAAATAAAAAAAGATGACCGTTAATTTATACACAATATTTTTGCATTTTTTTAAAATCTTCACAAAAGTGTCTATGTATGAATGTTTGTATCGTAAATGTGATGTTTAAAACTCGGTGTAATAAATAAATAAATAGATTACCATTGTAAAAAAAATAATAAGAAGAAATAACTAGGCATTGAAAAAAAATAGATAGAAACCTTTTTTGTGTTTTGATGTTACCATAATATTCTATTGTTTCATGAAAGAGAAATCACAGAAAATGTATTACACAGAAACATTTTTTCAATGTTAACCCCATTACCCTTTTCAATTCTTGGGTGAAATTTTGTTGTCGTTTTCTCTTTTGTTTCTGTTTCTTCGTCTTGAATTTGTAGAATTATTTTCTATGATTCTTCTTGTCTTCCTCCTCCTCCTCACACATTATTTTGCGTGCTTTATTTTTCCACCTTCAAGTTTATTTGTTCCCAACTATTCTTAATGTTTTTTGTTTTATTTTCAATTCATTTCAGTCTATTTTGTTTGTTATAAACTTCAGTAACAATATTTATATTTGTTATGATGATATGGTTTTTTGGTTTAAAAATCTACTTTATTTGATCTTGAGTTATTTATACATTGGAATATTCATATATACATATAAACAAAGTGAGGCTTTATTGGAATTCAATACCTGAATCTGATGTATATATAAATCGTTTACTAGGCGAACTTAACTAAATAGATATAGATCAATTTCTATTTGGTTTTTATGTTTTACAAGTCTTGATAACTAATTAAACTTTAATTACTCAATCAAGATGTTTAGGTTTAATTCTTTACGAGAGTGATACAACTCAATGAAAGAAAACTAATGCAAACACGATGTAAAAGAAAAGTTAGAAATAAGCTTTCTCCACTAATGTCGGTGTTTTCAGATGTACAGCATTGTTTTATCAAAATAATTAGCACTTAGTTTTATAATGATAAATCTGAAAAAAAGTATTCAATTGACATATTGAAAGGGTTTATCAGATAGGAATAAGTGAAATATGATAACATATTATTGGTTTACTGTAAACTTACAGCTTAAGAATTTTAAATATTCTGATATAATTGTTGCATTGAATGGAAGGATACATAATTTATACTACAGTTCTGAAGATTTCATTTTGATGTGTTTAAGTGTGAGAAAGATTTGTGTGAACTGTAATTGCAAACTATGAAGTTGGAACATTTTGAATAATATAGGTGTTTGATTGTATTAATATTAATAATCCTGATATTGCCTGACTTGGCAGTCTAGGGAAAATAATTTATAAAGCTGAATTGCATTAAGTCAAAGTATGGGTCAAGTGTTTATGAGTATGGGATTTTTAAGCACTACAGGTAAAAGCGTTACGGATAAACTCAGCCCGTTTTCCACGTGAACTTTCAGTGTTGATTTAGACTATGATGAGCCAAATAAGATATGAACAGATTATTCAACACTAAAAGCCTAGTAACTCCTTATAAATTCGTATTTTCGTAGCTGGTAATGAAAATCTTTTTTATATTGCATTAGTTGCTCGGTTCGTTAAGATTAACGGGCAGTGCATAAACAAAAACGAAATAAAGAGACGAAACTGTCCGTTGATGTGCTGACGCAATAAGTTATAAGAACAGGCCCAAGAACAGGTCCAACGACTGTTTAAAATTTTTATAAATGTTTTTATGTTCTGTTTATTTATAAAAAACTTTATAGCAGGCATATATCTAACATTTCTATGATTTTATCTCAGTTCTGACGGCGTAAATCGTACACATTTTATGTTAATCGAGTACTTATCTGAATTATAAACTGCATCACTATAGTTAAAACTGTTTTTCTACTTCTTCATCCGTGATAACCTACTACTTATTTAAAACTTCCTGTTAGACGTTCAGTAATTACCAGTATTTAATTCTGTACTATTCAGTATAACGTACATGTAATGTTGCAAAAAGCTATTCGATTTTACGGGTGTCGAACTTACAACAATCAATGTCACAGTCGAAGAAGAATTAAACTACCAAGGGTTGAAGTTGAATCATTTTCTTCACATACTTGCCCCCCTCAGACAGTTGATTGTTGCGTTATTTTATCAGTAGGGGGATTTGCGGAGGTTGTAATACTTTCTCAATTGAAACCACAAGTCAATGTAAGCTAGACCACCATTGAAAACCTGGAAGCACTGGACGGCCGTTTTGTCCTAATACGGGACTCTCCATCAGTGCTCATATGAATATAATTTATAGTACATATATTTTTTAGCAAGGTGAAGTTAATCTAACTATAAACTTATACAGTTTTCTAAATGCTATAAAGTTTAATGTTAACGGTTTCGTAATATTTATACGTTTCAATTGAAATCAATAATGAACATTACTGAAAAAATTGTAATTTCTTCATTACTACTATTTTAAAAGTCAGACTTATTTTCCTCTAGACATAGGATTATTATTATTTTTTTAATTGCTTACGTGTATTCGTTTATATCTATTCGACGAATTTTTGTGTGTGTGTACCTGAATCACTTCTGTAAAATACAATTAAAATGACAAAAAATAATTGAAATGATTTTTTTTCTCTCTTATAACTTCTACTATCCAAAACCTCTAGAGATTAAAATCTGAACTGATTAAAGCATATTGATGTAGATTAACTGGACGAAGATTGAATGCATACATACACATGGACGCGGATTTGGAAAATGTGAGGAAAAATGTATGAAAAAAAATCTTGCTCATCTAATTACTTAATCAATAGAAAATAAGTCAGCTTGACTAATCAAATATTGTGATGACCTTATATTTAGTTATTTGTTTTTTAGTTTATCTCTAAAACTATTACCTTTTTTCCAAAATGATTAATTACTTATAAATATTTTTAGTCTTCAGGTTAATTTATCATTGAATTTTTATTTAGACGTTAAAAGAAACTTCCCATGAAATAAGATAGGTAAAGTGAAAACAGTGGATTTAAGTGATAATGAAGTAGCATTGTTGCGTTGATACAATGAATCGTTGATTGATTACTGATGTACTTGAACTTCACAGATCGAGTGAGACTTTTAAAAAAAGGTAAACATGTTTTATCGATGATCATTTATATAATCAAGAAGCATGGATTCAGGGTCTTTGGGTGGCTGTACTACAGCACCCAACACCAAACGAAATAATGTCATGATAAGAATCTGATGAACTCTGAGGTCACTGGATGTCAATTGCCTTTCGATAACCTCGTGTGCTATCTCTACGTATACTCATTTCATCCCAGAAGCTTCAATTAAACACAGAAGTCACAAGTTTTCTTTTTCAATTGTTCTAAAGAGAGCTATTCTGCAAGTGAATAAGAATATCTGTTACATAACTAAGGTATTTCAGATATTCTCAACGAAGGAATAAAATTGTTTCCAATTTCAATATAAGAATGAGCTAATTGGGAATTTCTATGGGATCTGTGTATTGAACTATGGTAGATCTTTACTTAAAAGTGTTAATTATAAGTAAGTGATGAACTCGTTCATCCATAATTTCCGATAAGATGAAACTTCTTCTGAACCTAGACATATATTCCTGGTAAAATTATAATTTATCTTAGGAAAGTAAAGTGTTCCTTGTGGGGAGCCAATCATTTCTTGTACATGAACAGTTGCTTTATAACTATTTAAGATAATTGTTTGTCAAGTAAATATAAACAAATGCGTAGGTCCACATCATTCATATCATTCTCTACTCTGACTGTAATTTATCGTATTTATAAACAAACATGTTTGGGTCCCTCACAGGCAGGTTCTTTATATTATACGTACGAACCAATGACAAAAAACACTCCTTTCATCAGCTTAAATTTGTGTTTATTAATCAAATCTGTCTGTTTACAAAAGAATCAAAATTCTACTTAGCAGCTTTTATAGTAATTTAGAGAAATGCATATCATGATATTGTTTTATTGCTTAGATTCTTTTATAGACTATAAATTCAGACAGCCATTCTAAAAATTTTTCGTACGGAGCTGTATACTGCATGTTGTCATCATCAGTTAACCGTTTTTAGACATCCTATATTACAAGTGAATGTAAAGTGGCAATTTAGATAATTCAATTTCAAGCACTGCCACGAACACAATGCTCTTTCAATCTCCATCGATTTTGCAAGTTTGGTAGCTTGTTTCACAATAAAACAGTCTAAATCAAAGTACATAAACCTAATCTTTATTTCTGAGTTGAATATCCTGCTTTTCTATATTACTTTATTATCAATTAAAAGGCCATTTCTCTGTCTCACACATAACCAGTATCCACAGTTAGACTGAAACAAGCTTGTTCACTCCTGGAATTTCAAGTATGAACCTGACTCGTTGATGGTTTTAATCATAATCAAGAAACCTAAAAAAATTTGGTTCAACGCATATCGCGTTTCTTTGATTAATACTATTATTTAAGTTTTGTATTTTCATAATTATATGAACCAATGATACCAGTAACTGTTGAAATGACTGAAATACTTTCAATAGCAAAGCCTAACTTCAATGCGAAATTATCCTGTATAACATCGTATCACTAGACATTTGGCCAACGCCGCTCCAGGGATTGCCCGTGATTTGAAAGCAGAAGTTGAAATATAAGGTGTCATGGAGAAATATATTTCTCGTAAATCAAAACCAAAAACTATAGCGTAGAGTTCAAAAGGTTAGGGGAGTGTATAGAAAGTCCTTAACCAATCAGGGTACTGGCAAGTGAAACACAGTATCTAAGGGTTCAGACAAATGTTCTAGGGTACAAGAAATATGGCTACTACATACTGGAGAACAGACAGTTACTTATATACTTGTAATAAATATTATTGGATAACATCCAAAAGTCGGGGAATAAATGGAAGAGATCAATAAGTGTAAAACATTTTCAACACTGCCTAATTTTGTTGGTTTCTCGAAGAGGTATCATAGTTTTTTGTCGTATACTCAACGGTGTATGAAATTCTATTAGACAAATTACATTACTTTCATTTTGATGAAGTACTACTTAATCTGTGGTTTTATTATTTTGATATATGTAATTGAATAGATAATTTTCAAATCTTTTGATGAATCATATTTAATAAGTAGGCGGGTTGATAAGTAGATGTTTAATGCATAAAATATAATCTTTAATTAGTAATTACTAAAATACTTTTCAAGTATGCCCTGAAGTCATAACTTTAGAATTGTATAAGTTATTTTGACAGGAATGGCTTTATTGATAATGAAGAAATAAAGAAAAGATCATTCATTGATAGGTTGCTTTAAGGGCAAATAAATTAACCGAACCTAATCAACTTTTAAATTCTTCCGCGTTTAGGTATGAATTCCCCCTTTTTTGATATTCAGGAGAAAACTCGGCCAGTTCCTGTAGACAATCACTGTAAACCCCCTTCAATACTTACTTGCTTACGCCGATTACCCCCAATGGAGCATAGACCGGTGAACAGCATTCTCCAACCCATTCTGTTCTGGGCCATCATTTCTACTTCTATCCAACTGTTATCTATTCTTCTCACATCTGCTTCCATTTCTCAGCGTAATGTGTTCTTTGGTATTCCTCTTCTCCTTTCGCCTTCACGATTCCATGTGAGGGCTTGTCTTGTGACGCAATTGGGTGCTTTCTTCAATGTGTGTCCTATCCACTTTCAGAGCTTCTTCCTGATTTCTTCCTCCGTTGGAATCTGGTTAGTTCTCTCCCACAGTAGGTTTTTGCTGATAGTGTCTGGCCAACGGATCCAAAGTATTATTCGTAAAACACTGTTAATAAACACTTGTATCTTCTGGATGATTGTTCTTGTAGTTCTCCAAGTTTCCGTCCCATACAATAGAATCGTCTTGACATTTGTATTGAAAATTCTGATTTTGGTGTTGGTTGAAGTTGTTATGAGTTCCAGATGTTCTTCAATTGTAAATATGTTGCTCTTGCTTTGCCGATCCGAGCCTTAAATAGATGGACAAATATCTTTGACGATTATGAGATCACGAAATTTTGAGTTGTTGTCAGTAGTGAAATTCACAATGAACATTTCTTACAATTTTCAATTCACTAATTGGATGCACACACATTACACTGTTGATGTTTGACCGATAATAATAATAATAATGATAATAATAGTAATAATAATGAATATCACATCCGCTGATCAATTTAGTGGTTATCATTATTTGGTAGCTTAAATAATAACACAAAAATGACTCAAGTGATGAATTCTGGGTTTGAGTTACAGTATGAACATCAGCACTCGAATCTAGATAAATTCAACTAGCAAGTTCCAAGCTAAACGATGCATGCAACTTGTATTCCACCGCTAGCCATTCTCATTTTTCTGGTCAATAAATGAGAACAAAGTATCGTAATTAACAAAAATGTATTGCAGATAAACATCAAAGCAATAAGATAGTGTCTTATTTTTTAAAGTGATTGTTCTTGAAAATCTGATCAAAGTTCTTTAGTATTAACGACAAACTAATTACTAATGAAAAATATCCAGAAGCTCTCACGAAATATTAGATTCAAAGACGATTACCGTAATTTTAAAAGTTAACGACACTGGATGACATTTAAAATACGAGGCTGCAAAATAATTGACTAATCGTTACTATGAGTTGATATTAAATCAGTGCTCTGGCGCGAGACTGGTAGGTCCTGGGTTCGAATCTCGTGAGGCGAGGTCATGGATGCGCACTTCTGAGGAGTCCCATGATCGGACGAAACGGCCTTTCAGTGCTTCCAGGTTTTCTTGGTGGTCTAGCTTCAATTGAGTTACGCTTGCAACTATGAATATAACTCTTCCATTAATAATCAAGCACAATACATTTTTTCAAGAATCATTATAATTTTCAAGTATTGGTACAGATAAGAAGCATAATGAATGTGGAAGACAACAGTGAGCATAAAATACAAATCATAAACTTGAGAATTTTCACTTTAATCTTTTATAGGGATGGGTAAAAAAAATAAAAATAAATTATTCAATCAAATAATTTAATCTTCAATCGAATGGTTATCAGTATAGTCAAATAAACAAATTCTCAATAAAATATTATAACTGCCAATTAACTCCTGCTAAAAATGGTTTTCTTTAAAATCATATATATATATATATATATATATATATAATTACTTCAGTCTAATTTCATTTGATTAAAGCAAAGAATGATCAGTTTTTTTTAATCTAAATTAAATTATAAATTTCCTTGTCAACTTGATTTAGATGGAAATAATTATGAAGTTAAGAATAACAAACATAAGTATAGATTAAACAGTCAGTCAGTCAGCTACAACGTAGGACCAGGCATATATATGCATCGGTTCAAGTTATCATACCTCGTTAGCACAATCAAATGAACACCGGATTTATAGAAGTAGTTAGTTTAGTGGTGGTAGTATATAAAAAATAGGTTGTATATAAGGATATAGTATAGGAAGGAAGAAAGTTATGAAGCAATTTTATAGATTAAACATATATATTTGACAAATAGTATGAGTAACGATATCTATCTGTTTTTTCAACCCTTTGCTAATTGTATAGACGAATAAATGTCTATAATTTTATTTAATCTTATTTATTTAGTTGTTTGTTCATCTTTAATAATTTATTTTTTCAAAATTCTCAATTGTACACGATTGATTTATTATGATCATTGAATTGAATTATTATTTTGTTAAATCTATTATCTCATAATGAAGATCAATAGTCTTTTCCTTGTGATAATGATTGACCAAGATAAAGACAAGTAATTTATCCTATTTAGGATATGCCATCCAGAAGTAACTGTATTTCTGTGGTTAGTTTTGTTGTTGGGTTTATTGATCAAACGTATGTAATATTAGGAACAGTTTGTTATGGCATGTGATGACCTATAGATGAAATTGGTAGATTGTTCAATTATGATTATTTTTTATTGTACCTTAAGGAAGCTACCGTACAATATGTACTGATCAAGTTTAACGTATATTTAATGAGTTTACTTACTGGACGTTTTGTGCAATATCTTATTTGATGCTCAACAACTGAAAGTAGTTGATAACGAGTGAGGAATACTGTTTTTCCTTACTGATACTCCTTATAAGATAATTACACTACATCCTCTGTGTAGTTAGAAAATGCTTCAGTTGAGTAAAAGTCTCCTCTTGGGAATTTTAATTATTTAGAAGAGTCAGTAATTACTGGCTACCAAATAACTATGGTTAATGGGTCCTGAGTAGCCCATTACCAACTTTTGCTTGCAGACAAGTCTCAATGGTTCTATACTTTTTGATGAAGGTGGGGTTAAACTTAGAAGGTTGACTTATCGTAGTAGTATTTAATGTAAGAAATAGTGCTAAAAATTATACCAAGTGAAAAAAACTTTGTGAACTCAAACCAGTACACTCTTCTAAGTGGTTGGGTGATATATCATGCTAACTGAGAATAATCCCAAGTACTATTGTTAATAACTTGACTTAAATCTTTAA
>NC_031495.1:20997609-21012970 GCF_000237925.1 Schistosoma mansoni
GACTTTACACGGCTTGAATCTCTTACATTGCTCTTTACCTATTAACGAAACTGCTGCCCCTGTATCGATTAGGCACACTAAATCTAGTTCATTTACGTTCACTCTTGCATAGACTGCCCCTCTATCTACTAATGCAACAACCCCCAGATCCCTAGAGTAAGAAGGAAACACGTAACGTCTAAAATATCTCCGTTTTCGTCGTGTTGGACAGTTTATCTTCCAGTGTCCTGTCCCTCCACATGCGAAACACTTATCATTCCTTTTACGAATCACTCGTAATGCCGCAATCTCGTGCTGCAGTTCTTCAATCTTCTTCTCAATGCTGCTTATCTCCTGACTTTCGCACGCGACCGGAGCTACTGTTCGTGTCATCAACTGCCGCGTCACCTTTGCAAGCTCACTGATATCCATAGGTTGCGCGGCGTGTGCCAGTCTCAGCTGCTGGGAAACGGCAACTGGCACGCTCTCGATAAACTGCGACGCCAACAACTGTGCCTCCGACTCCTCATCCAGATTTGGCAGCGCGCGACGCAGCAACTTGGTAAGCTCGACGGCCAGCACCAGCGGATCACCATCGATCGGCAACTCCGCCACTCGGAACTTCTGCAGTGCTTCTTCTCTGTCCACTGGGCTATCGAACTCCACGATCAACCTCTCCGTGACTGCCTCCCATGTCGTCTTACCGCCCGCACCGTCCAGGCCGTCATATACAGCCTTCGCTCTGCCTCTCAGCAGCGTCCCCAGCACCACCGTCTTCGCCTTCGGCTCCTTCACTCCCACCAGCTCAGCCACGGCTTCGAACTCCTTCAGGAAGCTCATCACATCTCCGTCCTCAAATTCCTTCGGCCATGGGATCTTCATCCTTGGAGGCAGCGACACCAAATGTTGTGAATGAGAACACAGGTGAGGACAACCAACTATGTATTTAGCACAAATTACAACGTTACTTGGTAAAATACAAAAACCATGCTATGATACACTATTTGCAAAATGTTCTTCAATTGCCTCAGGCTTCATTGTTCCTGGATTTTCACACAAATTGCTTTTTATTTCTGTTCTTCTCTTCTTGATCTTCTCAATCTTCTGCTGTCAGATATTCTATTCCTTACTCACCATATATACTACTTATGTTGATATCAGTAGCTCACACCACAGTAGTAGTATTTAATGTAAGAAATAGTGCTAAAAATTATACCAAGTGAAAAAAACTTTGTGAACTCAAACCAGTACACTCTTCTAAGTGGTTGGGTGATATATCATGCTAACTGAGAATAATCCCAAGTACTATTGTTAATAACTTGACTTAAATCTTTAACTGGTTCAGTTACAGATATAACCTAGAGACATTGCCCTGTTACAAAAAGCTATTGGTAAGATGTAGTTTTTCCAGAACTTTAACGAAAATCTTCGAACTCTAAACGTAAGTTTTAAACTTGTTTACTTACATTTCTACTATTTGAATGGTATGTACCGAAATCTTATTCAATAGCCAAAATCTAATCTCTTGACTATATTGAACGCTTTGCTTTCTTAAATTTCTACCGACTGAGGATATTTAAAGCTACATCCAAATCTTTTTATGAAACCATGATGTTCTACTAGTATATTATAATTTATTTCATTTATATTGTCAACCAAATATTTTAATATCTGTTATACCTTCCTGTTATCCTTTAGGCTAATAATAAACGATATCCACCCAAATTATTCAGTGGTTATGATATTTATAATAATAATAATTATTATTGTTATTATTATCATTATTATTATTGATCAAATATCAACAGTGTAATGTGAATGCATCCAATTAGTGAATTGAAAATTGTAAGAAATGTTCATTGTGAATTTCACTACTGACAACAACTCAAAATTTCGTGATCTCATAATTGTGAGAGATATTCGTCCGTCTATTTAAGGAGGTTTACAGTGATTGTCTACAGGAAGTGGTCGTGAATATCAACAACGAGGGGATATAAGCCTTTACAAATAATGATATGTATCAATTATTTATTGATTTTGTTATATCCCCAATACTGTTCGTACGTATTTTCTGTATCATTGGACGTATATATATATTAAGAGGCCAAAAATTTATACGTTATAACAACTGGCGACGGGGTAAAAAAATGGCTTTAACTTCCGATCAATTTCAGTTGCTAATCCAGCGACAAGAGCAGCGCTTTAGAAAGAGTCAATTGGAATTCATTGACAAGTTACATGCAAAGCTGCTGAATCACCCATGCTTTGGGGGTGCAACGGAAGTTGACGCATTAATTTCGAAATTGCGTACAGAACTGGGAGTCGATTGCAGAACAAATGAATATGCAGAGAAAAGCCTCAATGAATCCGCGAAAAACAGTAATTTAAATGCAGCAGTAGCAGTCACATATGATCAGCCCAGTAGTCCAGTATTGTCTGTTTCAGAGGCATGCCCTATACGTGGCTCAAATCCTACTATCCCTGAAACAAAACGTGCGAACAATGAATCGTCCAGTTCACAGAAAGACAATATCTTATTAAGCGCCCATAAAATTGCTGCAGTACCCGCCCACGAAGAAACGGGGAAGAAACCGAACAGTATAGTGAATACAGTGGCTCCAAATCAAACCAGTCATGATGCAAAAAAAATTTTCTAATGAATCTAATGATCAAGATTATCTAATTGTTCTGCCAGATCCCGATTATTTTGCTGATTCATATGTTCCAGTTCAAATCTCTTATAAAAATGGGAAAAAAATATCGGATGCATTAAATGATAATCAAGAATCCAATACAACTTTCATAGATACTGATTATCCTAATGATTCATTATCTTCTAATGAGGTTCCGAGTAAATTCGAGGAAACTGTTTCACAAGAATCAAACGCTGGTGACCTCAAATCAATTGTCGTCAATCCTCATGATCCAGTCAGTTCTAATTATTTCTCCTTTAAATATGACAAACATGTTCTATATAATGTCACATTAATAGTAACTTGGCTATATGAGGATCCAACAGTCTTTCGTGGGGGAGGAGGAATTCGAGAAATTTAAAATCCGGATATCAACTCCGGATTTCTCAAAAAGGGGAGGTGTTATATCCCCTGGTGAATTATGAATGGCAACTCTAAGGACTACTTATCGACCAATGTATTATGCCTATTTCCTATTGTACAATTGTTCCGTAACTAAACTATTCATATTCGTGTTTCTCTTATCATTAGCTTTATTTTGATCTTTGATTTATTATCATACGATTCTTGAGTTATAATCAGTTTATTGATTACTTTGGTTTGTATAAAAACCCAGTATGTTTGTAAATAATGATTCATATTGCCGAGGCTGTTATTTGTGTTCTGGACTTAACGGGCTGGGCTAGGCAGATAGGAAGGGCCGAATAGCACTCAAGACTGCTCGTACGATTTCAAGTATCATTTGCGTCCGATCAATAAATTCACTCCTCCCTAAATTGCACATTCATATATATTACGAAGCCATACGTTATAACAGATTTATTTGTAAAATATCATTAAGATAATATGAAACCACATCCAAAAGTAAGGCGTTATCTATTCCATATACAGTCGACATTGTGTGACGAATTGATATATGTTAAAGAAAACTTTTCTGACTTTCATTGCCTGTTATAGATACTTATGAAGTAAACCGCAGGGATTGCCTTTACTATTCAACCTAATCAGGTCATCGGATTAGCAATCTAATAAATACTCTGTAAATAATACTTTTATACTGATATGAAAACAAAAAAACAACTTTTCATATCATATGATTTTAATCTTAGTCAACTGTTTTATTCAAGAGAAAAAAAAGAAAAGGACTTCGTGAATTCTAACCAAATATAGATATACACACACCTAAAATAGAACTATTAAATATATATTTCTTTCTATTCACCTTACTAAAGCTTTTTATTTGTCTTTACCTACTTCATTCTGTTTCTTTTTAGAGCTTTCTCTACGTTTTCCCTAATTATGGAATTCTTTTTTCTGCAACTATATAATGAGACGGAAATAAATTAGTTTAGGTGCTGCAGTCGCTGTTATTGTCAGAGGATATATATATATATATATATATATATATATATATATATATATCCAGACTATAAATGAGGCATGTTCATAATTAGTAAAATAATACATTCATTGACATACATTCAATATGCTTATGAATGAACATAGATACAACAAATGAGGGCGAATGAAGAGAATAGATTATATATATATATATATATATTCGAGCACTCACTAATATATCCAAGTATGAGAAAATTAAGGTGTCTATCAGGTTCATTAAATTTTTTTCTTCATTGTTTTATTATTTATAATCATTAGTTTTATTCTCTGTGTGTGTGTATGTTTGTGTGTATGTACAAATATATATACGTTTATTTCTATTTAAAATAAGAATTTTCCGAAAGAAATCGGTAAAAAAAGGAAATAAGGTGAAGAAAATAAATAGACAAATAAGATATTTTCTCAAACTTTTAATTTTTCTTATTTATTATATAAATGTGAAAAGTTAATGAAAAACAGAATTGAAAAACTTTACTTTCACGTATATGTTTATGTTCATGAGCGTATTTGTAACAGGATATATATATATATTAATATGACCTAATCAGTTCAATTAATCAAACTATCTTAACACTTAGTTATTTGTAGATTTACTGTTAAACTGTAGGTGTGTTTTTTTCTCAAAAGTATGAATTCATTTCAATCAGTTTAAGTAAATTTTAATTGAGTTGGTTTCGGGAGATTAAATTAGTTTGTTGGTGGTTTTCACTATAAATCGATATCATTCGAAATCTCACTGAAACCTAAAAGGGACAGGTTCAGTTTCCGATCGGATCATGAGTATACTATCAAGTAGGCAGATGCTAGGTTGAAACAGTTATATAATGCTCCTTGGTTATCACTGACACATCAGCTAATGTTAATGACTGAAACAAGATGCTCACAAAGCTGAATAAATATATGAACTCAAAAATAAACAAGAAAAGTATAAACCAATGTCTTAGTGAATAAATGCTAGAGTAATGAGGTTCTTTTGCAAAGACAATTTAAAGGTATTTTCATTTGAAACTGATGGCATTTGAAAAAAATATTTAAAACCATGAAAACATGAAATGTGTATCATTCCTGTATGAAACTTTCTACCACTGCGCATGAGTAAATCCATGAGAGATTGAACTCAGGACTCACTGTTTTTCAGTAATTAACTAATATCAGTTTTGGTTAAGAGTTAAACATTTATGAATACATTTGCATACGATGATAGAAAGGACTGACAATAGTTATTAAATATTGAGGATAATCTGAAATTAGTATTTTCTACTTTTAGACTTGAATTATAGATTTTTTTTCATTCAAGCTTTTAATTCATAAGCAGCTTGATGTACTATTTTATTTTCTACTGTTCACAATCATTTACTAACGTTCTATGCGGTTTTTTAAAAAAAATAGTCACACTTCGGAACAGCATACATTTTCTAGTAGAGCTATCAGTTTCTTCATTTCATGCTTGAATATCTGTCCATTTGAACAGTTGTCGTGTTATATGAGAAGCTTGGACCAGATTGCCAGGCGAAACGTTGGATTTACTACAAATTCATTTGCTGAGATTTTACAAATATATATTATTCCTATTTAGTTGTCGTGTTAGTTATTTGTTAGTCTTTTAAGTACTGAGTTAGATTTGTGGCATACTTTCATATGACTTTAAGTTTTCATCCTTGACCTGATCGTGAAGAAAGAACTTGTCACTTAGAAACCTACTCTATGAGCTATCTTAGTCTGTATAAAGTTTAGCATTTTCATTATTTAGGGGAGATTATCACAGTTTTAAGAATGTAGAATAGATAAAACCAACTATGTCACTTTTGTATTGTTTGTTTGAATCTTCCCATTGATGTTTAGGACTGCAATCGGTCAGTCTTTTATTAGCATATCTTGTTGATTGCCTCGATATTGCCTTAAGTTACAAGCATTATAAACAAAGATGGATGGTGGTTAGCAGTGAGATATATTACGCGTGTTTCGTCTTATTTGGGACTCGTTATCTAGATAATAAGAGATAATAAGAGACTGATCAGTTACAGTTCTAGACGTCAGTGGGAAGTTTCAAATGACTAATACCAAAATGAATTAAAAATTCACTCCATTGCACAAGCTAGCGGCTATCTGGACTCAGTAGCTAAGTGGATAATGTGATGGCGTTTAAAGCAAACGGTATTAGGTTTGAGGTCCGGAGTGAACGTCAACTCTGGGATGGAGGTATATCCAGCTGACGAGCCCCAAACAGGACGAAACATGCGTCCTCAATTCCACTGCTAGCCACCATCCATCTTTGCTTACAACAAGTGAATCACTTTTCTGACAAAAATAAAGACTTTTAGTGGGAGTTTATAATATTCCACTTCTGATATTCAGGACTGGATTTCGGTCGTTTTCTGTTGTCATATGTATATCCTGAGAGGATTGTAATGATTTCCCCGGTAGTCAGAATTTCTAGCAATCGGACAAATGAATGGATTTCTGGGATCAGTAGCTAAGTGGATAACGTCTTGAGGTTTGAGATAAAATATATAAGGTTCAAGCCTCAGTATGAACATATACACTATGATGCATGTATGTTCAGCAGGTTCTCCCTAAATAGGACGAAATGTACATCCGGAATTCCTCTGCTAAGTGCGTTCTTATGGACTAGTAACTTTGTTCATATGAATACAATAGTTCCTCTGTGAAAATGAACTCATTGAAAAATAATTCTTATTCTAAATAATTTCTTTTTGTAAGCCTAACGTTTATATTTAATTTTATAAGCTGAGTTCTTGCCCTTCAGCCAAACATAAATCTACTAACGTCATTAATCATAAATATCATGCTAACAAGGTGACATTTAAATGCATAGTTATCTCGTTCGAGCTTCGATTATTATTTTTCCATTCTTGATTATAACAACTGACTGATCAGTGAGCAGTGACTAATGTCATATTCCTTTTGTCCTATGCTGTCGATTAAAATCCATCGTCCAAATAACAATGTGATCGCTAATGTGAACGATTCAATATCTTATGGACAATGTTAAGATGTTAAATAGTTAGACAGTCGGTAGGAAACCATGCCTATTTGTTACCAAAGCATGTCTTCAATATAAGGGGAAACTGATGCTTTCACGTAAGTTCAAACCTGCATAATCTAGCTTCATAATATGAAACGTTACCACTGAGCTGTTTGGAGATCGACTGTAGGACAGATATTCAGAATAGACTGATCAGTTAACAATAACCAGTGTCATGTTTGTCTAGCTTTTTAGTGATTATTCAGTGATCTGCACAAAACATTTAGGCATCCATCATATAGTTACTTTGTATCCTTGTTGACTACATATTTTATGTAATTAAATTACCAATGAATTTTAAAGCTTTATAAGGGTTTAAAAATTTATGCCCAAATTCAAAAGGTGAGAAAAAGGATGGATTGAAATTTGTTCATATAACCAAGAAATTACCAAATGCACATAGTCATTTGTGTTACTAATATCACATGACTTACGTAATTTTTAAAGTTCAGTATGATCAAATAAAAAGACGTAAGCTTTATTCTTGAGAGAAAAAAATTTCTCGTTACTTTGTTTTTACATTGTTATCGCATTATTTCACATTTTGTTTGTAGTTTGTCAAAAAGAGAAAAAAAAACTAAATAAATGTGTCAAATCCACGCAACAGATGGTCAGTTACCACGGTTGACTTTGATAGTAATAATAATAATAATAACTGAAGTGAGAAAAACAACACTCTCTTCAAAATTCATCATTATTTCTAATAAACAGTTAAGTAGAAGGGCATGTTTATACAATGAGTAAGTAAACTCTATAGTAGACATCTAGTAAGCATATAATATATGCCTTCAAGTAAACGGGCTGTAGAAATTAGGATAAAAAAATTGATTGGCGTCAGAATTTAACATTCGGTAAGAAAACATTCAAAAAATGCAACAGACAAAAACAGTTGTACAGACAAACAGGGCAAGTAGATTGGTGGAGAAATCCAGACATACGTAAAAATCAAATATCTATCTATAGTGAGTTTAAAACGAGATGAGATATTTATTTTCTGTGAATATAAAAAGGAGTTTTCGTAACCACATCTAAAAGATTCACATTATGTTAAGTAAAGAAACTAAACTGTACGAACAATTAAATTACACAAGATGATATCAGAGAAATAATTGTTTATTATGATATGACAGTCGATAAGCCTCTTCACAAACAACTAGTTGATGTCTAAAAGTTATATATATATATAGGTGAGTTGTTGATAAAGGCTTGCCCCCCCCCCCAATATCATTTTACAGGATTTAGCAGCATAGCTTAGAATTAAAGCATACCAATCATGCAAACTATAGTGAAAACACTCAACAGGCTATGGATATTTAACATCAATTTCTTCATATAATAACATCCAAAAAATGCATTCTTAAGTCATTTTAAAACTATATGTAAAAGTGCTGTATACTACAAAAACCTGAGACTAACAGAGTATACAACCAAAGTTATATGCATAAAACCAGTTTGTGCTGCATATATATGTAAATCAAAAGTTAGGGTTAACGTTTTACAATGGTATGAAGTAACGGTTGTACACCGTCCTGAACCAACTGTACTTGAAGAATATGAAAGTCTGGAGTTCTGGATAAGGATTTCAATATAACAAGCTCAGTGTTAGATGCCACGATCCACATTACTTTCAAAAGTGCATATTTGTTAGAAGTTTTAGAGTCGAGGGTGTATTGCTTAATTATAAATCATTTATTGAAATACTGTCCCTTGGACGATATTAGTCTGTCATAAAATTATTTTTTAATAATCCTTTTTGTACACAAACCATCATATAAATATTTTTCCTTGAGACTTATTTATATAAATCTTTTACACAAATATTTCTTTTGCCCACTAATAATTTTTTCTGAATATCAATGGGGATCATTGAAGAAAACTTACTGTGTTTTGTGACAATCTTTTTTTCATTTTTCGAAATAAACATGTGATTATACAATAAATGGATGATTAAATTATTATAAATAATGAGAATAATTTGCATCGAGCAGCTCAAGCTAACTTCTTGCCTTAATAGAATTTATGCTTGCTAGTAACTAGGTTTGAGAAGTCTTATATCGATTGCTTGAGTGCCCAGTTAATATATGACGTGATGATCCTCGCTGACTAGAGAGGAGTGAATTATCGATCAGAGCTATGATACACGAAAAACCTTACGAGCAGTTTTGAGGACTTATCAGTCCTGCTTTCTGCCTAGCCCAGCCAGTTAAGTCCAGAACACAAATAACGGCCTCTGAAATATAAATCATTATTCTCAATCATACTGGGTTTATATACCAAACAAACTGACCACATCGTACCAATAAAATAGAAAATAACATTTGTACAAGATTTGGCCAAATGTGACTGTGAATAGGGGGAACGATAATTAATGGACTAGGGATAACTCAAGAATGGTAAATCGGGTAATAAAAGTCTATAGGTCAAAATAAAGCTCATAATAAAAGGAACATGAATATGAATAATTAAGTTACTCACCAACTATACAATAGGAAATATACATATCACATTAGTCCATAAATAGTCCTCAAGGTTACCATTCATAATTCTCCACGGGATATAACAAGAAGAATTCCTTCGGTTCTAGACTCGATTTATGGGATCCGAATATAACGTTAAAGAGGCAGATATCGTAGAAGGTATTCGTGGCGGTCGCTCGATATCACAGACTAGAAAACTAGAATCCATGATTACTTTCGTCATGTTTTAATTACATGGGAAAGAAGCTTGTCCCAGTTAATACTTTTATTGAACTATAGTCTAATTTCGATGTCGATGAAAGTGATTTATGATCATTCAGCGGTAACTTCCACAAGAGATTCAATTATCAAAGTTTCAAGAGCTAGGTAGTCTCAGTAGATCTTACGGATGCCACGCAGTCTATTAATTTCTGGTGAACCGAAGGTTGAGCATCCAGTTATTACGAATGTATAGTTTAACTACTCATAAGTAACTTAGATAGCATATAAAAATATCAAGTGATCAACGATTGGGAAACAAATCATCTTCGAAAAAGATCTGTTAACAACCACCGAAGAATGTAGAAAAACATCTAATAGAAAGCTCTATGATATCTGCAGTATTGACACAGATATAGGTAATTGTACAATCAAAGTACAAATTACTAACCTTGAGTTTAATTACATAGTATAAACGGAATGTGGCTAGTATCTGAATCCAGGACACATATTTAGTCCTGTCCGGAACCCTTCAACTGGATGCCTAACCATCCCTAAGATGACGTATGTTCCGCCGCTAGAACCCAGTAAATTTCGCTTCAAACATCAATGTGTTATCCACTTAGCTACAGAAGCGAAATATCTATTTACTACTGCAACAGGTAGGAATTTAATTTGTGATGGTTAAGATTATCGCGATTTTGATATTTTTGACTGAATTTTGATTATTCTCGATTAGCACACGTGCAGATTAACTCGATGTAGTCGAGATTTTATTTATTATAAAGTGGTTAGCATTTAAATAAACATACATTTTAAAAGACGTACCGAGCATTCACATCATAAGTACAATTAACCATGTTTATTCCACTCATCTAAACAGATACCGAACCATGGGAAATTAAGGGAGTTTTATACACTGAGATTCAATACATTATTTAAAATATTTTTCTTGCATAATTTCGAAGTCAGTACAATTTTTACGGTTCTTTTTCAAATCTCAACCTGCATTATGTAACGTAAATAATTGCATTAATATAAAAGAGGACTTGGAATAAATTCTGGCATTAATCCAGTAATACGCAGAAGTATGAATTTTCTGCGTAGACTGTCATTTAGTCAAAATGAAGCAACAAAAACAGCGAATTATTGTTCAACGTACAATTGCCTTAACCAATTCAACCAATATTTATCAATGTGAAATCATTCCAGCAAAAACAACACTGAATCATCTTCCTTATTGTGATGTTTTTGACAGATATCCTTCAGAAAAATTTTGAAAGTCATATTCTACAAAAGAATTATCTTAGGTTTAATTACGTACAATGATGGATAATATTAGAATTGTCAATCGGAAAATGCCTATGTGAGATACCACATCTTATCTATGAAAGAGCGTTTCAGTGTGAAAAATCTTAAAAATAGTTAGGAAATTGATGACTGGAAATTACAGTGAAAAACGCAGAAATAGTTTATTTCACGAATCTTTAAAAAACTCTTGTTAAAATCTTCCCAAAACTGTCAGTTTAAAATCTTTAACCCTTATACAAAATCTCAAATTCGACTACTTTAGTGAATAATCTTCAGAGTACACCAAATTAACTATATGAATACCGATGGTTTTCTAGACCACAATAGTAGGAAATATCTTTCCTTGAGTTTATTCAGATCAGTGGTTGATAGGTACGGTAGAGTATAATCCACGATGATAGGCGATTGGGCACCGAGCCAGAGTGTCTATTTAGTCTTTCATTAGAATCGAGTTACAGTAGTTTAAGACACAGCATCAAGTATCATCATCCATTCGCAGAAACTTTAAACTCATTTACTTAGATGAAAGTCTTAATTGTTGTATTAACAGTATCTAAAATTAGGGGCTAAATTTTGTGCGGAATTCAGCATACGTAAATTTCTGAATGCTGTATTTGGTTGAAGTTATTTAACAGAGAACAATCTGTAATTAACACAACTAATTCAAAGTTATAAAGTGCTCCGAAAAATTCATATCTAAACCACACAGAAGATTTATACAAATACAAAGTAGCAAAGGGTTTAAATAAAGCTTTAAAAAAAAACTACTTTTTCGAAATGGTTAAACATGCTGAGAAATCCTACACATATATACTCAGGTAACTGGGATCAAACAATTTAAACTGTGATTTAATCCAAGTAACTATTAATTAAAAGAATGATTTGACACAATATTGTTATTTAACATGTTGCCATAGGAAAACATAGAGTGAACATGCTTCCTAAACTTAAGAACTTTTGTATACTTCTTTTGAATAATCAGTTGTCTGATAACATATGAGTAAAAGAAATATTAACCATATCCTTTTGGAATCAATGGCTTTTTAAAAAAAAGAAAATTACTGTAATACGTAAAATCAGTAAGCTGTCTAAATTTCTTACAATTTCCAGGTGCCTAAAATAGATAAGTGAAAACATACTACGTCACCTTTTACATATAACTGACTGGTGAAAAAAGACACAATAACATGCAGCTACAATCAGGATTGATCACTGTGATACATACATAACCAAAAGATTGTGTTCTAACAACATCTGTAGATCCTAGCGTCGCATCTAGGTACATCGAGATCTTAAGGATTGTGGTCAAGTTAATCTTACACTGGTTTATGATTATTTGTGATCGTATAGAAATTGACCCGCACATTTTTTCACCAGTTAATCAAGTCACTAATAAGCTACACTTGCCAAGATATTTAAAGATGCAGTTCATGTATCTATTCTTCAAACAAGTATAATTACTAAACAACGGAATCTAGTCACTTCAAATAACAAGACAATAAGAATTGAATGTAAATCCCAACATATAGTTTCCAAGAAATATGGACGTATTTTGAGAACATTCCCTTTGGAATGCTTCTTCCTTTAGAGCTTACTGAATATTTAGGTTCAATGTGAACATGATCCAAAAAGGCGGAAAAGCAGTATCTAAGTTCAGAGAATTTGGGTGGAAAGATACCACTTATATTAGATACAACCCATGTATGTTCGAAATGGCGTCAAGTAACTAAATATACTGAGTTACAGCTTACGGATCACGTGTTCAACGTACAAGAAGGTTAGTAGTAGCGAAACACAAGTGTACCGACCCACTTGTACAACAATGAACTGAGGATACACGTTTCACCCCTTTTGAAGACCATGAGCTATTTGTCCGTCAAGATATTAGTGAGTTCATAAAAACTCAAGTACAATAAATTTCCTACAATACAGCCATATATATAGATATACTATCAATAAATATTTATCAGTAACAAGTGCTACTGAAAATCGAAAGTATATAAAGTATGTTTGAATTAACAAAAGTTGAGCATAGATTAGATTGAGATTATCAAGGATAATTATGATACAGATACACCCCTAATCAGTAGATCAGAAATTTCGCACATTCCCAATCCCATTATTTACCATTCCAATTACAATCTTAACATTATTAGATAAGTAACACTATCTAATTATTTGTGTTAACAGCTGAAATAACAACAGAGACTAGTAAATTCAGTCATATATAACAGAAATAATTAATATTGAACTACAATAACAAATAATTAATTTTTCTGTTCATGATCAAAATGAATCAATCGAGTAAAGATAAACAAATAAAGTTTATAATTAAAGCTACAAATTAACAGAATGCATTACTCAAAAATCATTAAATTAGTGAACTAATAAATAAACAAACAAATAGATAGAACAAAGAGATAAATAGAAAATAAAAGAACAATAACAAAGAATGAACAGATAAAAGGACATTGAGCAACAAAATATTTATAACAAAAAAAAACAAAACACAATTTTCTTTCCTTTAAATTAATAAAGAAGTAAAACTAATAAGTAAATAACAACGTTAACTTAATCCACGCGAGGAAGGAAACCATTTTTTTCAGGTTCATAAAATTCTTCAATCATTTTATTCACAAGTTCTTGGAGTTCATTTGTTAAAGATTCTACAGATGCTCTGGAATCCATTTTTGATTTTTGTTTAAAAGAAAGAAAAAAACAAAACAAAATAAGCACAATTAGTATAATAACGGAATTTACAATCGATTCAATATCGATTTTTTTCTAATATACACTAAAGAGTAGATGATATTCAGCATGCGCTAACTTTATTTATGAGACACCATTGAGAAATATTAATTAATATCAAACCATAAAGGCTACAACTTCTAGTATTATGTCACGCCTACATGGATTATTTCGACTATTGAACAAACTAATTAATTTATGCTTTTTGAGTCAGCATCTACACTTGATTTTGTTATTTATCCCATTATAGCTTTGACGGTTTTTGTATGGGCGTATGTGTGTGCATCGCTTGTTCAGTTGATCATATGTCTTTAGCTGATTTTTCTATCTGGCTATAAATATTGAGTCATGCTTTGTCAAATCGAGTCGGTACACTTGGCTTTTCCACTTCGCTTCTTACCTACATATCTGTCTACGTGAACGAATGTCTGAAATAAATCCATTTAACTTATTTCGTATTTGAATTTTTATTACCGCTGTCATCTAACACAGAGTTAACCTAGAGAGAATATGAGGAATAAAGCGACAGATTTATATGCATGACATATCCATTCGTTAGTTTAAATGGGATTCACATCACGGGTCACTAAAAGATTATCGTCTACAAATCAAATTAATCGCTACAAAGCCTTTCGAATCAAAACATTAAAAATTTAATATAATCATTCTAAAAGAATTACCCATTAACAGTTTAAAATCATTACACTATTGATTTTAAAGCAATTAGTCCCTTTTATAAATTTCGATAGAACACTATTGATTCCAAGTTTGATTAGTTGGCTTTGCTAGTTAGTGCCACACTATCCAGTGACATGGCTCAGAATCGATCACAATGGCGTAGGTGTATACACTCTTTATCTTCCCTTAAACCTTGAGATTAAAACTGCTTGATATCTGTCTTCGAAATTGATGCAAACTTGGAAATACGTCAAAAATCATTCAAGGTTTCATTTTTTACGATGTTTAGTGGTAGGTAGATGTATAACGTAGGATAGATTACATTGCTTTAAAATGAAGGCTGGTTGCTGCAAGAAATATTTCCATAAGGAAACAGGGAATCAACATTTCAGCTGCTTGATGTCCTTGGTTAGCTAAATCATTGGGTTTTTGTTCGACCTAGACCAACGATTTGTACTACATAGGTTTCTTAAACTAGTTAGTCGTAGAAAAATTTCATCTCTGGTCTGCCATGATAAAGGAGTCTCTACCGATGGATGTCAGCCTGAATAATTGAATAAAAATAAGGTGATCACTAGTCTTTGACATTTGCAGCCTGCAAAGTTTTCTACTATCTGTTTGTAATTAATGTTGTGTATAACGTTTATTCCACAATTAACACTGATCATTTTTTATTGGAAAATAATCTTTCAGGCCTATAACATTGCGTTCTCAACGACCTTACTTGACTGCTCCGATTTGAAAACTAGTTAGATAACTTAAAATCTTAGACTAATCATGGTTTGTTTTATTTACTGGCAATGTAAACCAAAGCAATATGTCATTGATAA
>NC_031495.1:21013170-21071065 GCF_000237925.1 Schistosoma mansoni
TTTTATAAATTTCGATAGAACACTATTGATTCCAAGTTTGATTAGTTGGCTTTGCTAGTTAGTGCCACACTATCCAGTGACATGGCTCAGAATCGATCACAATGGCGTAGGTGTATACACTCTTTATCTTCCCTTAAACCTTGAGATTAAAACTGCTTGATATCTGTCTTCCTTCCTGTACTATATCCTTGTATACAACCTTTCTTTTACATATTAACACCACTAAATTAACTACTTCTATGAATTCGGTGTTCATCTTGTTGTACTAACGAGGTATGGCAACTTGTACCGATGCATATATGTGCCTGGTCCTACGTTGTAGCTAACTGACACTATCCGGTTGACGAAATAGAAACCAAATGAAATAGGTTTTGTATACCTGCAACTTAATAGTTTAGATGAAATATTTCAACCAGTTGACTACAACATATGATTGCTACAAATCAGTTGTTTAATTTGTTTAGTAAGTCAACAAAACAAAATCTCTGTGATACTTTTTTTTAATATTCTGACGAAATAATCTTTATATCAGTTTATTTAATAGCAAATAAAAACAGATTAGCGTACTTATTATTTATTCTTTTTTTTAAAAAAAGTTCGTTTTTATTAACATTGAATTTTTTAAAAATTATGGTTGTTGTTAAGATATTTAAGTCAAACTATTTAGTTTTACAGTCAGATAGATTTACGTGAACTAAATTTAGTTAAATAGGATTCTTAACATTAATTTTTCTTGACGTGTAAGATTTTTTAAAAATGGATTTTAATTAACGTTTCATTCATAATCTGTGTCAATACAATGATTACATTAAACAAATAAATTGGAAATAACTATTTACGTGAATATAAACTAATGTTGGGTATGATATATAATATAATAGATTTTACTTAAACAACAAAATAGTCACGTATGTAACTAGTAATAAACATTTTCTTTTAACCAAAACTATTTATATATATAGTTCAAATCATGAGTCAGTTGAAGCTAGATCATCATGGAAAACCTGGAAGCATTGGACGGCCGTTTCGTCCTATTGTGATTTCAACTATATATAAAAATTACTAATAATCTCCACAAACAACCCCCTTATCATATGCTCACTAGTGACTGGCTCCATGAGGTATTTCCTGAAGTTCTAGTGAAAAGCAGTAACCAGTGGAGCTCAACCAGGTCTGTTGGGAGATATCAACTTACTGAAGACATTGGTGAAATGGTTGCTCAACTTCATGTATTGGCTGAAGTTAGACATTAAGACCGTTGGATGCCAGCCGGCTCGGTGGTCTATCAGTTAAGTGCTCCCGCGCGGGACTGGTAGGTCCTGGGTTCGAATCCCGCGAGGCGGGATCGTGGATGCGCACTGCTGAGGAGTCCCACAATAGGAAGAAACGGCCGTCCAGTGCTTCCAGGTTTTCCATGGTTTTCTAGCTTCAATTAACTCATGATTTCAACTATATACAAAACTATTTAGTTAATTAAATAGGATAAAATTTCACATGTGAATAATATGAAATTCAATTGATTCAAGTCTTTGGATAAAACTTTGCAGTTAAATAAATGAAACAAATAAAATGATATGAACTTAAATTCTTAACAAACGTAAAACAGTTATTTATTTAGTTTGAAAAAAAAGATATCTTTGATGAATGTAAATCGATATAAGTTACCACAGCTTATATCAACATGGTAAGGTGAAATCAATAAGTTGAGAAGTAGAATGTATAAAACAAAAAAAAGAGAAATATTTCCATATAAAGGCACCAATAATCCTGAAGAAGTTACACATCAACATTATTTCCCTATAAATAAACAAATATCATTCACTAAAATGGTTTCATGAAACGTTTGTACAATATGAAGGTAAGTTGTAATACAAATCAATATAAATTAAAGGATCATTTAAAAACCAGGGAGTACTCGACAGCTATTTTGTTCTAGTCTGTAACTGCTCCACAGCAGTACACATCTAGAAGCTCACTTGAGAATGAATATAGGACATTCAAGTTTCGATCTAAATATTATACCTGAAGTAGAATCCAGTGATTTATATTTCTAATCTTCATTAATTCGCAATAAGATGTGGTCCTCATCTAATATAGTAGTCAATAAATCAACTACTACTACTATTTTACACTTCAATTTTAGAATATCCATCTTGAGCCACGTGATTAGTGTTTACTAAAGTGATATATCTTGTTTGTAATTAATTCCAGGCTAGTCTGAATTCATAGTGAGAAATATTTTTAGATTTTATAAATTTACTGCAAAATGTTGGATGAGAAAAACACCATTCCTACAGACTAACTAAAATTATAAATGTAAAAAGTTGAATTTCAACGCAGTGATAAAAAATTATCGAGAGCTATATTTTATGTCATAGGTAATTATCTCCTGCTATTTAATTTTAGTATACTCAAGTGTTAATAAAGACAGCATATTTTCATTGAAAGAAATCATAGCAAGTTTGTTGAACAGTTAAAATATATCTGTCAGGAAAAAGTTCATTCCAAGTACATTATTTTTCAACACAAGTGATTATTTTTATTTTCATTTTTTAGATCTTCATACATGTTAGTTTAGCTACAGGAATTACAATGACATTGGGTATTACAATGATTAGAACAAAATATTGCAATGGCCAAGTGATTTTTATGAAAACTGAGTGGAATCTGGTTGGAAAGTGAAAAAGTTCATTTATCATGGATCTACTAGACATCAATCAACAATAATTAGTTAGGGGGAAGAGGAATGGTTTTAAAGAACGAAATGACTTAGAATCAGTCGTAATGAACAATAGCACATCCACTCTTATTACATGAATCAGCTTTTCAAAAATGTTATATTTTCTCTCATAAATTGTCCTCTATTCTTGTTATTTTCTTTCCTTTTAGTCTCACTATTTTCCTCACTTATACCGTGTTACTGTGTATTACGGTAAAGTAGATGACGGAATTACATCATTCTATTAATAATAAGTATATAGATTAAGTGGATACATATAAGAAAAAGAAACAAACAATGTGGCACATTACTTTGAAAACAATGATTTAAAAATATTTTTTCATAAGATGATGTATAAATTAAAAAATTGTCTAAAAGCATGAAAAGCTGGGCATCTTTCAAGGAGTAGTGCGAAAACCTACAAAGAAGACTACTCAAAATCAATTCTGAAATTAGATCTAGGATAGCTAAGTCCCATAATAGACGTACTGTCAGTAAGTCATTACAAGTTAGAATCTAACAGAAAGTTGTGACATGTACAACGAAACAATTCAACGAATAGGATGAGCACTATCAAAGGTGATATTACTAATGCATTGCAAATTATTAAGATGTTCTCCATGAGTCTTGAAAATAATAAATACGATATCAAAATATGCTGGGAGTATGGATTACTGAGGGATTTCGTACTAAGAAACGATCACGTTACAGAAATTGAGTCACTCACTCGCTTCCAGGTTTCGATCTCAATTCAGAGTAATATTTAATTTTTGGTTCAGTTCCACTTGTACGAAGCGTTAGTGTCACACCATTTGAGAAGTCGAAAGTAATCAATTGACTTGACTTACTAACAGGTAATACCTGGATAGAAAAGAAGAAATTAAGTTAGATATTTCATTGGTTGATTAAACGAAAGAGTTAAGCGTTAAAGCACTAAATTACTACAGATATGAATGAAAAAAATATGAAAAAAGAATCACTGTAATCTATTATTTATTTGCATGTAATACGTAGTGTTACACCTACTAAGTTTACTGATAAGATGAATTCTTTTGAAACCAAATACTTTTTTTTACCATGGTATAGTCAACTTTTTAATCGGTTTACGTGATCTATATCATTGCATTACTACACACAAATAGTTTATTAAATGTCTTGACCCCGATTCAATGACCCTAAGTTAATTAAATGAGCACAATATAATAAAACACAAATTACCAAGATTGATGAAAACGTGATTACATTGTTGTGTAATGCACATGTATTCCTATCGTCCTATGTATATGATAGAATTTCGCATGTTGCATTTACTTCGAAACAGGTATGAACTTTAAATAATACATAAATTGAATTGAGAAAAAGAAGCAGGACAATAGGACAGAACGTATATTTTGGATTATATTATCAATCATCATTCAACTTTAATAAGAACTTATGATTAAATCGTAACATCACGGTAATTTGCTTAGAATGCGCATATACCATGAAAGATATTAACAAAGGGAAAGTCCATACTCTTATAAACAAAATTCATGCTGATTGCACAAAATAGTGCCTATTTGGACTCAACAACATAGTGAATGATGTGTTAGCGTTTGAAATTAAAGGTACACAGTTCTAGTCTTAACACAGACAATAACAGTGAGATTAAAGTACACTCAGCTGAGTCTCAAGTAGAATGAAATAAGCATCCCAGATCCTAGTGTTAGTCCCAATTCAACTTTAATTAAAAACAATAACAGGAAATGTTTCACATTAGTGTGGAATTGAATTAATATTACCGGCTTTAAATCTGGATAATGATCATCATAACCAACTGTTAAATCCCGTATACCAGTTATTTGAAACCGACCAAGTTTTTGGGGATAACCTTTAGGACCAGGTTCATTAGGCCAATTACGTATGCGATTGAACATCTTAACAATTTTTTCCGGTTCATGACAAAAGTAATAACCGTTATTGGAAATATGTTGACCATAACTGATATTGAATAAATAGTAACGTGAAAAGGCAGAAAGGAAAGTAATCATTTGTCAATGTTAGTCGTATAATATAAATTTAAGTATATGAAATACAAACAAAGGTGTTTATTTTTGCAATCGGTAAAAATGGTCTAAAATACATGGTTCTTACTATAAGTCAGTGATGTAAACTTAAGATTTCAAAAATCTCCGCTTCCCATGTTAATTACTTAATTAAATTATCAACATTCATAAAATGGTTATTAGTTGAAGTACTTAATGAAATAATCTTGACTGGAATGAAGCATACCACTTCATCCCCCAGATGTGTTCATATCATTGAACTAAAGTATTCAAAAGGCTATTAGAATAAATGAAAAGTTTACGGTTGAAATAAGCTTTAAGTGAAGACAACTTTTGTATGCAAGATATATTTACAGATTATCACAAACGATAATGGAAGAAAAGTGATTTATAGCTGTTGGATGAATTCTGATTTTTACAAACAATAGAAAAGTCAAAATGTAGATTCCAATACTTGATGATTGAACTATTTCAGGAATTTGTTTCAAGATCCTAGCAACTCATCATAATAAAGGGAATAGTTAATCTCACAAGGTTTAAAAATAACTATGATCTTTGATATAAAATCACTGTCGAGGAAATTCATAGTCTGTAGGAACATATTTGTTACAACAATATAAACATGTGATTTCTACATAATATTCACATGTATCCCCGTGTACACTACACTACAACGAACAAGACTGAGTTCAGATGAAGTAGAATTCCTAGAAGGCTAAAATTTTATGCGTCACTATTAGTAACAATGACAACACAACCATCATAGGATATTCAAAAAACCTAGTTTACGATGGTGGTGAAGGTTTGTTGCTCAGGTGGATGATTTTGATGGAGTTTTGTTCTCTGAACTGGAGGGTTTGGTCGTTGAGTTTTCATCGTCCTTCTGAACGACATCATCAGCACAAACTTCGGGTAGAAGTGAAGTGTTTGAATTTCTCCACATGTGGTTCACACGACACTTCACTTCTACCCGAAGTTTGTGCTGCTGATGATGTCGTTTAGAAGGATGATGAAAGCTTCACGACCAAACCATCCAGCTCAGAGAACAAAACTCCATCAAAAATAGTTTACGATACTCCGAGTTAACCGATAGGAAGTTATGGACCAAAGCATTTTATCTACTTTGATTCTTAAAAATCATGCATTTATCTGATTTCAAAAAAATTCGCGATCTTTCGGATAGTCAAATTGCATTCACTTGGAAGTTGACTAGAATGTATAAGTAATCTAAGAATATGTGGATATGCCATCAACTGATGTAATCTAGTCAATTCAAAAGTGTGAAGTAACTGACAAATATGCATAAACTTAAAATTTTATTATATAAAAAAAAACAAAAACGAAAATGCATGGTTGTTCAGTTAACACCAATGAATCATGATGACGATTAGTTCCAAATGCATTTTTTAAAAACCAAAATTAAATCACTATTGACCTTATTATATGTGAGACGGAAAAATCAATTCGTGAAGGTTATTCATTTTTGTAGATTGTAGTAATCAGTTATGAAAAAAAGGGTGTGTACATGTGTCTGCGCTTAACGTTAAGAAAAGCGTTATAATGATGTACGAACAGAGTTCAAAAAGTCAACTGTGTGACAACAATTAAAAACGAAAGTATTTAGAGACCCAGAAAAGGTTTACCCGGTAAACTTGTTTTCAAAAAAACCATGAATTTCGAATACACTAATGAAGTCAAATGTTTGACTGTTAATAGTCGACAGTACGTAGTTTGCAGAGAGAATAAAGTTAAGACGAAATAATATGATATTTAAAGCATTTCGTAGGAGAATGATTGACATGAATGTAGGGAACACTAATCTACATAATTTGATTTAGGTGCCAGATGATACCCTGTACAACGCACTAGAATAGTTTCAGCAAATAGCTGGGAACATATATTCCATTCCAAAAGTGATTAGAAACTCTTCCAGGTGGAAAAGAAGAGAGTAGGATGAACAAAATATCAGGTGTCATTATTCGAATAACTAACTGACAAATATTTACCAAGTTTATAACAGGCATTACTTGAGTAGTTGCTTGAACATGGTATCATATCAAATTTATGAATGATCAACTATATCCCGCCTCTCATCTGAGAGCTTAATGACCAAGTATTGAATCGAAACTAAAGTTCTCACAATCAAGTAGTCCTAAGACATTGTGGACCTAAGATTTGATAGTGTTTTTACCAGCCAATAAACCAATAAAGTTTAATGGTTGAATTCATGAGTCGATCTAAGCTAGATCACAACTGAAAACCTGGAAGCACTGAACGGTCGTTTCGTCCTAGTATGGGACTCCTCAGGTTTTCAATGGTGGTCTAGCTTGGATCAAATCATGAATTTAATTACTAAAATTACTATAATCTCCACAAATCCCCATTCTGATAAAAATCAATAAAGGCTAAGATCTCTTGAATATAATCCATTTACTAACACTTACATGTTATAAATCTCTATTAATTGCTCGGATAATAATTTCCCATTACGATGAACATAAGCAGTCAGTTCAGCCATAACTGCTAAAGCCCCAACACCGTCTTTATCCCAGACAACATCACCGCACATAAAACCTGATAACAAGAGTAAATTCAAGGGTTATGAAAGCGAATTTATCCAGAATAAAAAAACTTAAAATTTAAAAATAAACAATGTTGATTTCTTGAAATCCATGAAAAAATAATTGTATAATTTTACTAATTAATTAACTGACAAAATTACGGAATTAAATAAAAAACAACGAAATAGTCATGACTGACTGACAACTAAAACGTGATTTAACCAATGGAATTTTGCAAAATCATATCAATTAATATAACAACAGAAGGAACAACACCAAATGAATTTTAAAAAGCATACCGAAAAAAAATCGAGCTAGAGTACAATTCAGTATACCAACTTCTTTTTAACTTGCTGGTCACAGACTGCTAAACTAAAATTTATTAAGCAATCACGATTACTATTTGTTATACCTAAAACTTGTATATATATATATATATATATATATATATATATATATATATATAAAAGTTAGTATCTAGTCAGTATGTCAATTAATGAAATTATGTGGTAGTATCAGCAAAGATGAATGTGATATAAAACATACACATTATTTACTAACTTGTAGGCTTTTTCAGCTTCTCATATTCGCTGTTAATGTGCATCGGAGATTAAAAATAACTCATATTCACATCATGCTATTTCATAAATTTAAAGAATAGTGTGAGGACGGTCCCTGACAAACTCAAGGAATCTTTGAGAAGCTATGAAAGAGCTGAAGACGATCCATCCAACCATCGTTTTAAAGAACATTCCAGAATCTCGACGTGTAGCTTCCCTATTGGACAAATACTAAAATCCCCTGCATGCGGATTGGATGACTGTAATGATGATTTCGTTTCTATTAAAAACTATAAATATCTGAGTGTTTTGTACCATATTTGACACTGTTTGGAATAAGATTCTGTCCTACTCGTCTTTTGTCTTCTAAATTGCGATTTGGAAGGCTCTAGAGTTCAAGTGATCAAGTTGTACGTGATATTGCAAAAATCCAAGTTTTAGATACAACAAATAGTAATCGTGATTGCTTAATAAATTTTAGTTTAGCAGTCTGTGATCAGCAAGTTAAAAAGAAGTTGGTATACTGAATTGTACTCTAGCTCGATTTTTTTTCGGTATGCTTTTTAAAATTCATTTGGTGTTGTTCCTTCTGTTGTTATATTAATTGATATGATTTTGCAAAATTCCATTCCACTGCATAGTAATGTGTTCAGTTTTGCTGTGTAGCTATAGACCATCGCTTGAAATATATTGGAAATATTTTTATATATTCGTTCATGACCAACTTTAAAACATTTCTTTCACATGCCGAAACTATTAATAAGTGAGTGCCACTCCAACCATTCTTCAGCTAGACTTAATCGTTGTTGAGGACACAAGGACCTGTATAGCTTGTTACCTTAAAGTGAATTAGACTTTTAAATGTGGAAGTGCACGTGAATTAATATCTCAAATACCCATTGGTTCATATCGCTTCTTGTGTTTCCTAGTTAATGTATATCTGTTAATAAGATGGTCTATGTAAGTGGTTGGGTAACCAAATAATACCACAGCAAGAAAATATCCACAAAACTAGTATTTTACTAAAGAAATCTTAAATCTCTCTTTTCACTTCACCAGACTTTGAGAAGGAGAACTCTCTATAAGTTACCTACAATGAACCACTCTAATAATCACAGTGGGGTTAGATGAGAGTGTAAAATAATCTTAAAGAAGCAGTTGTAACATGTGATTAAAAGAAGAGCTTTAAAGATTGTATTAATAAATATATGATAGGCGGATATAATTCCTAGCTTAGTAAATCGAAAATTAAATGATATTCTGTTGAAGCTTTAGGGAAATTTGATATTAAATCAAAGTGTCAACAAAAAAGTAAAGAGTTTAAAAGAAACAATCTAATAAAATAGACCTTTGTGATTTCTCTTATTGACAAACAAATTACATGAAGAAGAGTGTATAGTAAGGAATAATGATGAATCTTACCTATAGCTTCTTCGAAAGCGAAAATTGTTTTAATATTTTGCGATTCTAGCTCACATGAGCGATTACCCAACCATTTGAAACCAGTTAAGGTTTCTTCAAAACGAAACCCTTCGTGTTCGGCAATAGTTTTTAATATTTTAGAAGACACAGTACTAGATAATACAGCAACACTGGAAGCTGTAAAATAGTAACATAAAATTAAATTAAATATTACAATGCATTTTATGTTCTGTTATTTTAACTCGTTGAACAATAATCTTAGTAATAATGAGAAACTGATAGAAAATTTAGTGTGGATTGTAAAAGGTATGAAACACAAATTTAAATTTTTCGTCGTTACTATCCTACAATAATCCCGTACAATCCAACCGACTATAGCCTGATTTTGTCTTGATTCAACATACAAATGACGAAAGGAAGTTGAACGACTTGAAATAAATCTTATCATAAACGTAGAACAGATAAAGTAAAGCTATGCCTCAACACTTTTAAAATGAAACTGAAACTTCCGAAAAAGAGATGATACACGACTAGTACATATAAAAAGGTGATGTTTTCGAAAAGACACATATTAGTATGGATTTGTGGAGATTGTTGAATTTCATAGATCATATCACAAAATGACCTTAGACAATCGTGACCAGTGGAGTTCAACCATGTCGAGAGTGAGCCAGTGACTAACCAATGGCACTGGACGATGGTTGCATAACATTGAGAATTGATTGGAGTTAGAGACGTAAACAATGGGATACCAATTCAGTGGTTTAAAAGTTAGGTACTCGCTACCAGACCTAAAGGTCCTGGGTTTGATCCGCGGTGGGGTTGAAGATGTGTAGTGCAGAGCAGTCCCATATTAGGGCGAAAAACCTATCCAATGTTGCCTAGCTTCCAATGATTCTCTAACTAAGGTCAGTCCGTGATGTAAGGCGCAAAAAAGTATATGCTAATAGCAGAACCATCATAAATTAAAAGATTTTAGAATATGTATTTATCTTTAATCTGGGGAATTTTAATAAAATATACTTAAAGCTCTGATTGAATTAATTTTGAGCATCGCACACAGAATTTGAACAATTTACATTCATATTGGTAGTTTATTTATTTTATGCATGGTCGACCTGGAAATTATTATAGATGGGTATAATATCGTAGAAATAAATGTAATCATACATTCACCAATCCTTGAACCTTAACTGGTTATTCAACTGATTCGAAAATGTGATGACGATTCCGCTTCCTATGGTTTATTCCGAAGTCCAGAATTGCTTAGCTTAGTTTCTCGTGTTATGGCAGGGAAAAGTCCTAACTACAATAATCATGATGTAATGCACGTGACCTAAAAAGAGGTAGGCAGTACACAGACTCTCAGAAGCTATACTCCGTACTCTCACTACAGGATTTGATATATTCGCAGGGATTGTAATTTTATTGTCTTGTAGAATAGTTGACGCTAAGTGATTGAAACAGGCAAACTCTTACAAAGGTTAGAAAAATTAGAGAACAAGGGAGTAATAGTAAACAATTTATTATATATACTCCATAATAAAAATGGTCGACATTTTTCTTGATCTACAATTTATCAAGAAACATAGATGAATATAAGAAGGATCAAGTACTTCCGATTACTAATGTTTGCCTATAATCGATCCTAATATCAGTAAGTTAAAAATTATGACCAATATCATACAAAATAAACGTTCCAGATGAAAATAACAGTTATTTAGATAGAATAAAGAAGATTACGCTACAATAAAAATCAATTAAAAAATTAATCATTTGGACCTACAAAACACTTGTCAAAAAATAAATAGTCAGAGAGACAATTATTTTAAATTGTTTTTAATGAGAATTGATAGAAATAATAATTAATGAATGTGAAGTTATTCATTCGCTTATATATAAGTCATAAATGCTTAGTTTTCCATAAAGAAATTAGTACTTCACTGACTTTGAAACGTACCTACAGTTTAGTTTAGTAAACCCTGTAGTTTCTGAATACGATTCAAGTCATCAAATATGGGTTTCGCCATTTTACTTGTTGTACTGTTTTGTAAAAACAATATACTTAGATTCTATTTGAAACTTACTTCGTTTTTGAGCATAGTTTAATCTGATTTGTAAAAAAAGCCTTCAAAAATATCGTTATTTCACATTGGTTAACAGTTGGCAAATTTTGATGCACTGCAAGTTTAACAACAAAATTATACTAAGTGCACGAAAAGCAAACAGCAAAAGGTGAACTGTCGATCTCTCAATGATATTGATTATTCTCTATAAATATAGTCTGTAATACATGACCACCATAAGATGAATATGAGACTCTAGCTTTATTCGACATAAGCTTACATACATAAAACAGGAGTATGAACACGTTTCTTCATGTAAAAATTAAGGGGAAAGGATAGTAACAGGTAAACTTGAAAACAAATGGACAATGTTTAATTTTCTACAAACTAACAGAAAAGTAACAGATTAGGCAATGTTGCATTAGCATTATTGTTACTACTGTTCTATCAAGCTAACAATTACTTAGTATTTCTCTACATAACTGTTTCGTCCAGGTATTTTTTCAAAAATACTTTCTTGTAGCTATATTACTGGGTAGTAAAATTTTGTTTTGTTTTTTTCTCTCGACCTGAACATTCAAAATAAGAATGAAACTAATAAGTGAAAAAAATGTGTTCATTTTCGAGTTGTTTTTTTCTTTAAAAAAATACGTATATAACAAGGTTCATCACAAAAGTTTACTTTCGCTATTAACCTTAAGATACTTCTCGACATTACAAAGAATGATACTGCAACAAATTTCTATCTAACAGCGGTATGGGACAAAAAGTGAAACGGTCACCTCTAATGTATATATATATATATATATTCTGATACAACTAAGCGACAAAAATACCAAGTGCCATACAAAATAGAGGGGTGAGAGGGAGCACAATCGAAAAAAATCAATGAACAAGAATAGTACATAACAGGAGATACGGTCTAGTTAAAAATACGACCAAGGACATTTTTCGGTTAAGGGATTTCCTCTAATTTTAATAATAGTAAAACAAAACGTCAGCAGGATAGCAAATGGCTTCTACTTGAAGCCATGTCTGGTAACGCCTTAATTCAGGTATCAGTTTTATACAACTTGCTCCCCCACCACTATTTTATGCCAACAACAGGGCACCTTTAGGCTCTTCCGACCCAGTCCCAGTATCGGCAAATAATGCATGATATGGAGGTCACTGAGATGATCGCAAAACATTTTCAAGTTGCCAAAGTCAGTGTTTCAAAGTGGTGACATTGTTTGATTTACCATCATTGAGCTCGAACACATTGCCGAGCTTCAGCGTTACTAATATACTGTTACCACTGGATGTTAGAAAACCTTCGGAAACTACACTGTTACACACTGACACTAGTCGCAGACCAAAAAGAACCAGTTATCTACCGCCTTATGATGCTTAATGTTTTTTAAATTAATTTCAATCCCAGATGAGCGCTATCTTGAAAATTTAAATAATTTAATCATAAACCAAAATATGACTGATTGCTAAGTATCTTGACAATTCTATTTCATAAGAATCTTTAATACAAATAGTTTTTTATTCAAGTTTGTAGTTAAATCATTATTACTATATATGCATATATATATATATATACCTGAAGTTCCAAATATTAAAATTTTTTAACAGTATCCATTGTATAAACATGTGATGTTCTATCAGATAATTAAGAAGTTAACTAGTCTATGTGAACCTATTTTTATGAATTTAACTATAAACAAAGTGGGTAATTACATGTTTTATGCATATTCTTTAAAGTCATATATATATATATATATGAAACTAAGGTCAGATACGATTTGCAGTATTTTATGTAGATAGAAAATATAGTTAAACTGTACGAAGTTTTTATTACATATACCATTTCAATTTACACAAGTTTCCAAAATAATGTCAGTTAAACAGGATTGGTATTGAAAAAATTTAACTAATCTATCAGCTATTGAACTCCGCGCACTTAATAAAATAGAAACCAAGTACCTACATTCTAAATACTAATAGAGTAGCACGATAATGAAGAATCTAACAAAGTATCGGATAACAATACTTCGACTGTTGCGCAACAACAGGAATCGATAAGAAGGTTGATTCCTTACAACGAATCTCTCATTACCTTAAGAAACAGCAATTAAATTACACATTATATTCGTATCCATAAATGATAATGAATTTTGAACAATAAATAATAATAAATAATAAAAATAGATAATACATTAGAATATCAGGTAGACAACAACAAAGAAGAGAGAATTTAAAAAATATAGTTTACTGAGCCATGAAAAGGTATTGACGAGTTGTGAAACCTAACAAATCTAAATTTTTTTAGACATCTCTAACATAAACATAAACACATTTCACTGGTTTTAATCAGAGTCAGTCATAATCGAATCAGAGCCTGGCATACATGCGTATGAGCAGAAGTTGCTATACCATAACAGAGCAAGCCAAAGTTAATGATAGGAATACCAATAGAGTCGGAATAATGTGGTAATGAAAATAAGAATGATTAAGCACTAACAATATAGTTCGAGAAGAACAAATGAAAAGGTACGTATTATAGAATGCTGGAACTCGAGATCTAAAGTAATATAAGGAATGGATGGATCTTCACTATTGTAACCGATTCTGAATTATATCAACCAACATCTCCAACTACAGGTCACGATAATCATATGGACCTCAACCAAGTAGTTGTTTAAACCTACCAACGTGGCTCTGAACAACAGTCAATAACCTAGTAGAATGATGCCATTAATAATAAAATAAATGAAAATAAATGCCAAGTTCTGATGTGGCGGCCCCTAACTTTCCCCTAACCAACTTTTACGCCAGTCAACATCGTGCACCAAGATAGGTGCTGGTAAGATATATGTAATAAATATCACGGTCACCTTAATCGTTCGAGATAAACAACCTCATCAACCGATTCTCCATCTTTTCTTAGTACCCTGTATACATTGTGAGAATGTAATTCAGTGTTGTAATTATTCGACTTCTGATCATTCGGTTTGGAGTTTAAATTCACTAGAGCTAATCGAGTTCGGTTAACGACAGCTGATTTTATAAGTAATCACATTATAAATTAAAAGCCGTGTGTACGAAATAATACTGAATTCCTAAAATGTAATCAGTCTATTAATTTGTGAATGTAGAGATCATATCATATAAGTCCAGAAATACAACAATTACTTTTTGATATATCATTCTTTATCATATAATAAATATGATTATTTCAGTAATAGAGCAATGGAAATACACTGATTGGATAAAATAACTTTTAGGATATTAATGTATCTTGGAATTATTATCGGTGATAAACAACACAGTATCTGGTATAAATGTACTTAGATGGACAACACTTTAAATTAGCACAATAATAGAAAATGAACTTGATAAGTGAAGAATTTGAAATAACCAATCAATGGTAGTAAAAAACTAAACAAAACAGAAAGTATGAGATAATGCTAACCTTAAAATTTGATGGAAGATAAGAAATTAAATCAAAACCCTACGACTTGACTCAAGCTGTGTCACCTAACGTCTTTTTTAACCATAGATGACAAATATCAGGCGGATCTCAAGTAGGAAGTGTGTACCTTCCGACAAGACTCCGATTAACTAACGATTGCGCCGACCACTGTTGTACATTGGTCTGGTAGCCCCTAGTATTTCCCAAACTACTTTCAGTGGCACATATGACTGGATGATAAAATACGTGCAAAATGGTGAGGATTTTTAACTCAGGAGATTGATGATAGCTACCAAACGTCATGAAATATCTCCCACTTATACTGATGTATATAACCAAATGTGGACATAAGTGAGATGGAGAAAATGTTGAAGTGTCGGACAGAGGTAATACAAAGAAGACCACGGAATTTTCGGGAGCATAGTATTCAGGAATCCATAAACATGTTGAAATAAGACTAACTTGTTAACCAATTAAAAAATGACAAACAGCTATAAGGTTCGGAATCAAGTCAAAGAGAAAGACAATCAAAATAAATGTCCAGACAATGACAGAACAATTGCTAACAATAATCAAACTAAAACATAACAGAACCAGATGTTAGTCAATTATGAAGAAATTCCAATAGCTCACTTCTTTCAGAACTTTGCACAAATGATACTGTCTAGAGAGACTATCCAAACTTCACTATCAAACTACCCAGTTCAGAAGATGCAACATTACCATAATTACAACCTGTACGTAGTTACAGCGGAATCGACAGTAAATAAGACAATCTGCCAACAGTTCTTCAAAAAAGATGTTAGGATTGATGGTAGTAAGTCAATTTTACACTGAATAAATAATAGCACAATAGGTCTTAATACACAACTGATTGTTGGTAATCGTTTTGTGAGAATAGAAATACTGTCATTCGCATAACTGATGAAGATGACATAAACTTATTGCGCACAGAACAATTATTTTTTGAATGCCACTTAGATAACTGCCAACAATGTACATCTCATAGACTATTACAAACAAAAATGAAACATAATCTAATGCTTTAACTACATTAAAAACATTATGGCCGTTTGATTACTAGAGTTTGTTAGAATTCTGACTTCTTGACCAGGCAGCATGATTTGAAGATAAGATATATATATATATATTACTTTAACAATCATAACTAAGTGCCATTGCGTACATGATTGGGCTGATTGGATAAGATAGAATTTAAACAATAAGTACCAAGTTAACCCACTAAAAAATAGATTTCTAAAACAGTAAATCTTTAAGCTTAATACTAGTGAAAATGAAAATATTTAGGACATCAGGATGTCATAAATTCCAATATCAAGTGTAGAGGAAAAGGGATCAGACCACACATCTGTGAAAAGAATAAAAACAAAAGATCTGTATCACAAGGTCTATGTGCATATAATCAACTATGATAACTTAGTTTTATTCAACAAATACAATATCTATCCTATTTGACTCTTAGCTTCAGTAAAATTGGATTAGTCAAACAACAAACTTTTATTATTTTTTTTAAAAGTCATATTGAATCCCAGATTAATAAAAGAAAACGATTTAAAATTTGAATAATGTATTTTTGTAGTAACATACGATTTACATGAGGATTGTGTATTTTCCACTGCAAAGATAACCACCAACCAAATAAAGCTCCAAGTTCATTACCACTGAAAATTTTCCATTGACCACTACCAATTAAATACATATGATATTGTTGAGTAAAATATTAATAAAATATTAACTTGTAGAAAGACAAACATTTTCAGTCAAAATATATAATGATCTGTTTGGATTTGAAAAAATAATATGTTTAATGGTCTTCACGAAAGCTATGTTCGTAATCCGTGGTAACTAGTATCAGATAGATGTATAGATTTATTACTACGGGAATTATTTAACGTAACTGGCATAATAAGAAAAGAATAAGGCTTGATAAACAGGTCTTAATTTCAGTGGAAATTAACTGACCTACAAAATCCGCATCGCTGTCCGAACAGGCCAGTGGTGATATTTCAAGCTGTGAAGCTGAGTGACGCAGGTTTGACTTACTTAATTACTTGCTTACGCCTGTTACCCCCCAATGGAGCACAGGCCGCTGATCAGGATTCTCCAACTCACTCTGTCCTGAGCATTCCTTTCTAGTTCTATCCAATTTTTGTTCATTTCTCCCAAGTCTGTCACCATTTCTCGGCGTAATGTGTTCTTTGGTATTCCTCTTCTCCTTTCGCCTTCACGATTCCATGTGAGGGCTTGTCTTGTTACGCAGTTGGGTGCTTTCCTCAATGTGTGTCCTATCCGCTTCCAGAGCTTCTTCCTGATTTCCTCCTCCGTTGGAATCTGGTTAGTTCTCTCCCACAGTAGGTTTTTGCTGATAGTGTCTGGCCAACGGATCCGAAGTATTATTCGTAGACCATTGTTAATAAACACTTGTATCTTCTGGATGATTGTTCTTGTAGTTCTCCAAGTTTCCGTCCCATACAATCGAATTGTCTTGACATTTGTGTTGAAAATTCTCGCTTTGGTGTTGGTTGAAAGTTGTTTTGAGCTCCAGATGTTTTTCAATCGTATGTGCGCTCCGTCTGGAGCCCTTCTGAGGCTACTGCCCGCCTCAAGCCCGGATAAAGGAGGAGGATTGGGCATGGGGTTAGCGACCCTATTCCGTAGAAAACTAACTAGCTAAAAAACGCTAACCAGGAAAAAATAATTCAGGTTTGAATCTACCAGTAAATATTAATTCCCTCAAAACTACAAGTATATGTTGACAACTTCCAAATAGCACGGAACGTGTCGATCACTGTTAACCACCTAACATATCGACATAGTGCATGAGATATCGAGTCACTTAGGGTTGTGTCCCCATTACAACTTGATAGACGAAATTTGATCGGTACTAAACAAATGGACAAACGTGATATTAGTCACTGTACAGTGACCAATCAATTGTAAATATTTTATTATAGCTGATTTAAACTTACCTCAGGTAAGAAGAAACTTATATAAAGTTTACAAAGAAATCTTTGTCTATTTTAATTACAAACATACAGCACGTTCTTTTTTTAGTAAACTGACTGAGATTAAATGTGATCATCAACTTACGATTTTTGTTTTTCAGCAACTGCTAGTCTATCAGCATCTGGATCATTGGCAAAAATGATAGTACTTTTAATAGACTCCGCATGTTTAATACCTAAATTGAGTGCAGAACGACCTTCTTCTGGATTTGGATAGTCAACGGTTGGAAAATCTGGATTAGGCGTTATCTTAAGAGATTTCAAAGAATAGTTTTAAGTATAAAATTATGAATTTTCGAGACTTTTATGTAAGCGATACGCTTATAAAACAAGACAGTACGATTACTGAAATCCGCATTGTTAAAAGGTAATCTGGCATGAAAATCAGCGACTATCCATACACGCACTAGGATAGATAGTATGAAACTCTTATCAATGTATTTGAATAGAGTTAACTGGGTTTTATTTCGCAAAACCGCAATGAATATATGAACCCCTGTACAACTGCCAAGATTAAGTGTAAATTAGACTAAGTCTTGGATATCAACTAAATCACTGAGAAGTCAATAACGAAAACCAATTTATACTTTATGGTGAAAATTATTTTATATTTTGTAACCTGAAACATATGCAGTAACAAATCAATACGCTTCAGAGATTAAAGGATTAGAAAGCATTAGGTGGATAGAGACATAACTCTGACGACAAGCACTCGAAATTCTAATATGAAGTTCCAACTTTTGGTACTAACTGAATCATTCTCAAAACTAAAACTACAATTGATACTAGTGAATCGGTTAGGATATACCATGAGCTGACTCAAATTAAAACTGTCATTTATCGGAACAAGAATCAATCGTTTAATATTTGTTTATCGATTTTAGGGAATTTGTGGAGATTGTAGTATTTTCTAAGTTGAGTTCACGAGTCAATCTAAGCTACACCACCATTAAAAACCTGGAAGCACTTGACGACCATTTCGTTCTTGTATGGGACGCCTCAGAAGTGCGCATCCACGATCCCGCGCGCGAACGCTTAACCTCTAGTTTGTATCCAGGCCGAAAAGCCTAAAAATAGGAGTTCCTATTGAAACAGAACAACTTATACGCATCCTGAAAAATATTAAAGGAATTAAATTGTAAAGTACTTGAAACGGTTGGTTGTTTCTCTTGGGCTAAAATCTACTTATTAATCAATACAGTCTTTCAGTTTCATTAACAATAGTACCATGCACGTATTGAAGTAGACAGTGACTGCTGTTACCAGTAAACATAATAACATCGAAAAGCTATTTCGTTTGAATAGTTGATCAACAAGCTTGAAACTTGCAATAAAAGTTTAAGAATACCGTTGAAAATTTTCGATCCACCTAAAACAACAAGAAGAATGTGATTTACCAAGAGATTAAATCTTACTGGGGTATTTTACTGAAGTGCCGGTCATCGAAATATTACAACAATACGTTCATTAATTTTAATCTGTATTCGAAACTCGGAATGACCTAAGCTAAGTATGACTGTTTCTATGTAATTAGGCGTGAAGAGAATTTTTTAAAAGTCAAATTTTCGTAGTAATATTAGCGTTACACATGTTTGATGAGTAACATATATTTTCCAATGTGTTTGCATTGTGTTCACGTATTAATCGAGTAGAGGGGTAGTTGAAAACTTTGACATATTTACGATACACCATATATATTTGAAAGATCAGATTTCAGGAAACTAGAACCTACCTGTTCAGGAACTGGTTCAAGTGGAGGAAACCCAAAACACGAAACTAGTGTTTTAACTGCTTCCCAACCTACACCATGCATAGGTGTGTACACAAAAGACGTTTTACACTTTATATTTTCAGATCTAACAATTAAAACCAAAAGTAAGCAACATAGAAAAATATATTCTACAAATTAACTACAGACCATTATAAATACGTTTTACTTCGAAGGAAAGTTGGTTATGTTCAGCCTACACACTTTTTCACATAGAAAACAAAAATGTATACGAGTTGAATTCAAAATACCAATCAATGTCACTGTCAAGTTCTCAAGGATGATAGAACTACGACGTGCCACACTTCGACATACTGTATTTGATTTTGAACGAGCAATAATATCCAGATTTTCAGTCCTAAACATCAAGAATTTGAAGCTGATAGAAAGGAATTTTCTCGGAACTTCAAATATCCTTAGAATGGCTTTGTTGCATAGCTTATAGAACTAGCAGTATTGAAAACAATGCTTAAAATAAGCGAAGATGGATAGTGGCTAGCAGTGGAATGCAGGACGCGCGCTTCGTCCTACTTGGAACTCATCAGCTGGATGTACCTGCATCCCAGAGTTGATGTTCATTCAGGGACTCGAACCCAGTTCCGTTCGCTCCAAACATTATCGCATTATCGACTTAACTACAAATAGGACGAAACGCACGTCCTGGATTCCACTGCTAGTCGCTATCCATCTTTGCTTACCATGCTTGTGAATTAAGGCAATATCGAGGCAATATACACAGTATGCAAATATGCCAATAAGAGACTGACCAATTGCAGTCCTAAACATCAATGGGAAGATTCAAGTAAACAATAACAAGTGAATTTAATGCTTGAAATAGTTTAGTAATTCCCAAAATCCCATGAATAAACTAAAATACCAGTCAGTCAGTCAGCTACAACGTAGGACCAGGCACATATATGCATCGGTACAAGTTGCCATACCTCGTTGGCACAACAAGATGAACACCGGATTCATAGAAGTAATTAATTTAGTGGTGGTAGTATATAAAGAAAGGTTGTATATAAGGATATAGTATAGGAAGGAAAAAAGTTATGAAGCAATTTTATTCTCAAGGTTTAAGGGAAGATAAAGAGTGTATACACCTACGCCATTGTGATCGATTCTGAGCCGTCACACAGAGTCGCCAACCATTGGTTACGATAGTCACACGGACCCCAACCAGGTAGTCTGCATCTGCTAACATGGCTCAGACTAGAAGTTAGTGACTTCAAGCACTGATGCCACGTTTTGGTTTGGCCGCCCCTAACTCTCTTCCAACCATCCCCTACACTAGTCAACATTGCGCGTCGTGGTAATCGGTGTTCAGGCACACGTAACACGTGGCCTAACCATCTCAGTCGATGAAGATTCATCGCCCCATCAACTGATTTACCATCATTCCCTAATACTCTGCGTTTAACCTCACTATTACTTACCCGGTGATCCCAGCAGATGCGAGCAATATTTCTAAGACATCTATGGTCAAATACTAGTAACCTACGAGTATCTTCTACTCTTAATGGCCATGTTTCGCAGCCGTAAAGTAGAACAGAGAGAACTGATGCGCAGTATACTCGTCCCTTAATCGATAGACGGATATCTCGTCTTCGCCATAGGTGACGTAAGTTGGCAAAAGCCAAACGAGCTTTTTGAATCCGTGCTGAGATTTCGTCAGACACCAACCCATTAGGGCTGATCAGACTTTCAAGATAAGTGAAGTTGTCCACGCGTTCGACTACTTCACTCCCTATCCTTAGTTCAGGTGTTGACGCAGGCCAGTCCTGGAGTAACAATTTACATTTGGATGAGGAGAAACGCATCCCAAACATCCTGGCATTATTACTCAGTTCTAACAGAAGACTCTGCATTTTGCCAGCGTCTTCACCAAACAGGACTATGTCATCTGCGTATTCTAAGTCGATAAGTGAACCTCCTGGTAGAAGATCAATTCCTGAAAATTCAGTCGACGAGAGTGTTATTTCCAGCAACAGGTCTATAATGAAGTTAAACAAAAATAGGGATAGTGGACAGCCTTGACGGACACCACTTGAGTTTGTAAAATCATATGACAGTTCGCCATAAGCTCTCACTCGACTGGTAGTGTTCGAGTAAAGAGCCTTCACAAGGTTTATGTACTTCTCAGGTACACCTTTTAATGACAGACACTGCCACAGAACCTCTCGGTCTACAGAGTCAAATGCTGCTTTCAAGTCAAGAAAAACTATCATTGTCGGACGCCGATAAACATGTCTGTGCTGTAAAACTTGACGAATAGTGAATATGTGGTCGATACAGCCACGACCAGGTCTGAAGCCAGCCTGATTTTCTCGTGTTTGCAGTTCATGAGTCTTAGTTAGGCGCCCGATAATTATTGAGGCTAGTATTTTAGATGCTATGTTAGTCAGACTAATCCCTCTATGGTTATCACAGGATGATTTTGGCCCCTTCTTATATATTGGGACAACCAGAGATTGTGACCAGTCAGATGGGATCACGTCCGTCTCCCAGATTTTAGCCAGAATATTAGTCAACCTAATCGCTAAAATTGGACAACAATATTTAAAGACCTCTGGGGCCAATCCATCTGGACCAGCTGCTCTTCCCCGTTTCAGATTACTTATAGCCTTTTGAACTTCAAGTAGGGTCGGGGGGCTTACTTCAATGTTCCATTCAGGTTTTCTGGGAATAGTGGGTAGTTGTGCAGTAGCTGAAGGCCAGCTAAACTGCTCCTTAAAGTGTTCCGCCCATCGTTCTAAACGTTTGGGTTGAGAGCAGATAAGGGTTCCGTCTTTTTCCGAGATTGTCTCACTTACACTTGACTTCTTAATTCCGGTTTCCTTTATTAGTCTGAATAGTTGCCTGGTGTTGCCTACAGCCGCTGTCTTTTCCATCTCTTTTGCTTTCGTTGCCCACCACCGCTCACGATCGTTCCTTAGACTTTTAGTTAACCTAGATCTAATTTATTTATGCTCTTCGTCGTGTTCAGAGCCTGATGGGATGAATTTACGCGAATCCATCAGTGAAATAGACTTAGAAGAAATCCATTGGTTTTTTGGAGCCCTATGGTTTAAATAACTAATAGATGTTACTGCTGTTTCCACAGCTGTTTGTATGTCTTTCCAAGCAGCATCTGGGTCAGTCTTGTTTACAGAACTGCCTAGATGTGAACTCAGTTGTTTCTGGAATTCACATTTGGCTTTCTCGTCCTCCAGTTCAATCCTAATGGGTCTTCTTAGTGTACTTTTCCTGCGTCCATTGAGGCACAGACAAATGCGCGCTCGTATTGAGTCTAAACAAGTATTCCAATACGAGCGACAATCTTCTATTGAGCCTCTCCAACGATGACTGATGACAATATGGTCTATTTGAGTCCATCGTTGGTTTGGTGCAGGTGGTCGCCATGTTAGACGATGTCTCTCCTTATGCTTAAAATTAGTGCTTGCTAAAAATAAACGATTGTCTGAGCATAGTTGCAACAGACGATCACCATTATCGGTTCGTTGAGCCGGAATACTAAAACACCCACCTAAATGTCTTTCTGTTTGATTTAGGCTGCCTACCTGGGCATTAAAGTCACCCGCTACGACTACTATGTCTGAGCGCTTAGCTTTCTGAAGAAGCTCAGAGAGCTTTCTGTAAAAGTCATCTTTCACTTCATCAGGGCTGCAGTCAGTGGAAGCGTAGGCAGAAACGACAAAAAGGCAACGACGTGTGTCCCTATCCTTCCGAGTTCTTACGGATCCATTTAGCCGGACAGCACACAGGCGACTGTTAACGGGGATCCATTCTAGTAGTGCCTTATCTGCCCTTGTACTTAGTGCTATGCCTACACCTGCAAGTCCACGAGAACTAGCCAACGGGTCGCCAGATACACGGAGGGTGTATTTCGTTGGCTGTCCATTTTGGCGAGGTGAGGTCAAGTGAATGACCACACTAGGATCCTGTATGCGTGTTTCGGAGACACAGCATACATCAATGGTACGAGATTCTAGGGTTTTAGCTAAGGAGGCCTGTTGACCGATTTGACTTAGGGTACGTACGTTGAAGGCTCCAATGTGTAGTTTGGAGCGAGGTTTTAGTAGACCTGGGACAGCGTTTCGCGCACTAGAATCGTTGGCCATGGTGACACTTGAGGAGGAAACCGAAAGAGGAAGTTTAGTGTTGAAAGTCAAGGTAGAAGGAATAGTAGGAAGTGAAGAAGGAGATTGATTATGAATACAGTGGTCTTGAGTGCTGTTAGAGGTATGAAGGCAGTTATCACTTCCCGGTAGCCCACACCGTGGAAGGGTATTTCTTGAAGGACCTGAAAAAGAAGTCGGATTAGTGTTGGTCTTAACGACCTGAGAGCGTGACCACAGTGCCCAAGGGAAAACTGCTTGAGGTCGGTCACACACGACCTTTTTGTGGGTAGTTTTTGTGTTAGCTCCGTTCTTCAAAGGACCTTACCGCCGGAGACGGAAATCCGTGGGATAAGGCGAGATGTGCATTTTTAGGGTCGACCTTTTCTAACCCCACCCCTCCTTGTGGGAAGGCAGCATCGCTGTCATGCTGGTTGTCTGAAGGAAACACCTTACTGCTGTCACACCTCTGTACAGTCAGCAGTACAACTTCGCCTTCGGACCTTGGTATCGCTGCTTTTAGTTTTACCGCTCTTCAACCGACCTGTCTGGTATGGTAGGACCTTGAGGAACGATTGTTCCAGCCAGTATAGCTCGATTGACTCATCACGATAGGCAAGCCCGACCACCACGTCAAGGTAGCAGCAACGGTCGGGAAAAACTAAAATACCAACCACTGTAATACTCAAACTTTGATGCTGATCGGAGATTAACAACTTTTGTGTAACATGGTCAATAAGTCGACAAAACAAAAACTGTGAATCATCTTATCTCACGAGAGACGTTTTTAATGGCAGAATAACGGGTAGTTAGAAGTTTTCCAAGAATGTGAACGTACAATATTAGTGGACTACGTTCAGAAGAAAAACAATGAAAAAGCTACAACAATCTGTTTCAGGAAAAAACATTTCAAGTAAATAGATATATTATTTATTTTTGTTAAACGTTTATCGAAGTATGAAGGAAGCTACCTAGTCACAGATTAAGGTAGATCCATCGATCAAATATTCTTGCTCTACTTTTTGTAGAGTTATATATATATATATATATATATATATATATATATATATGGTAAAACAAACACAACTTACTCTGTAAAACAAAGTCTACTCTTCTGTAGTCGACAGTAGGTTTTCAAAAGCTTAGGCATTGGATCTAAACAGAGAGGATTCGCCTCGACATTATCTATGTTCCATGAAGTTTCCAAAGGTTCCAAGCTTTCAAGGATGCAACTTGATATACCACTGTCATGAGGACTGATTATCTGACATCCATTCGACCAGTAAACCTTGAAAAAACTAGATTAAGAAAGCTATACTTACTTTGTAACCATTGTCATCTTTCGGATTGTGTGAGGCAGTAATCATAACACCCAAGGCTGTTTTGAAGAGCCTAACGCCAAATGCAACCATAGGAGTTGGGAATGTATCTTTGAACAAGTACACTTTGCAGCCAGCATTAACAAATATATTAGCGACAATAAACGCCCATCTAGACGGATGGAACATATTAGTTGAAAAAATGATTACTTTTTACTATTATGTCGAGCGTCATAACCAACTATAATCCCATCTGACTTGAGACCTGAGAATGTTTTTAGTGAATACTTAAGTAAACCCTTGAAAGAGATAGGGATTAATACTAATTTTTGCTACCTGTGTTGTTTGTATAATTGTTAGATCATTCATCTGAGAATATCCTGGCCCCATTCTTGCTCGTAACCCTACAACATATCAGTGAAACTCTGGATTATACCAACCAGCAGTCCCAAATGCCATTCTTTCTAGCAATAACTTCCGTAACTCATCCCACGCTTCTTTTTCTTTTAGTAACTTAATTTGTGAGCGCGTGCTTTCATTCTTAAACAGAATCGATAACATAAAAGCGAAAAAGCAGTTACCTTGTCATACTTCATCCATTCTTCGAGAGATTCAGCCAATTTGTTATCCATGTAAGAAGCCTGAAAAAAATTCAGCACTCATAAGGTTTTCTGGTACTACAATAATCCAACTAGAAATAGATTATAAAGTGAAACTGATGTAAAAGCCCATTAATATTTAAATTAACTAATAGTCTCCAGTAAGCTAACACTATTTAGTTACAAACTATCCAACAGGCTTTGTTCAACCCTTTAACAAAGTGTCGACTTTCATTGGCGTATTTTAGTGGACTGAGTGGATCAGATTACTTCCAAACAAAAGATATTTAATATAAAGGTGTTAGTATCACCTTTTGTTTTCTAACTAGTACTTCCATTTTCTTCTACTATCCTAGTTTTCATAGCAATTTAGATAGCACATCTCTTATGGTTGAGTTTTGAAAGACAGAAATAAAAGCACGTTAGCAGTTTAAAGATCCCTATAGAATATTCAAAAATGAACAATATTTGAGCGAACAATCGTTTTTAATAACATAATCATCAGGCTCTACAGTTCTAAGTCCATAATTATGATATTTTACAGAACGAGGGAAAACAAAAAAAGAATCGACCTAATCAAAGGACTAGACAACCAGATATTTAAACCGGATTTACCAGATGACTGTAAGCGGTATGTTTTTAACTTTTCCTCCGTTAATCTCAATAGGACTCAACTAGAGTTTTTATCATTAGATTCTAAGTTTTGTGATTGTCGTAGACATGTGGATCATCTGAAGACTGATGTTCAGTTTGAAAATCTATTTACCCAGACACAAGACCTAATGCCCACGACAAAGGTAGAACATGAATGATTCGAAACCACGCTGGTTGATTGCTGTAACCAATTTAAAATCAACAAGCATTACACAAATAGTATATTGACTGATAAACATCACGAAGCTATCCGGAAACTAAAATTGAATGAACACATTCTTATCGCTAAACCTGATAAAGGATTCGGCACCGTAATTCTAATACATAGATAAGATGAATACCCTACTGAGTGATCAAACTAAATTCCAAAAGCTTGGTTCATGTAAAGACCTCAATGAAAAGACTGAACGTCAACTAACTGCGGTATTAGAATTTTTAAAACAATATCAATACATCTCTGAGCATACCTATAATGGGCTCAAGCCCTCTGGAACATATACCCCTAGACTCTATAGCCTACCTAAGATTCATAAACCTGAGGTTCCTTTACGCATAATTCTGGACATGTCAAACTCACCATACCATTCAACAGCAAAATGGTTAGTGAAATTATTAGAACAATTACACCAAGAACTGGTTAAGCACAGTGGTAAAAACGTATTTGAATTTGTGGGTTCAATAAAAAATATGGATATAAATAATAAAACCATGTTATCACTAGACACAGCATCTTTGTTCACTAACATCCCCCTGACTGAAACTATCGATTACATATGTGAACAAGTGCTAGTAAAGAAAATAGAGATACCGATTCCAGTAAGTAAAATGAAAGAACCTCTGTTGAAATGTACTATGAATACCTACTTTAAGTTTAACGATGAATTTTACAGACAAGTAGATGGAGTAGCAATGGAATCATGGCGAGACTAAAGAACATGGACGAGCCAATCAAAAGCTTTCGCGGGCTTTCAAGGTCACGGCGCTAAGTTCGGTACCTCACGCTTACGTACGGTCGGTTTACAACAGATTTTAGAGAAAACATGATAATTAAGCGTCTACAAGAGAAGTGATCATAAGATTTTGGCGCAAAATTCAATTATACATTTCTATAAATAGAGTTTTGGCATTATAGTTGATGTCAGTTCGTGATGAAAACCCTAAGTATAATTCCTAACCTTAACCAAGAATGTAAATCATAATTTGAATTCTTCACACAGGTTTATAACCCTCATTTAGTCTTAGTTATCATGTGGACACTCTGAGATTCACTCTAGCGTCGCTCAAAAGGCGTCCATATTTTATAGTCTCATCCTTAACCCTAAACCATACCAACATACCGACAACACTGAAACTATGTGGTCGATGCTGAAAGAATTTTTGAAACTTTTTCATGGTTCCAGAGGTCGACTACTATGGAGCCACATGGATGAGTTCCTGTGCCGGATGCACTATGATTTTAGAACTTCTGAACCTATATCTGACCTTGATAAGTATTCGAGTCATGTAAAAGAACAGTATCCCCTTTAATTTTTGAGTTTTGTATAATATATTTGTACTGTATACTAACTGTCTTCTGATTGGCTAGTATTTCTCAAGGTCATTTAAGATTCGTTCAAAGGTTGTCCATGTTCTTTAGTCCCGCCGTATTCAAACAGAACAAAGCTTCTATACAAGTTAAAATCTTAAAATTGGCTTTTCTATTTTCGTGGTTACTTTCATAAACATTTAAGCCGAACCTAAAAGTTCCCGAAAAGCTTTTTAGGCCTAATCCAAGACGATAACCAAGTGACAAAAAGTACACCGGCACTTTGAGGATGTTACAAATTATGGAAGCAGGTCATATAATTAATCCGTGTTTTCAAAACATAGTGAGAAACGTGGACTTTATGAAACTATTACTGTCCTGAAAAACGGTGAGAAATGAAAAGCGAAGCAGAAATGTGAATTGTTAAAACCAAATGTGTACTTTGACTGAGGACTTCCAAATGATCAGTAGCAATCTACACCAACACTGCGCGATGAGAGCTCACCGTAGCGTTCACTCTGAAATGTGCGGGTGACAAGGATTGGCCTTGTATATACCTTCAGTCTTCAGTAATAAAGATAGGAGGTCTAGTGACCTATTTTAATCCTTGCAGTTTGTTACACTGTGGAGGTCCAATCTCGTCTTGAATATATCAACAGAAGGTGCTGATATTACGTGTTCTGGTAGAGAATTCCAGTAATTCACTACTCGGTGCGAGAAACGAAACTCCAGACGTAGACGATTTGATCTCGGTTTTTGGACTTTCTTTGAGTGCCCTCTCAAATGATCAGCCCTAGACGGGAGGAAAAGATAGGACATGTTAGTACCAAGGTCATCGTTCAGGATACGATATGCCAATATTAGATCACCCCGTATTCGCCGGTAAGATAACGGAAATAAGTTGAGGTGTCTCAGTCTGTCTTTATAAGATAGGCTAGATGGGCCTTTTACCATTTTTGTCCCGCGGCGTTGGACTCGTTCCAACATATCCGCCTCATATTTGAAACAAGGACTCGCTGCTTGAATCCCATATTCCAAATGTGGCCGTACGAAAGTTGGGTATAATAATCTAAATATTTCCCCATCCAGATACCGGAAAGATCTACGAATAGACCATAATACCCTATAGCCTTTTGCAGCAGCAGCCTTACAGTGACCGGTTGTTTTGAGATCATTACTTAGTATGACTCCTAAATCTTTATAGTTTCTTACTTTGGGCAACACTAGACCACATATTGTGTAGTGATACGAATCATCGTAGTTATTTAATTGCATCACCACACTTTTATTAGGGTTTACTTCTAGTGACCACCCATTCATCCATGCCACTAATGAGTTAAGATCTTCCTGTAAAACTATTCTGTCTGACACACTATATATGGGTCTCCAAATCTTAATGTCATCGGCGAATAGTAGGACGGATGACTTAGCTATAGCTGGTAATTCATTTATATAAAGTAAAAAGAGAAGAGGACCTAAAATCGTGCCTTGGGTGACGCCACTTTTTACTAGTTCCCACATTGAGAGAGCCCCATTTACTCTTACCCTTTGCCTCCTTTCATGAAGAAAGTCACTTATCCAGTCTATGACTGCATAATGAATTCCAAAACTTTCTAGTTTTAATTTAAGACCAGAATGAGAAACCTTATCAAAGGCTTCACTTAGATCTATGGAAATGACATCTACAGGAATATTGCGATCTTTTGCCTCAGCCCAATCTTCTCTTGCAATGAGAAGATTTGTCAAACATGATAGACCATGATAGATCATGTCTTTCCACGTAATTTATAACAGCCATCCCAATAATTTTTCCGTTAGTTTTACAACTGCACTAGTTAAGCTGACGGGTCGATAGTTACTAACTAAATCCCTACTCCCAGCCTTATACACCGGACTGATTGTTGCGTCCTTCCAGTCTCTGGGCAATCTGGACTGCCGTAGGGACATATCGAACAGTATCGCTAAGGGTTCAGCAATAACATCTGAGAGGGCTTTCATAATCCAAGGATGAATATCATCAGGACCACTAGACTTATCAGGTTTGAGATGCTGAAGTAGGCTTAAAACAGTTTCTTTCTTAATAACTACAGGGTCCATCAACAATTCGCCACAATCACAATGAATAGGTGATCGTTCCTCATTATTGGTAGAAAAAACTTTACTGAAATATTCCGAAAAAGCTTCCGCTTTTTCGGTATCATTTCTTGCCAAACTTAACGGATTTTCTTGTATCAAAAGTGATGGTATTCCATCACTTCTCTGAGTTCGCCTCTTTATATACGAGAATAACCGTTTTGGACTATGTTTGCAATCCATAACCAATTGTTTTTCGTATGACCGTCTAGTCCTACTAATTAACGCTTTACAAGTATTTCTAATCTTACAATAACTAGATCTGTACTGTTCTAAGTCAGTAGAGATGAACATGTTCCAGTGTTTTTTTCTACGCCTAAGAAGTTTCTTAACTTCTTTATTTATCCACGGTGGACTATTGTTCGGTCTACGTGGCACCAAGTATGGTATGAACGGGGACGTGACTGCACTAAACTTGCCTTTAAATACAGACCACGCCTCGTCAACTGATGAGCTAGTATCTACTGACCAATCTATCTTAGTAGCACAATCCTGAATGGCTGGTATGTTAGCTCTCCATATGTTTGGGCGAGGCTTAATCTGATCGTATATCATATCGCTAGCTCTAAACGTGAATGATAAAACAGCGTGATCGCTATTTACTAACGGGGGAAGAATATTAGGTTGGCAATATCCTCAGTCTCATGGGTAATTACCAAGTCCAACAGAGAAGAACCTTGGTTTACACCAAAACGTGTAGGTTTGGATACATGTACTAATGCATGTTCCATTACTGTTTCCAAGAGGCTGCTATCAAATGAGTTTATAGAGCATTTCGTGGTCATCTCAGTCCAACTAATGTCAGGTGCATTAAAGTCTCCTAATATCAAGCATCTGTTATTTGCACTCCATAGCCGAGTGTGTTCTAAAATAAAGTCATCAGCTAAGCAGGTTGGGCTGCGATAAATGACACCGAGTGCAAATGTACAACATCCGACAGTGAGCTCACAGCTAATGACTTCACTAGTTCCACTATCATGGGATTCGCAAACGGAGGAGCGGATATTTATACCATTGGCTATGTATAGAAGGACGCCACCTCCTTTCCTGCATCTATGTCTATCACTTCTTAAACAATGATATCCGGATAATTCTGGGGTGAAATCGAAGTCATGGACTAACCAAGTTTCCGTCACAGCTACAATGAGTGGTCTTAATTTGTCCACTAATGCTCCTAGCTCGTAGAATTTATGTCTTAGACTACGGGCGTTGGCATATAAAACTCCTAGGGAGAACGACCTATCCACACAGGCCTTGGTAGCACTCGCTTCCAAGACCTGACTATTCGAAAACCCACCAATCGGAGATTTTCTTCACCGTTCTGTCGACGGGTTTCTAGTTCAGCTAGTGCCGTCTTGCTTTTTATTCTATATTCAAGAGACACATCCGGTCTAATTCGAATGTCAGAGTTGTCGTGACTTCGAGCGTTACTTAACAGAAGATTACGTTGTTTCTCCGACCCTAAGATTACCTTAAGGATTCTACACGGTCGGGGTAGAACACTGTCATCGGCCCTTTTACCTATTCTAACTAATTTTTCGACCTGAACACCTTTAGTGTTATCTGGTAATATGCTACGGATATATTCTCCGAGCCTCTCTAAGTCATGGGTGTGTCTAACCTTAGGATCTGGATCGTTAGACTCTGGCAATTTACTCACAATAATATTCGATGATATTAAATTCCTCTCAGTCGCACTAGGATGATGTTTTGCCGTTCTATCAGAGTGCGATAGTGCATTGAGTGACTCAGACTGTGAGGTCCTCAATGACTTGTCAACCAAGTGTGCTTTATCTTTAGCTTTTTTTCCTTTTCTTTTCGTCCTTACTGCGGTCCATTTTTCGTCATTCAGGACAACTGCATCGGGACTATTGGGGACAAAGACGGTTCTATCCGGGTCCGCAATTTCTACTAAAGATGCATGATTACTCATGTCAATACCATGTGGTGATTTACTCCTCGTTTGTTGTAACGGAAGTTTCACTTTGTCATTAATAAGGGTAGGTTGTTCAGCGCGTTTTGTAACAGCACTTACAACACTGACACAGTCTTCACTGTCAGTACTTGCGTTACTAGCGCACCCACTATCGTTCTTTTTACAGGCTAGAGCCAATAGGCTCATAGCCTCCTGTATTAGTGTCGTCTTGTTAGTACAGTAGAACATACAAAGCCAGTGCGAGTTAGGCTTAGAACATCTTTTGTATGCAGCTGGACTGAGACGGGTACACATCTTGTGGAACCATTTTTTGCACTCACCACACTACATCCCTTCATCTACAGGGAATAAACAGTTCGGCTGTCCACATTTGAATGAACTGCCAACCATTGTAATCAGATTAGGTTTAAAACACAATATGATCACAATAATAACACAAGCGTCAGAATATATGCAAAAGAAGGAACCACGAGACAAAGTTTTCAATAAAATTTCAAACCTTAACTGAATTAATTCAAGTTAAAGTAGACCAAGAGTGCTTTTGATGCAACAAATACACAAAAGCAACGATATTCACAACAAGTATGAAAGTCACTGCCCTTTTCCAAAGTTAGTTGTGTTTAAACCGACACTAATAAATTAACGAATTCTCCAAGAATATTCCTATTTTACAAATTGCTGTATGTTGAAATCAAGTTTTTTTAGAAAGCTTCTACCAATAATGTAATACGACTTGTTCATTAGAGCGCCCTATTCATTCATCAGCACTCTGAGTTTATTAGACGGCGGTCACTGAACCTTTTGCAGAAGGCCTCGTAGAAACAAATGATAGGCGATATTAGCACGAAAATAGTTGTTTGTGGTGCAGAAGATCAATATTAGACCATCTGCTGCTTCGGTTATAGATCATTCAACATAGATCTTACCATAAATGGTGAAGTGTTATCTACGTTACACACAGTGGTAGACTTAGGACTTAGGTACTCCTACGACTTGTCGTTTACAGAACAGATAAAGAAACAAACTTCCAAGTCTCAACGTCTTATAGGTTACATAACTCGGAACCTTTTTAACAATGAATCACGTATTTTAATGTACAAAGTTTGTTCGACCACTCCTTGAACACTGCGCGTTTATTCTTAGTAGTGACCGCATAAAGGATAAATTGAGGCTGGAATCAGTACAGAGACGATTTACACTTTGTATTCTCGGAACTGATGGTACCTTGAATTATAAATCTAGGTATAATAAACTTGGACTCGACCCTTTATGGAAGAGGATACTCAAACTAAATCTTATCTTCTTCTTCAAAATACTTAACAAACTATCCTTTACATCCAACCAAGCGATTCAATATGCAGAAACGTCTCATTACGACATTCGTAACTGCTTGTCACTGGCGAAACAAACATATTCTAGATCTTCTCTCTATATGAATTACTTTACCTGTACATTTTCTAGACTCTGGAATAATCTACCACAATTTATCCGTACGATAAAATCTCTTCCATTGTTTGCTCACTGCATTGATCCATACTGCTTATCTGAAAGTGCACTAAATGGTCTAGCGCCTGTAAGTGTGTCTTACTCCACAAGTGAGATTATAGGAGCTTTAAATGTTTAACCACTTACCTGCAGTCACTTTACATTAACAATGTCCCCAGCAACCTTAAGTTATTTTAATAATAACTAACATGAACAGTGGTAAACCTGACTGACATATTTTGGCAAATATTGCTTTGTTGTTGTGCTCTCTGTTTTAGTTTTGCTTTCTCTGTTTGTAGATATTTACCAATAATTCGTCCTGGCACTGGAAATAACCTTAAAGAACACCGATCATAAATCATCAGACTATCCTTTTAAGAAAAAATTAAAAGTTCCCTACTGATGCATTGGATTGCCGTGACACATGTCATAAATAAACTACTCAAGAATTACTGAACTAGCAAACTTAAAACAATCTTATGTCATATGTTTGTACTTTACATCTAATGATGCCATTTATATCAAATTGATCATGCCTGTTAACTGCTGTGAATTCTGTAGTTATTATTTTCAGAATATATATATTATTATTATAAGTTCGTTCCTAATTGTCCATTAAAGACCTGGAATTCACGAATAATTCGTCTGGTCGTCATCATATTTGCATAACACCTCAAAAAACTATCAACGAAGAACTTACTTATTACTTCACTCTTAAAAATCGAGCATTGTAGGGCTTGGGTCGAACTCCCAAACCTGGAAACTTTCCTGAAGTTAACCTTGTTGGACAAATATAGAATAAGGAATGTGACTTTGTTGGATTTCGGTTTTTTCGACCTCATAAAAGAACTCGGATCATTTTAAATTTAAATTCGGTAACTTGAGGGAGAAGAAATCTGACGTTACCAATCGAAGATAGTGAAGATTTCAGAGTCTATAACCTCGTACTGAAGAACCTGTCAGAAACTGTCAAAAAGCCTTTTTCGGTTTTATTTATTTTTTAAAAGACCTAAAATGTCTTGATGACGACAGGGACTGGAAGTTTAAACGCCCGAATGAATCACAGCTCGAATGATAATCTAGGGAGGGTATACTGTCAAGTTTGATCTGAAATTACTCAGAATGCTTTGCATTATTTGCTATCAATCCGTCTTTCTCACAAGTGACAGCATATATTGGTGGTCTGAATAAACTAGGAATAAGGCATACATTTACTAGAAGACAAACACCAGTACCAATAAGATGGTTATTGGAGGTAGTCAACAGGAAACCCTGTACGTAAGCTTCATGCTACTTGACACTCGTCAATAAGGTGTACCTGTAATCTCGGGGGAACTGATGCTCTCTGACAGGTTAGACACCGTGTCACTCAGCTTCGCACTCAGAGATGTTACCACCGGGCCATTCAGGCCGCGACTGACCTCCTGTAGGACTGAGATTACGTGTGCGTCTCGCTGACGAGTGTCAAGCAGAACGAAATCTAGGTTCAGGGTTTCTTGCAGACTACCTCCAACTACCATCTTATGTCAACACAGTGAGCGCAATGTCAAACCACCTAGACTAGTGGTCACATCGCAACTTCTTCGACAGGATTCAAACTGCACTGAGGGACCTGGCAAACATGAATTGATAACCACTCAGAGATCAGTCAATCGTAAATACCAGTACCGACTTCAGATTATCCTGACGATTGAGCTAACTAAAGTAAAAGTGTTACAGAGCTGATGGACGAAAAGCACTTTTAAATGTTCAGCTTTTGACAGCACCCTTAGTTGCACTGTTTTCACATTTCTCAAACGTTGTTTCAGGTTCCGACAAGTTGAGGCTTGTATATACCCAGATATAGTCGATGGACTAGATGAAGCCATGTTTAAATAGTCGCCTACTCAGTAAATTAGTTATCTCTTTAAGGGCATATTGAGTTCATTTTGGCATTCATTACGGAGAGTTTTGTTCTTCTTGATCTACGTGAATAATTTTTCTCAGCAGACATGTTCTGAAACGTTGCTTTTTGCTGGTATAAGGCATAAGATCGAAGTTTGCATCAAGAACAATAGACTAGCATTTTAGGAGAACATGATCCCAACTCCTACGTTCGGTGGCACTAATGTATATATGTAGTTATTTCATTGTAAAATTTTCTTAACTAACTAATGTACCCAATTTAACGACCGAAACACGAATATTCGGTTTGAATGAAGAACTAACAAGCCAAAGTTTATTCGATTGTCATGCTATGTTCTTCTGTGTAGTGTACGAAGGGCTTTTGAATAACTCGTATTGCTTTACATGAAAACGCAAACTCTGCGTTCAATTTGAACGGTTCCACTTTAAGAAAGAGTATAAATCATACCGAAAAAAAACCTCAAACGGAAGAGCCGATTTAAAGCAATTAGTCCCATTGATAAATTTCGATCATGTAATACGAAGACGAAGATTGTCAGAACTATGTGATATATTAGCGCAATACATTTCGAAAAATCTGATCACACATATACTTGTTAAGAACATTTATATATAAAAATAAAAGGTACAGCCTATGCTATGCAGTCAGGGTTTTCTCTGGCACAAACTGACTTGTTAAACTACAGAAGCAATGCATAATGAACAAAAGTTTGTAGTAACCTACTTTTATGATGAAAACGCGACTGGTGTAATGGAAACAATTATTATCATAACCAATTGTACCAGTGGTTGTTTTACTGAACTTGTTTGTTTAACTGTGCCAAAAGCACTTTTCCTTCCGTTGTCCATTTTACTTCCACGAACGCACTCACGCTTACGCCTGTAATCTTTGGCACGTCTCGGCATTCTTTTCATACCACGAGATCGCAAAAAATGTCTTATCTGAACCATTAATAGCCTTCTGATTTTTGGCCTACTGAGGGATCCAAGTCAATATCTGGCACGTAATCTTGTTGTGGTGGTGATCATAGTCAACCGTGACTCGATACCCATTTACAAGTTTGATGCCCGAGAATAAACAAGGATTCCAACAACCTTTCCAAGCAGATAGCTCAAGATTAGCAGTCAAACACAGAACCACTCCGTAACTTCGAGTTTGATTGAATACCACCTTATTGCCAATGTTTCGGCAACGTGAAAAAGTCAGTCAAGTGGTGAAATGTAAATCTTTAACCAAGATCAAATAACGGAAACCCCGATGAAGTTCTGTGGAGAGATTTCCAGAGTGTTTTTTCCGTTACACTAAACTTGAAAATTCCAATATGCTATAGTATGGAGTAGCGTTTATAAACCCTCCCTGTTCACGTCTGTAAGAATGGGTTTTGACTTCCCCATCAAGCAAAAATATTGATTATTTTCGGTGTTTCATCGTGCGAAAATGTAGATGAAGTAAGAGATTCTCATTTTTGCAATACGAGTGATACATTATGCTAGACAGATGTCGCTTCTTGGGTCTAAAATTAATGAAATCATTGTATATCATAAAGAATATATGTATATATAACACAACCCTCATTATTTCATATCAACGGATTAGGTTGAATTCCTGTTACGTTGTAGAATTATTGTTTATTTCGGTATTAGCACTACTCCAACAGTAAACCTAACCCCAAAGTTGTAGATTTGTAATGATGTGACTACCCAATCTATAAGATATTAAGTGGAAGTCACATCGTTGTCTACGCTGACTCGATGTACAGTGAAAATCAGCAATATGACGTTTAGAACGTTGATAGAACCCATTTGGGTTGGAGATTGAATGATATATTTAATGTAGAAATGTATGAATTACACATGAATGGCCACCGCTGCTAGGTTGAACAACGCCATACTGATTCGTTGTTCCTGCGTACACCATTAACTACCTCCTCCAAACGTTGCATGTTGAATTTCAATCTTTTCAGTAATTATATGTTCAGCTCCAAGAATTTTGTGGTTAGGATCAAATTTCACCGAAGGGCAACGGATTGTAGATCTACTTCCACATCCTTTAACCAAACTGAAATACTTGTTAAAGGCTATTTTACAAGTTGAAGCTTTTACGTGAGGTGGTTATCACTTGGCGAAATGTAAAAATCTCCGTTTGACTCATAAGGACGTACATCATGCGGTTCCCACCACTTAAATCTCAACTCACCCCTTCTGTAACAGATCGGTAGCAAATATTTTTAAATCGAACGAATAAGCCAGAGACAACATTCCTTGATAACACAAGTAAACTTATTTTGGCCCACTGAGATGGCTCCATGAAGATTTATCGTCTACAGTTGATTTGTGGATAACCTTAATTCCATACGGTTGCACTCTTATTCATTGGAACATCAGAGATTTCAGACTCTGTGTGAGACATGTTAAATTATCTAAAACAAGAACGCTTGATTATAAACACAAGTCAGTGACTACTTAGCCCATTACATTTTTATTCCAACACTAAATTTATCCGATTATTGGGACCTTATTTGAAGTAGGTATACAACGTCTACTTCAATCGAACTTTTAACTTATACGTTTTAACGTTTTAAATCGCCCTTTTAGTTTACAAGACTTGCCTGAAAATTATAGACTCACCATTGAGTTGCAAAATATGCTATCTAAAATAAATCCAGTATATCTTGGCTGTTTTATTTTATTTTTATCACTCATTTGGCGATACATACATAGCTGTTTATTCTTGTTCTGCGTTAAGATATTTACGTATTCCGCGTCTCCTTTATTTCTATTTCCTTAGTTTCTTCCTTTCCTTCTTTAAAATCAATCCAAAATTCCTGACAATTACACGGAACCTGATTTATTATTACTATTCCATTATTGATATTTTATTTTCCATTTCTTTCCCTTCTCAAATATGGCATATACAATGCTAACATTATTGAAACTTGTGTATTATTGCATTTTTGAAGAAGCCCGAAATGGTTTCTTCACAGCACTTATGTACCCATGGGGTGTTTGTGAATAATAACAAATTGGACAGTTAACTCAAATACCATGAACTCCAAAGCATGAGATTAAAGTCTAATAGTTGACCACTCTGTATCAGGCTTCATCCACCTACTGAATTAATGGAACGCCATATTAAATACATTATGACAGTATACTCAGTGAGTGTGATATATTTCAAGTGCATTTTTATTCCAGCTTATTTCATACATCTAATTCCGATTCGGAGGACTGGTAATTCACTGCTACTATATACGTAAGGTTGTTAAGTCCTCGGCTACGTCACTCAGGCCATGAGATGTCCTTGTAGGGTCTCCTAGGGTTCAGTACCAGGACCTCTTCTTTTCTTGATTTATAAAAACGATCTTCCACTGCAGATATCTTCAGATTTATTACGTTCCGCTGGCAATGCAAAACTCCATAGAGAAGTCTGCAACCAAGAGGATAAACTGGCACTTCAGGAGGATCTGACTCCACCTCTATGTTAAGGGAAAAAACAACGAACTTACCTTTAACACTTTAAAATGTAAAGGAGCCCGTCTAAGATGTGTTGCAGACTACGAATACAACTTAGTGAAACTCTCCGTGAGAAGTATCTCAAATGTAAAAAGATCTAGAAGTGGCGGTATCCTATGATCTGAAGTCCTACACCGATTGCGACATCTTAATATATGAAGTCTGCTTATGTTCGTATTTATAATTATTACTGTTATTATTATCATTATTGGTCTCTCGACACATTAGATATTCTTTTAATCTCTTCTTGTCCTAAACATATTTTATTCCCAAACATCCATCCCGACCGTTGCTGCTACCTTGACGTGGTGGTCGGGCTTGCCTATCGTGATGAGTCAATCGAGCTATACTGGCTGGAACAATCGTTCCTCAAGGTCCTACCATACCAGACAGGTCGGTTGAAGAGCGGTAAAACTAAAAGCAGCGATACCAAGGTCCGAAGGCGAAGTTGTACTGCTGACTGTACAGAGGTGTGACAGCAGTAAGGTGTTTCCTTCAGACAACCAGCATGACAGCGATGCTGCCTTCCCACAAGGAGGGGTGGGGTTAGAAAAGGTCGACCCTAAAAATGCACATCTCGCCTTATCCCACGGATTTCCGTCTCCGGCGGTAAGGTCCTTTGAAGAACGGAGCTAACACAAAAACTACCCACAAAAAGGTCGTGTGTGACCGACCTCAACCAGTTTTCCCTTGGGCACTGTGGTCACGCTCTCAGGTCGTTAAGACCAACACTAATCCGACTTCTTTTTCAGGTCCTTCAAGAAATACCCTTCCACGGTGTGGGCAGCCGGGAAGTGATATTAGCCCTCATACCCGTAACAGCACACGAGACCAAGTTGGTCACTTTCAAATCCTTCCTACTCCTAATAACTCTCTTATCTCCACGACTAACCCTTACCACGTCCTTTTATCACCTCGCACCGCTAGGGCAAACGATTCAAGTACACGGAATGTTATTCCTGGTCTCCTGAAACCACGCTCTAAACTACATATAGGAACTTTTAATGTCCGAACATTGTACCAAATAGGACAACAAGCTTTCTTAGCTAGGACTTTAGAATCTTACACCATCGATGTGTGCTGCGTCTCCGAAACGCGCACACAAGATCCGAGTAGTGTCATTCATTTGACCTCACCTAATCAAAATAAAGAACCATCTCGATACACGCTTCGTGTATCTGGAAGCCCTGATGCTGCTTCCCGTGGCCTCGCTGGCGTAGGTATAGCATTAAGTCCTAGGGCAGAACTAGCTCTTTTAGACTGGATCCCAGTAGACAGTCGTCTATGCGCTGTCCGACTAAACAGATCAGTAAGGACTCGAAAAGATAGGGAAACTCGTCGTTGCCTCTTCGTCGTCTCTGCCTACTCTCCCACTAACTGCAGCTCAGACGATATAAAAGATGAGTTTTACAGGAAACTTTCTGACCTTCTTCGAAAAGCTAGGCGTTCTGATGTAGTAATAGTGGCAGGTGACTTTAATGCTCAAGTAGGTAAACTAAGTGAAAGGGAAAGACACTTGGGTGGATCTTATGGTGTCGTTGCTAAAAGAACAGATAATGGCGACCGTCTGTTGCAGCAATGCTCAGATAACCGCCTATTTCTTGCAAATACTAACTTTAAGCATAAGGAAAAACATCTTTTGACATGGCGACCCCCGAATTCGTCCCAACGTTGGACCCAATTAGATCACATCGCTATCAGCTACCGATGGAGGGGCTCGATAGAAGACTGTCGCTCATTCTGGAGCACATGTTTAGACTCAGATCATGCTCTAGAGCGAGCACGTATCTGTCTGCGTCTTACTGGACGTAGGAAAGACACTGCAGGGAAGCCTCTAAGGGTTCTACTTAATGATAAGCAAACTAAGAATATATTTCAGGAACAACTGGAAAAACAGTTAGACAAACATGTAAGTTGTGCCTACCCCGAAGCTGCGTGGAATGACATGATATCCGCTAGTAAGGTAAGCCATAAGGTCAGGGAGAAACAATGGATCTCGGCAGCATCTACCACACTGATAGATGCTCGAAAACTCATCCCACCTGGCTCTGAACATAACGAAGAGCGGAGTCAGCTTAAGCGAAGGCTAATAAGAAGCCTACGCAATGATCGTGAACAGTGGTGGGTAGCGAAAGCAAGAGAGATGGAAAAGGCAGCGCCAATAGGTAACAGCAGATAACTATTCAGACTTATTAAAGAAACCGGCATTAGGAACCCAACTATTAGCGAAACTATCTCAGACAAAGATGGGCATATCATTCGTTCTCAATCCAGGAGATTGGATCGATGGGCAGAACACTTTAGGGATCAGTTCAACTGGCCTTCAGCCACACTTCAGTTACCCATGATCCCCAGTCGTCCTGAGTGGCAAAATGAGGTAAGTCCTCCAACTCTCTACGAGGTTGAAAAAGCTATAGGAAATCTAAAGCGAAGGAGAGCAGCAGGCCCTGACAGGTTTACCCCTGATATTTTTAAGAATGGCGATCCAGTACTAGCAGCGAGATTGACTGAGGTCTTCGGTAGAATCTGGGAACTGGACGTAATTCCATCTGACTGGTCCCAATCACTGATTGTGCCAGTCTATAAGAAAGGACAAAAGTCCTCCTGTGACAATCACAGAGGAATCAGCTTGACCAATATAGTGTCTAAAATATTAGCTTCAATAATACTTGGACGCCTAACCAAAGCTCGTGATGAACAGACTAGAGAAAACCAGGCTGGTTTTCGACCTGGACGTGGTTGCATAGACCAGATATTCACACTACGTCAGGTCCTAGAACATAGACATACATTCAGACGTCCCACAATCTTAGTATTTCTTGACCTTAAGGCGGCATTTGACTCCGTTGATCGTGAGGTTCTATGGCAGTGTTTGTCAGTGAAAGGAGTACCAAAGAAGTACATTAACCTCATAAAGGCTCTCTACTCGAACAAAACTGGTCGAGTTAGAGCCTATGGCGAACTGTCATCAGAATTGGTTACCTCAAGTGGTGTTCGTCAGGGCTGTCCACTCTCCCCATTCTTGTTTAACTTTGTCATTGACATGCTTTTAGAAATATCACTTTCATCATCTCAATCTCCTGGAGTTGAACTTTTACCGGGAGATTCACTTGTTGGCTTAGAATACGCTGACGACATAGTTTTATTCGGTGACGACGCTGACAAAATTCAGTCTTCTGGTCACTATAAGCGACAATACAGGCATGTTCGGGATGCGATTCTCTCCCTCGAAGTGCAAAATGTTACTTCAGGATTGGGTTGCATCGACACCTGAACTAATGATAGGGAGTGAAGTAGTTGAGCGTGTTGACCGCTTCACGTATCTTGGAAGTCTCATCAGCCCTTGTGGTCTGGTGTGTGACGAAATCTCAGCACGGATACAGAAGGCTCGTCTAGCTTTCGTCAACTTGCGCCATTTATGGCGTAGGCGAGATATCCGTCTAGCAACCAAAGGACGGGTTTACTGTGCAGCAGTTCGTTCCGTCCTACTTTATGGCAGTGAAACATGACCGATAAGAGTAGAGGATATTCGTAGGCTACTAGTATTCGATCATAGGTGTCTTCGAAGCATTTCTCGTACATCCTGGGACCACCGGGTAAGTAATGCAGATGTTAGGAAACGGGTACTAGGTAATGACGGCAAATCAATTGATGAAGTAGTGAAACTTCATCCGTTGAGATGGCTGAGACATGTGTTACGTATGCCCAACCACCGACTGCCCCGACGTGCAATGCTTTATGGTGTAGGAGCAGGTTGGAAGAGAGGTAGGGGCGGCCAGACCAAAACATGGCATAAATCCATGAAGTCGCTGACAAGTGAACTGGGCCATGTTGGTAGGTGTAGACTACCTGGTTGGGATTCGTGAGATGATAGCAATCGATGGTTAGAGACCTTGATGACATGGCTCAAAATCGTTTGCAATGGCGAAGGTGCATCCACTCTTTGTGTTCTACCAAATTCTAATCTTCTGAATTCTTCATGTCCGTATCCTTTTTCTCTTTTCAAATTTATTTCACTGTATTATACTCCTTCAATAACATCTTCAAACCCTTATCTTTCACATAATACTTATACTCTTACTACTTCTACCACTATGGGATTTGAATCGACAACTTCATCTCTGTGCTAATGTGGTATGGCAACTCGAACTGATGTACGTACGTACGAAGTTCTACGTTGTAACTGACTGACTGACTGACCTAAACATCCAAAGTCTACAATTAAAAACAAAAAACCCTGTGTTACACTTAGACAAATAAATTCTCAGATTTTTTTAAATCTTCACAACATATATATAACATATAGAAATTTATAAGCAGAGATGGATATAGAAATTTATATTTAATTATCCCTTGCAATTAATTGTGACTATCATAGCATCATTCTAAGTTATTATTATTGCACTAATGTTTATACTAATACCCGGTTTCACTCTGTATACTGTTACATAAATCTACACTTATTTATCCGAGGTTTATTATTGTTGTCACTATTGTTATTATTATTATTTTAAAATTATTCGTTCATCTCAAATGTCTATATCCATTACACTATTATGATCATGGTTGGACCCTTTCACTATGTGTTCATTTCTTTTCTCTCTCCCTTTTATTTCCTTCTAAATAAGTATTATTCTTAAGATTACGAAGCTTTGGATTGAGACAATAACTTGAGTTACGTTGAATTCAACTTATCAGACTCGTTTTATCTTCACTATTTATATACACCTCATGCATATTGATTATCTTTTGCACTTAATTGAGACTTTCATAGCATCACCCAAAACTATGTCTGCACGAACAAACACTTATTCTAACGTGATATCTTACTGCAATACTAGGTTATTTACTTATCAATTTATTCTGTTTTATTTTATTTTTATTACTCGTTTTGTTATACATACATAGTTGTTTATTCTTGTTCTGCGTTAAGATATTTACGTATTCCGCGTCTCCTTTATTTCTATTTCCTTAGTTTCTTCCTCTCCTTATTTAAAATCAATTCAAAATTCTTGCTAATTACGCAGAACCTGATTTATTATTACTATTACTATTATTCTATTATTAATATTTTATTTTCCTTTTCCTTCCTTTCTCAAACATGGCATGTGTAATGTTAACATTATTGAAAATTGCGTATTATTGCATTTTTGAAGAAACCCGAAATGGTTTCTTCACAGCACTTATGTACCCATGGGGTGTTTGTGAACAATAATAATAATAATTCTTTAACAGAAAACCTGACGCGATCTTAAGTACTATATTAACCAATTCCTTTTTTTGTGGTAAATATACCTAGGTCCTTACCTGGAGGCATCGGTGATCCACTGCTACTAGATACGGAAGCCCGTTAGGCGGGAGTTCCTTCTATTCCGAGAAGCGATGTGCCACATGATGTTGATATAGGTAGTCATGAGTGTGCAGTAGAAATTAAGGGCCTGGACAAAACCTTTACCGTTCCTAATAGTCCCGGTGTAGTTGTCCAGAGTAACGAAAACTAGACGATAGTAGGAAGGAAAGGAAGTAAAAGGAGAAAAGCTATAAGCACCCAGTTGGTTGTCAAGTCATTGACGAAGTCCCATTCCAGGTCACAAAATAAACTACCAAAGTCTGATAGTAGGACAGAACGCCCAAGCGTGACTGGGAAAAACCTAATCTCATCGAATTTTGTCGTGGGCATCTCACTGAAATCAAACGACCTCGATCTTAAAATTGTACATGCGCACAATGTATCCGCAACATCGTATCAGGTTACTTTAAAGGAGCTCAGATCAATAAACTGATAAGAATAGATAAGAGGACTGACGAAAGTGTTGAACCCCGACCACATAGACCCCTTAAGGTAATTCTAGGGTAGGAGAAGCGACATGATCTCCCGCTAAGCAGCGCTCATAGTCATGACAATACTGACATTGTAGTAAGACCTGATTAGTCTCTAGAAAATAGAATAAAAAAGAAGACAGCACTAGCTGACCTAGAAACTTGTCGATAAAATGGTAAGGTAAATCTCCACTTAGTGGATTTTCGAATAGTCAGGTCTTGAAAGCGGATGCTAATAAGGCTTGTGCGGATAGACCGTTCTCCCTAGGAGTTTTATATGCAAATGTTCTTAGTCTAAGACTTAGATCCTATGAACTGGGAACATTAGTGGGCAAATTAGGGCCACTCGGTGTATCTGTGAGGGAAACTTGATCAGTCCACGACTTCAACATTACTCCAGAGTTATCCGGATACCACTACCTAAGAGGTAATAGACATAGATGTAGTAAAGGAGGTGGCGCCCTTTTATACATAGCCAATAATATAGATACCCTAATAATATAAATATTTCACGATAGTGGAACCTGTGAAATCATTAACTGTGAGATCAGATGTTGAGCATTTATTCTCAGTGTCATCTATCGCAGCCCGATCTACTTAGCTGATGACTTTACTTTAGAGCACATTCAACTATAGAGTGCAAATAAGAGATGCTTGATATTGGGAGACTTCAATCACCCGATATTAGTTAGACTGAGATGGCCACGTAAGGAGCTATAAACGCTCTTGATAGTAGTTTCCTGATGACGGTAATGGAGCATGTATTAGTACAGCACTTATCCAAACCAACGAATTTCAGTTCAAACCACGGCTCTTCTTTGCTAAACTTGGTAATCCCTCGTGCGACTGAGTATATTCCCAATCTAAACATTCTTCCATTATTAGCAAATAGCCATCATCTCTGTTTAGAGCCTACGACATAATATACGATCACGCTAAGCCTCGCCCAAATGTATGGAGAGCCAAGATTCCAGCCATTCAGGAGTGCGCCGTGAAAACAGATTGGTCAATAGATACTAGCTCACCAGTTGAGGCATGATCTATATTTAAGGGTGGGTTTAGTTCAGTTACATCCTCGTTTATAGCATACGTGGTACCACGTAGAACGAATAACAGTCCACCATGGATAACTAAACAAGTCAAGAAACTTCTTAGACGTAGAAAAAGGCATTGGAATGTGTTCATCTCTACGGGCTTAGAACAGCACAGATTCAGTCATTGTAATACTTAAAATGTTTGTATGGCGTTTATAAATAGGAATGAACAGTCATATAAAAAACGACTAGTTAGGGATTGTAAAATTGGTCCGAAACAGTTATTCTCGTATATAAAATGGCGAACTCAGAGAAGTGATGAAATCCCATCACTTTTGGTACAAAAAAGTCGGTTAATATTGTCAAGAGATAATGCCGAAAATGCTAACGCCTTATCGGGATATTATAGCAAAGTTGTGATCGAGGCGGCTTGTCGATGGATCGTGTTGTTATTGAGACTACTTCAGTATCTCAAACCTGATGAGTTAAGTGGTCCTGATGTTATCGATCCTGGGATTATGAATGCTCTGTCAAATGTAATTGCTGAACATATAGCCATATTGTTTGGTATATCTCTGCTGCAGTCCAGACCTCCAAGATACTGGAAGACGATAATAATTAGTCCGGTGCATAATGCGGGGAGCAGAGACTTAGTTATTAACTATCGACCCGCTAGTATAACCAGTGAAGTTGTCATACTAATGGAAGAGATTATTCGGATGACTGTTATAAACTATGTGGAAGGGCGTAATCTTTTATGCAGGGGACAACATGGTTTTCAGAAAGGCTTACCGCGCTTGACAAATCTGCTCATAGCAAGAGAAGATTGGGTTGCACAAAAGATCGAAATATTCCTGTAGATATAATCCTTATAGATCTAAGTAAAGCCTTTGACAAGGTCTCTCATTCGGGTCTTGAATTAAAACTGAAGAGTTTTGGAATTCTTTACAAGGTCATAAACTGGATAAGTGACTTTCTCAGTGGTAAGAGACAGCGGGTAAGGGTAAATGGAACTCTCTCAGTAGGGGAAACTGTAAAAAGTGGAGTCCCCCAAGCTACAATCCTTGGTCCCCTTCTCTTTTTACTTTATGCAAATGAGTTAACAATTGTAGTAAATTCATCCGTTCTATTCTTCATTGGTGACATAAAGATTTGGACAACCGTACATAGTATGTCAGACGGAATAGTATTACAGGATGATCTCAATTCATTGGTGGCATGGATGGGCGGACGGTCACTAGAACTGAACTTTAACAAGATTGCAGTGATGCAATTAAATGTATATGGTGATTGATATCAATACACAATACGCGGAGTTATGTCACTCAAAGTAATGGGCTATAAAGATTTAGGAGTCATAATAAGCAGCGGCCTCGAAACTACGAGCAAAGGGGAAGCTCCTGTTACCAAAGGCTTCAGGGTATTATGGGCTATTCGTAGGTCTTTTTAGTACTTGGAAGAAATGTTTAGAGTATTATACCCGAATTTCTTAAGACCGCATTTAGGATGTGGGATTCAAGCAGAGAGTCCTTATCTCAAGTATGAGACAATTATGCTGGAATGAGTCCAATGACGTCAGTCTAAGATCGTAAAAGTATTCTCTGGCCCATCTTATGAAGTCAGAATGAGACACCTCAACTTATTTCTGTTATCTCACTGCAGATTACAGATGGATCTACTATTGGCTTACCATATACTGAACAATCACCTTGGAATTAATATGTCTTAACTTTTCCTTGCGTCTAGGACTGGTAATCTGAGAGAACATCCTAAGAAAGTTCAAAAACTGAGATCAAATTGTCTATGTCTGTAGTTTCGTTTCTCTCACCGAATAGTAAATTACTAGAATTCTTTTCCAGAACACGTAATATCATCACCTTCTGTTGATATGTTCAAAATGGGATTGAACTTCCATAGTCTTACTTCAGGGATCATGGTTATTAGGAAGATAACCATTTGAACAATTTAAACCATTTTACTGCATGTATTAGTTATGATTTGACAACTGCATTCACTTAGGAAACGGAACTATACTAATTTATTGTTTTTTCGCGATTATCAGTATATTCATTTACTTTTATGAGGAAATGTTTCAAATTTTATATCCCACATACGTAAGACTACACTTGGAGTATTGTATCCAAGCAGCTAGCCCATATCTGATAAAGGATACTAACTCACTTGAGCTTGTCCAGCGTGTTGGGACGAAATTAGTGAAGGGTCTTTTTAAACTCCCTTACGATGAGCGCTTGAAACGTCTAAACCTTTTCCCCTTGTCTTATCTTAGGACGCGAGGTGACCTTATACTGGTACTTCTCATCTTTAATTATAATTTTGATGTTAATATGTCTTATCTTTTTGCTTCCTCCAGTACTGATAATCTCCGAGGTCATAGCAAGAAGATCCACCAACCGCAATCTATTAAACTAAAGGTGGGGTCCCGTTTTTTTCATCGAGTGGTCAATGACTGGAACGCCGTACCCGAACAAGTGCTATCAACCCCATCAGTGAACATTTTCAAGGAGAATCTGGACCTTCACTGGAACACAATCTCTCAGGATTAACACAGGTTCATCAACCTACTATCCTTATTATTGAAGACTGAGGACTGAAGACTTTGTTTTTTCGTTTTGCAGAGAAGGTCTCAAAACTGAGCTCTTTTTGTCCTTGATAGTTTACGGTGGTAAACAGGTAAATACAAAACGCAGTCTAGTTGACGTTATTTCGTCGAATAATCAGGTGAATATTATTGTACAAGTTTTCACAGTTTTCTGGTCAATTCTTCTGACTCACTTCACTAGGATTGTCAGCGATTCGGAAATCGGGATACCATGAAATTTACAGACTGAAGCTCTCTAAACGGAGATTATTGATCGTAGTTTTCCGGAAATTTATCTTTGTTGCTGAGGTGACTTTTGCGAACACGTGTTTACACTACTCAGGCAGCATGAAATACTCAAGACTTCTTGAAACAAAGCATATGCCTTGTTTATATGTACGTTATATACGTTGAATATACGTTAAAAATGACTCGTTTGGTATCAGAATGTGTGATCTTACCGTTCAGCTACTGTGGATTCTGTACAGTATCTTGTTGTTCGCAAGGCTTGATGTGGCGCTAATGTTTTCCTTTCGTTGCGTATAATAGAATTGTAGGCTATCAATATTGAAATAAAGTCAGTGTGCTAGCTGAACCAGGGATACTTTTCAAAACCTGTTGCCACTTAGTAAAATTTAAGTCCCTGAAACTATGCGAGATCAGAAAAGCAAGGATTAACTGCATCTTTTAGGAATAGTTGTTTGACTTAATAGATTAGTCTAAGAGCATCAGGTAAGTAATATGCGAGCACAAATGTCTGATCAGAACCATAGGGATTGTGGTTTCAAAGATTCAAGCTTTACGACGTTCGAAATTACATATTTTACAATGCAAGCTTCTGTTTTGCTTGATTTCACCGGACGTTGGATACATAACTTGTTGGAGTTTGTCTTAGTTTCTTCTTGTGGTGTACAGATCGTTAATAAATCTAAGACCCTTAATACTTTTCGGTAAAAATTAGCTTGTTACAAATTTTTTCAGATCGTTGGTGTGCATTACATTCCTAAAACATTACTTTCTTCCACACGTCAAATAAATTGGTAGTTTCTCATATTCCAATTTTCAGTAACACCTACCTTTCTCGATTTCTTTTATCATATATGTTTTTCTACCGGTCATCTCGTAATATGTTCAGAAGTTTATCAACTTACATTGATGCAATATATGGGTTTTCTGTTGCTCTCAACTTAAAAGCAAAAACAAACTCTATGATATATCTAATGGATTCACAGTCAACATTTATGTCCTCAATCGGGATACTAAAATCTGTAGGGTTATAAAATGATATGCTAGACAAATTCAGTCATTGAAAACTTCAAATGTCCTACTGACTAACCGTAAAGATATCTGAAATGTTTCAATCAAGCTCATCGGAAGAAAAATCTAAGAAGGAAGCATATTCGTTTAGCTACCATTAGATATCAGCGATCCCATTACAGCAGTTCAGCTGCACTAAGTTATTCCGGTAGGTTTTCAAAAATGATTTTCGAGTAGGTGACAATAATAATTTCGCCCTATCCATTTGGATCTTCAAAAGTTTTTGGGGCTTATGTAACTACTCGAAGGAACAATAAAGTTTACTACGGGCTGAAAATGGTTCGGGTCTCAGACTGTTATACTGGTACTCTCATTGTGGCTATTAAGATGACGGTGGATAAAATTTTTGTCCGAAAATATAAGAAATTAGGTTCTTGTCATCTTACATTATCAATGGCGTAATTAAATACTATTCCGGATCCTGGCTTTGGTATCACCTTATATAAAGACTACCCGTAAGTGAAACAGTTTAAACCTGCGACCGAGCATCAAATACGAGTCTTTAGACTTCGTTTTCCTCCACGTGATTGCGAAATGTTACTTTAGGATTGATTTGTATCATTACTTACTGGTCTGTAGTAGTAAAATAGTTGGTTACCACTTAAATTGTCCTCAGCGTTTCAGCAGCTCTGATTTGTTGTTGTCCGATAAAATCTCAGAACATTCAGAAAACTCACTTGACTTTTTCCAACACATCACTCATGACGTAGGCGAGATGTTTGTCTTCTGAAGCGACGCAGCAGTCCATGGTGTATTAATGTGGTCGTAAAAATGGCTCATAAACTGGAAAACATGTGTAGGCTACTGGAGTTTAATTTAGGTATCTTTGAAGCGTTACCAGTTTGTCATGAAACAACTGAGTACACATTGTCAAGGCTAGAAATAGGGCACTAGACGAAGACAATTAGTTAGTTAATGAGGTGATATATTTTCACCAATTGAAGTGTCTGAAACATGTGTTGCGTATGTTCGATCACTGCCTTCTATGGTCAGTGTTGGCTGAAGCTAGGGACGGCGAAGCTGAAGCGTGACATCAATCCGCAAAGGTAGTGACTGTTCAATAGGTCCGTATTGATAGATTCAGAATATCATGTTGGAGTCCACTCTATAACCGCTATCAATTGTTGGAGCCATCAAGATATGGCTCAGGATTGGTCACTGCCTTGAATTAATACTAATTCTCTTCTCCTAGGTCTTCATGTTTAATATTATTTCATGCTTTCTGTTCCTCAAACTCGTTCCTTCTTTTTGAACTGTATTATCCAATATTTAGTCTTCCTCACTGACATTGTGAGTACAGTTACTTCGACCTTCTTGCTATACATCTTACTAATTTCACATCTTACTGATATAGTATAGCGTGAGTCGACACACATCTGTAGGAGGCTCCATGTTGATTATGAATAATTGGTTTTGAACTACCGAGACAATTTCGTCTAAAAACTAATCATAGCGATTCTTGTATGTGAAACTTTTTATGGCATTAGTATTTAATGTTAACGTTTGACCTGTAACTATGAGTCTTCATCAAACTAAGGATTTTTGGAATTACTGAATGAATAAATCTACAGTTAATCAGGAACAGTCACAACTTATTACATTAAGGCTCTAATTGCGTGTTCATTGATAAAGAGAGAAGAAAGTTTAGTTCTTCAAATTTTAGATATGTCAGACAACAATAATCGATACTTACCTGTTGTAGAAACGTTGTTTGTACAATACATAGTATAGACACAAAAGTAGGTATGCTTCAGCATGCGTTGCTTTCCGTTCCTCTTCCTAGACTCAGGAGTTTTGTCACTAGGACTGTCGTTATGTTTTGCAAACTACGATATTCTCTATCTTCATGGTGATAGACGCTCAAGATTCCACATTCTGACAGTGAAGGAGTTTTTAAGAACCACCAAATTGTCTTGATATATGCCATAAAAGGTAGGGAATTAAAGCTTCCTCATATATGACCTATTCACTTCCAAATAACCACTAATATCGCTAGTTTACTTGTATCTGCTACATATCGTCAGCTATGTTTGTACCTCTTTATTTTCAGTACTATTTAATCTACTTTCTAGTCCTGGATTTTTCATCAGTTGACTACTTGAGTGTTAGTATCTAGTCATAGGCTGTCAGTCATATCCAATTTTTCATCCTTATACCTGGTTTTTGACATGTAAACTTAATTAGTTGTTTGTGTTAAAGTGACAGACATTCCTTTTATTTTGATTAATATGCATCTATTCAGATATGGATAAAGTTGGTTGTTTCATTTGCAGTACTTTACGTCATTCTCAATGTTAAATCCATGATTGAAGTACTATATTTACACGAATTGCTTTATATAATAGACTAAATACGAAATCGTGAAAAGAGCCACTCTGAGTTGGGATGTGTACCCTCCAGTTTGCTTGATAACTATCATAATTATCCAATTATGACGAAATTTTCACTTTTCAGATCATTAACCTCGAATATCATCGTCAGAGGTATTACTGAACTTCCTTTGTTGTTACCATGATTATATAACCGTTTTATGGGTATATTTTTGATGCTCAAATCATTGCTTCTTTCGATGTGTTATTTGTAGTAAATTGGAAAACTATTATGGAAGAGGAAGATGATTGGAGACAGTGTGCTGAATGGTTAAATAGATGTCAAGTTATCCCAGATGATCATCCGGCTTTGGGGCCAGATGGTAATGCGATTCACTTAGTTCAGGCCCTAATGGACGGAGTTGCTTTATGCCACCTTTTAAGCACATTATCAAACCATGAATTGGATATAAGATCGATGAAAGATTTTAGCCATATGCCACAAAATTCTCAGTTTTTATGCTTTCAAAATCTTCGACTATTTACACAATTATGTGAAAAAGAATTTGATATTCCCAGAAATTTGTTATTTCAACCTGGTGATATTTATCATGCTAAAAATTTTGGGAAAGCGATTGCAACTTTATCAAAATTATCATACTCAAGAAGAGCACAATTAACTGGAATACCGTATGTCTTCTACTTCTTTTGTCGTTTATTTCCAAACATAGTGGTTTTCCACCGGAAAATTCAAAGCTACAATCAACTCATGAATATTATAATAATCTTGAGGAAATCGCTGCTGCAATGTAGATAATAAAATTCTATCATTATTGTTTTTGATTATTATAATACATCATTTTAGGAATAAATTACCTGACTCTGGAAAACCAAATTATACTCAAATGGAAGAGGAAAATAAAGAAAAATTGTACGATACAGTGGTGTATCAAGGTTCAAAATCTCGTCTAGTAATTTTTTATGTTTCCTTTTATAACTGTTATTCCAAATTGTCAACATAGAATTTGGACTCTGAACCGACAACAGCACGAGCGTATTGTATTCGCGAAATAGTGGATACAGAAAAAAATTACGTAGACGTATTGAAAATGTTAATTGAGGTAGAATAGAAAGTCGAATTAATTATTAATTAATATCCCAATGTAGAAATACAAACATCCACTTATCGGAGTTCTTTCGCACAATGAAATTGAAGAGATTTTCAAGTACATTGAGGTAATCATTATGTAGAAATTCAAAAATATTCTGTGTATTTGCTTTTAATTACCTTTTTTTCAAAATAATGTTACTAGCGTGCTATGATATGGTTTTTTGGAAGATAATTTGAGGCACTGCTCTCCAAAACAATTAAGTGTCGTGAAACGTAAACATTCCCAGTACATCTCTATTTTTAAGATGCATTGTTTACTCCCAAATTAATGTGTAGTTTTGGTAACATTAAATTAAAGTGCTTACGGGTAATACTCCAGTTAACCTACTCTGTGTCTTAGTATGACTTTTCTTACCCCTCCTCACCAACTCTTATGTTAGTCATTAGAGTACGTAGGAGACTATCATGGTTATGTATCCATTTCACTGGCAACTTAAATTTGGATTCTTAGGTCATGTTTTACAGCGATAAATTAATACAAAGTAAGTTATTAAACAACATACCCATCCTTCGCTAGGACATCTCAACTTCGCATGTGGCAGAGTTTGAAAAAGTTACGTGAGACTTTTGTATCCGTGCTAAAATCTCACTACTTTTTATTATTCTATTAGTATCTAGATAAGGTTTGCAGAGTATTTTTCCCTTTTGATTGGAAGATTCTCCACACTGTTCTCTGTCATTCCTTCATGTGTGAAACTGGCCCCCTTTTCCAACGATTTTCAGCCAAAATATAGCCTGTCAAAGATTAAATTGACCAGATCGTCCAAGTGTAGGTCTAGACATTGCTTTCTCCGTATATTACGAATAATAATCTTGATTTAAAATGACATATGCCTGTGCAAAAGTTTCGGCGTTACAATTCATCTCTTTTCAAGGAGCTCGTTACCTTATCAACTTTATTATTTCAAAATAAAAGTTGGGGGAAAATTTGAGTCTTATTCTGATTTTAAATCGACGATCTTATAATTACTGCACTACATTCTTAACTATGTCTCATTTTAACCTTTATCACTCCATATGATCCCTTGTTATTACAAAAGAGTGAAACAACCCATTTGAGGAATCGAATGCGCTAGCAACCTAGCCGTTTTTCCACGTCGCGGTCAAACAGGTTAGCTATGAACACTAAGTAATTAATTCGTGATTAGACAATCTGTGATGGCTTTAATATACAAACTGTTATTGATAAAAACTACAAATCTACTAATTAGGGCTAATATACTACGTCTCTTTATGCCTAACTTAGGTTTCGCCGCTCCGAAGCGTAATTAGAAAATTTTTGACAACTAGGAGTATTACATACACTTTTTCAGTTTTCATTAGAAGGCGTCTTATAGTCTGTGTGTTGTATTATGATTAAATGTTCACCATTTTCTATCTCTTTTATATTGATAACTGGTTACTTAATTGAGTTTTAGTAAGGATTTAATCCCCGTATCTTCACTCCAGTCTTAGACTGATCATCCTTAATGACAGTGCAAAACAGTCAAGTTAATCTCACTGGGCCAAATAAAGTTAATTTGATCACCATGAAACTTGAAGATAAGATGTTCATCTATGAAAGTAGTGAAGAGCTTGTGTTGCTGAATAGTATTAAAGTAAGAGTAAAGAAGCCTGAAGTACTTCATTAGTAGCGTATGGTAAGCATGAAGACTCCTCAAATAAATTAGTTCTGTGATACCACTACACTGGATTTGATTTTTAATTTATGTACTTTACAAATGTGCCTTATTCGTTTAAAGCACTATAGTTGTGCTATTATCCCAGTGTAATTCTACTTATAACTTTCGTAGTTCAAAGTTATCTATTCATATTTATAAAACTCAGACCATTTTGGTGTGCATAAATGTACGTGAATAAATGCAAGAAACGAATATTATTATGTGTCATTGTATTACTTTGATACTATAACATTTGTTTTATTTTTCTTATTAATTTATCCAGGAATTACATACTATTCATAGAGAGTTTTTAAGTAATCTGAGTTTGGCAACTAGTGCAACTATGAATTTTCTTAGTCTAAGTGATGTTTTTCTTAAAACTCGAGATAATCTTCTCATATATGGAGAGTATTGTGGTCATTTACAACATGCTCAAAATTTAGTCTATGAAATTATGCGAAATGATGTGGAAAAACGTAACAAAATAGAAGTAAGTTATGATAATTAGTGCTGTCATTTTCTTTCTTTTTGTGTATGCGTGCGAGTACTTCCTACACGTCTTATTTATTTTTATCAGATACCTGGGTCTTGAACTGAAGGTATTTAACATTCTCAATAATGTTCTTTACGCAGAAGTACATTTTCCATTGCTATGTATTGTATGATGATGAACATTGTATCATTTATATCTTAGTTATTTTTTATTCATCACTCCTCTAAATTGAATCGACACTGGAAAATAGAGCATAACACTGGTGTATATGCAGTAATTCTGTTCGTATTAAGTTTAACAGCACTTGATTACGAAATTTCTTTATATTTTGAACTATTCTCAAAACTTCTTGTTATTTTACATTCTTTGATGGATAAATCAGTAGGAAATGCGAGTAAATTTTGAATAACCTAAAGTTAGAACAACACATTCAAGCGAACAGCATTGTTTCCAATTTAATCGTCATTAGTTTTCACCCTAATATACATGAATATTTGTATGAAAATTTTAAACTAGTCAAAACGATTTATAAGTAAATGATCACAGTCAAATAGATTGGATAACTTCACATAATAGGTAAAAAGTACCACTTAATAGTAAATAGACAGGTATACTAGTAGTAATAAGAACAATAAAATAATAAAATCTCTAGTTAATAATTCAACATAGGAGATAGGTTAAACTTAAATAAATAGATTTTAAAAATAATAATCACAAAGTATCGTTAAAATTAAGTAATAAGGAGTATGTAAATGATTAATTATTGAAGAATATGATAGGAAATGGGTGAAAAAGGGCAAATAAATATTGGATATGAAAAATTAGTAAAATCGTATATTAAATCACATCCGACCAAGGAAGGGAGAGGGGTTTCACGAATTTTTCCTGAACATATAAACTTGAGTTATAGGTTCAGATCCTTATAGCTTGTGCTATATGTAAGAGACGAGATCGAACCCCATTAGAAAATGATGACGGTAGGCGATAGATCACTAGAAACGATTCAGCCCACTGTCAAGCAAGTGTGCCATGATAAAACTAAGTATTGTTTTTGTCTGTCCAAACCAAGCTAGGAGATGTTCATTCATTCTTTGGTTAATTTACTTGGTAGTACTCTCGATATAGCTATCGCCACAGGAGCGGCTAAATTTGTAGATGCACATTGAGCAAACAAACTCAGGTAAGTTATATTTTATTGATTGAACTGTAGAATCTTTGTGGATTTAGGGTCATGAATTTTCTCAGCATAGTCACAGTTTAAAACCTACTTACTTATGATTGGGATGCAATATCCTTCACAATAGACTAATTTTGTATAGTTAAGTCGTATGACTTACTGTGTATAGGTTTTATTATTACTCTGATAACATTCTTATCTTTGATACATGATTCAAACAATATAAAGATTTGTTACCCCAACTACGGTCATCTGAAGGTGACAAATATTACAATTTAATCTCCTCACGAAATCTACATTATCAGATTCTCTATATAGCTATCTAAATCTGACAAAAAATTTACTGGTGTCTTTTCCACTGCATGATGTTACCATAATCTCTTTTTAAATAATAACAACGACTTTCCAATGTATGTTGGAATCCCAAGCCGTAAGTCACTTACACCGAAATACCTGAAAGCAATGATTCGGTTGCTTAGTTTAGAACTTTCCGTATTTTAGCAGTTGGGATCGATTGATGTTTCATTCACTTCAATATGGAATCAAGTGTTACCTTTTACGATATCCACATGTATCGTTAAATTGTTCCATCAAGTCTTGTAACTAGACCTCATCATCTGTAACCTCCTAAGCCAACCTTTCTTTTCATCCCGTTGCTAAAAAATAATCATTTAGAAATCTGTCCCCCACTTGTTACTGCTGTAATCGAAAGAATAGCTTGCACTACGTAAGCAAAAAGTTATAACGTCTTGGAATATCGCTGTTAGTAAAAGAAATTAATCTATATGAATGACTGTTTTCGCTTTGATCATTTTTGCAACTCGTAGATTTCCTGCCGTGGACGGATATCTGCCTTGAAATTAACCGGTTGTTTCGTTATTATTTACTTTTGGATTAGAATGCAACAATTCGATAATTCAGCAAGTGCGAAAATCAGTTTTAAGTTAATGGTTTTATACGTCATTTAGTGGTGAATTACAATAGCGTTTCCATCATTGGACATCCCTGTATTGTGAGTTATTCCCTTTATGTTTGGGCAATACCCTGGAGTACCGAAATGAATTGTAACTGTTTAGCCCTAGACCTTTATAAATCTATTTGTGATTCATGACATTATTAAAAAACGAATGATGGTTATTTTCAGAAGAATATTGAATTAGTTGATTAATATTCCGCACTTAAAATCACCCAAATAGTAGTGAGCATTTTATTTGTCGTTTTTAACTGACAACTCAGTCTTTGAAGACTAGGTTAAAACTCATGTAATTACTGAAATACGTAAAGATTAAATTTGGCATCCTCGTTATCAAACAAAGATAATCATTTGTAGGTATCATTACCAGGTTTTGATTTGATAATTTTGAATAAATCGAGCATTGGGTAGATTGTTATAAATGAATTATATATTTGTAATATCCCAATGAGTAGAAAAATTAGATTTTCTGACGTTTCGTGACTCAGTGTAAGCCACTTCTTCAGAGGATAAATAAAATATAAAGT
>NC_031495.1:21071265-21241668 GCF_000237925.1 Schistosoma mansoni
TTTCTACTCATTGGGATATTACAAATATATTAATTTATTTGTAAAGATAATCATTGTTTTTTTTAATGTTCCAGGAATATAGGATAAAAGTATCTAAGATATATTTATACAATCTCTCTAATTTTGATTTATTTTAATGATCCCATTCACTTCCCATTTTTCAAACAAATCCTTCATAGTTATGTCAGTCCAATTCAGAGAAATACAATAAATTCGCTTTGGCTGAATTACTTACAATACCAATCCAACGCGTTTTAAAATATCATCTTTTGTTAGAAGTGAGCTTGTGTGTGTTTAATAGGTTATTTTTTTAGTATTACATAACATTTTATTGCTTTTACAGACTTGTTTTCTTCTGATTCGGTTTCTCACAACTAACTGAAATATCAAGCGGCGGATTTCTAACACTGATAAATACTATTTGAAATTTAGGTAGAAAACGTGAATAAGTGCGTTTTCTGGGCAATATGTTTCATTCTTCCTAATTTTTCCCAACTTCTCAAGGTAAATCTGTACAAATACAACTCTTCATATATCTTGACATTTCAGTGTTTTTTTTCGCTGGTTAAATCACTCGAATAATTTGATATGATTCTTGACATAGGAGCAGTGATTCAGTGCTTAAAGCTTTCGACTTTCAACTACTAGGTTTCTGGTTCGAGTCCAACCCGTCTGCTTTGGTTCGGGAAGTCGGGTGTTGTTAATAGCTCCCGCACGTAGAGCCTGTTTCGATACCAAGTACAGTAATATGTACCTGGTAATTTAGTTGGGTCATGTGATATTGCCCGATCATTAGACTGACTTCGAAAGGTGGAACTTTTTATCATATCATGAAATATTTGTGTTCGGGTTAATGATTAAATTAGCTAACCATGGATTGATTATGTAAACCGATCGATATGGCTTCTTTTAAGGAAAACTGGTTAAAATTGATATAACGTATAATAAGTAAATCGACTATAGCCAAATCTCTGTTTGTATTCTGTTAAAACCTGTTGATATTCAGTTTAATTAGACTATCTTGTACCAAATCATCTTCAGATTTAGGGTATTATCTTGGTTAGTTACAAATGTTGTACCTATGAACTTTAGGAACATCTTGAAGTCACCGGTTAGCTGACTACTATAGTAGTTTAGTTGAGGTGGTCTTGAGGAGTTTGGTTTAATTTGTGGATTGTATTCATCACGAATATTGACCTCAGCACTACACACTCATGGCTCCACCAGTGACCAAACTTAGAAAATTCAGATCTTACAGCAATTCACAGTATAGAGAGCCTAGTGGATGAGCGATTCTGATTTCTGTACTAGAACAAAGTGGCTGTTCAGTTCCCCTTGTTTTTCATTGGTGTTCTGACTGTGAGTAATCTATGGCGAATCCGACCTCAAAAATTAAAACGATCTCTACGAAACTCCTTCAACTAAATTATTATCATCAACTCACTAGTAATTTGCTTTGCTTTGTTTACGTGAAATCTAATTATTAGCTATCTGAATTTTTTGATTGCTTTGAGTTTTTCCAATATGACTCACATTTTTATCAATACTACTACTACTACTACTACTACTACTAATAATAATAATAATAATAATCGTAATAATGCTCATAATGATCAAAATTGTGTATATGGGGATTCATACTTGTAACTACAAAAAACATGATTCGTAAGTCTCATCTCGTACGTGGTTCCTACATTATAGTAAAGTCTCAAACAATGTCTCAGTCGTTTTCAGTTTTTCTTTGGTAAACATTGATCTCTTCTAGAAAGTGCATTCAACTACTGAATCATTTGAATTTAATTTGGTTCATTGTTTTTGTTCATAAAGCATTTTTAGTTCAACAAACTATACCTGTTACAATGAACAAATTAAGTATTTTTCTTAAATTTCAGCACTTATGTAAACTCACTCCAGCTGATCACTATGATCGTTCTGATCTAATCGTAGCTCATGAAGCTATGCGTGAAGTTGCATTATCTATCAATGATGTTAAACGAGATCTTGACACGATTAGTTCCATTGATCAAATTCAATCCAGGTTTGTTTATTCGCTTAATCTATAGATTATAATCATTCAACACATTTTTAGATTATTAATTAAGCTTCACCTTTCTTGATGAGTTATTGGTTACTTGTGATCGTTGAATAATAAATTATTCTCTATATGTGTTGCCTGGTTAACATAGTTGTTTTGACCTTATATTTGTAAACGTGTTTGACTGATACTTAGAGTTATATGGAATAATTCTACCTATTCGATAGGTTTTAATTATACGAAAACGTTAAATGCGAGTTTAAGTTGACTTTTAATTGTGTTCATTCAGGAATCAAGGTCCATGATATTAAAATATAAATATTTCTTTTCATAGACAATTATACCATTGGTTTAATCCAGGGCCGATCACTTAAATCAGTGTAATTTATTGGATAAATAATCTAAGCCTAAAAAATTCGGTTTGTAATTAGTCATTTTAATTTCAGTTGTGGATATGTTTTGTGTGAGCGCACGTGTGATGACTATACATCATATTGAATCTCTAAACTGTAATAATGATAGATTAGAATACTACAGTGTTTATTCTTTTTGTGAATTCGTGAATACTTTGCAGCATTTGTGAAATTTTGTTTCAGTAGAATAGATTAGGTAGCAAACAAACGATTCTAGAAAATGTGGACTGAAGGAATAAAAAATTTATAAGGTAATTTGGAGACGAAGAGTGATTGTAATTTAGCTAAGTCACCCAAAGTCTCTAACCATTGGTTACGATAATTACTCATACCCTAACTAGGTAGTCTGCTTCTACCTGCATGACTCAGTCCAACAGTTCGCGTCTTCATTAACTGACTCCATGCCTTGATTTGACCGCCCCTAACTTTCTTTCAGTTTACTCTCACACCAGTTAATTAGACATGCGTGTAAATAAATTCTCATCGCTCATTTTCATGATATCGAGTATATATCTACTAGGTATCCATACCAAGATTGAACTTGATAGTTCCAAATAAATTGACCATTGGTTAGAGAGTTAATAATAAATATATTTTTGTTATATCCCAATGAGCAGAAAAATTGTATTTCCGACGTTTTGTGACTTAATGTAAGCCACTTCTTCAGAGTAAATAAATAAGCGACATAAAATTAACACAAATTTAAACTTGTGTTAAGGTGGCTTTGATAATCTAGAACAATTCATTTATTATGCAAATTAGTCATTTTCCTTTATTTTATGTGCTAATCTTGTACCTGCTCCGTATCTTTTCTTTATTTCTTTCTTTATTTTGACAGTTTACTTGAAATAATGCTGGTGAGTAATAGTCGTAGTGTAGTATTTTAATTATTTTCACGACTTTTAATTGTATTTGGTTAAATTTTCATCAAATGATGTATTTGCGTACGATATCCAATTAATAAAATGATCATTTACTATGTAATAATTGTCATAATAGAAAATTTTCCAATTTTTTTATTATTGACTTTGCTGGTCATCTGATCTCATAAAGGGATTTCGTGTGGTCAAACTTCGAAAATGCAGTCTATATCTACGCTTAAAATCATGACAGTGAAAAAGACATAAAGATGTTCCTGTATTATAGGAGCATATCATGTGACATACTAAAAAGTATGGATTGAAACGTATTCATTTGAAAAACAGACCGGCGTCTAAAGTTATTAACTAGTGGATAGACAATAAGGAATTTAGTTAACCTGTTAATTATTTCGATATACCCGTAACTTACTTGCTGTATACCCTACTTTATTAAATAATGATCAGATATTGAAAGCTATTCTAATGTTTCCTAAGAAGAAGAATACAATAAATGGTACATCCAAAAGAAACCTCATTCATATCATCGTTATGATTAAAAAAAGCTGTGATTGCTAGTTTTGCCATGTTATCTAATTGAACAATAACAGCTTCAACTGATGGATACAGTCAGCTTTAGTTTACTTTGCCACCGTGGAAACCATTAATGAGGGAAATCAACCGTGAAACAAATAAAATACGATTGTCTAGTGTCGAAATAAATATCATCTTATACTTTTAAAAAGATGCTATTGGTTTTCTCTGCATAATGTTCCATTTCAAATAGTCATCAATATTTTCTAAAAATAAACTATTTCATGCCAAGTAATATCAAACGTTATCTCATTTATATATCTACATAATCTTTTCATGACTTTTTTTTGTTATTACTTCCCATATATTTCTTTGAAAAGAAGTTTATTTTTTCATCTCACTTATCAATTAATTTTATTCTTCATTGTTATTTCCTGACAAGTTTTACGTAATTTGTTAGGGAGATGAAAATTTTATTCACTTTTTCTCACGATATTAAGATTGATTAATTACTAGTTTTCATGGTTAGTTTTAGAATTTAATAAAAGGGCTATTTTAAAATATTCAGTTAGATTCAATCCTTAGCAATGGATTCGTTTAATTCATTCTCAAATCGAACATATACAGAAGAAAAATGAATTGTATGCAAAGATACATTCCTTAATTTCTGTTAATAGATGGTCGTAAGAATTCGAACAGCAAACAGGCAGGTAAAGGGAAGTGACCTTGATTAAGTAACTAATCCATATACTTATTATGGATTGTCTAAATCATGTGACTCGTAAAATCTTTTCTCGTTCTGATATTATATCGAAAAAATATTCGTTTACACTTTAAGTGAATAGTTTCTGTTTATGAGAGATATCATGGATAAAGTAAGTCCAATAAGAGTTTAGGCAATATTGACTTGATTTGCATTAAATGAATGCTTTCAAAAATATATTTACACACAGCGACTTGTTTAATATGTGGATAATTTTCATCACAAACTGATATCAGTTGGTGACTCACTGAAAACAAGGTAGTACTACATAGTTGTTTTATCGTAGTGTAGAATTCCATAACAATTGGTGTCTGTAACGTCGCCAGAAAGCAAACGTAGCATGATTAATAGTTTTCATAACAAGTGCGTTAAATTGTTGAACACTGGGTTAGTGGTAATGTGCATTTCCAGCATTAATCAGTTTACGATATTCTGAACAAAATCATTGCTTGAGATTATACTAATCGTCGAAACTTTTAAAATCTAACTCTCAGTTTTTAAATATCTATTACAAATTAGTCTTAGTAATTCTTGATAAGTTGTTAATATTTATCTGGTTGAGATTATCTTGATCACTGGTTGAAGACGTTAAATGCGATGACTCGGAATCGGTTACAATAGCACAGTTACATTCATTCTTTATTTTCCATTTGATCTTGAATTTGAAAATTGTCTTATACTTTATATTCCACGAATTCAACTTTTCTCCTCTAATCACACTGTCTGTCCTTTATCTTTTCTACTACCACTTATGCTGTTACTATTAATCTGGTATTCATCTTGAAAATTTCATCTCGCCCTGCTGATGTGGTGTGACAACTTTGTTTTCTTTTCAAGACTTAGTTTAGTCTCTAATTTTAGTATTGTGCCAATTTAAATATGAGGACGTTTTAGTGGATTAGCATTAGTTACGCGTATTCATAATCAGCTTAATGCAGTTGAACTAGTGGGTCAACTAAACTACACATTCATTTTGCGAGCTAAATACAATTTCACTTTATAATTGTATGCAGTACTTAAGTCCATTTATTTTAATTTTTTTCTTGATTTATGTTTCGAAAATACAGATTTCTGTTACGTCACATTTTCGGCCACAATAGGAAAAATAACATGTTTCTGTTCATCATTATTACTTAATTTAACGTAATCGTTCTAGTTACAGTCAAATACCAGAAAGATATCCATATATATATATATATATATATATATATATATAGGCGCAAAAATTACAATATCATTAATTATGAGCAAATAATTACTTTCCCCACTAACTTGTAAGTAAATTTTAATTACATACACCGTCACTTTTTATTCCTGGTTATGTTGTGTTATTTGTTCATTTTCCAGCCTCCTGATAAAAGGTTATCAAGTTATGGGCACTTACATATGGATGGAGAAGTGAAAGTTCTTTCCGAATCAGAAAACAAAGCGAAAACTAGGTAATATAACATTATAGTAGATTCAGATATGCAATGAATTTCGACTTTATACCTTGAATGTATTGATCGTGTTACGTTATTTTGTACATTAAATTGTTTTATCAAAACAGTAATAATAATATCGTACCCATAAATCTATTTCTCAGATCGACTTACAAGTAGGATGAAAGATGCATCATGCATTCTACTGCTAGTCTCTATGCAACTTTAATAAAATTTTGTAATTAAATGGTGATTTCCGAGCAATCCACTCAGGGTGCAAATATGTCAATAATGACCAACAAATTGAAATCCTTAGCATCCACAATAGGAAAATACAAACTCTTGGAAATGATTCACGACATAATTTAACGGTCCTGGGATTGTTAGTAGTATTATTTTTTTTTCGACCTGAACGATTAGAGTTATGGTTTATTATAAGTCAGTCAGTTATAATAAATTTGAAGCCTGCCACAAATAGGCGTTGACCCAACTGGCCATACTACGTCAGCCCAGCAAAATGAAATTATCAAACAGGATAGCAAACAAGTTGAGACAATTGTAATATTAATGATATTAATAAACATTAAGAATGTGGTTGAAGAAGACGAAATTAAGTGGTATATGTGAAGTAACACTGGAACCCATGACTCATTTAATTACACAAATAAATTCAGAGGCCATGATACACCATAAACAATGGATATTCATATGTGCAAGTCTAGGACTTGACACAAGTTAATGAATGACCGGAAAAAATATGGCAATAGTTAATGAGTCAAATAAAAGGTTACAGTTTGGTTTGTGTGAAAATACCATTCATCAATTATTTTATCAATACACACTTAAATATTTACGGTAGTTCATCGCAGAACAACTTCCAAACTTCGTCATTTTCATTTACTTGCCGAATCATAACACAATCACAGTATATTGTTCCCAGTCACTATGTTATCTCATCTACTCACGGTGCTTGCATAAATTTATCTCGACAAAACCCAAGTTTAACAAAACTGGCTATGGAAGACAACTAGTTGATTGGTAATTTGACGAAGTTGGCGAAATAAAGTCTTTTTAAAAGGATAATCATTGAAACTGTAAAATTTCTGAGGTAAACTGTTGTACATTTCGTCTACACCGCAGTTGGGTATACGATATAAGTTCATAATAGATTAGAGAGAGGGAAAAATTTCATAGTGTTAGATTCTATCAAAACTAAAGATTTTGTCGAGTTTCGATTGTCTATATACAAAAATCAGTCGATCATAAAAAGGCTATTTCAAATAGTCTGTTTACTATGGTCTTGAATGTTTACTTTAGAAAAACCTTATTTGAGTGCATGTTTTTTGTACTCAGTCAATACTCTCTTCCTATATAATCTGTAACAAGTGCTTTTTTTGACCGTTTTCTCGAAATTATCTCCATTTATTATTCACTTCTTTTAAGTTCTGAATTCCAGCAAATAATGATAAAATAAGATTGATTACTCGAACTTAATAGATTTTATAGTCCAAAAAGCATTCACAGATTACCAATGTTAGTTTTCATAGTTGAAAGCGTTAGTCAATTGAAGCTAGACCGTCAGGAAAAACCTGGAAGCACTGGAAGGCCGTTTCGTCCTATTGTGGGACTCCTCAGCAGTGTGCATCCACGACCTCGCCTCGCGAGATTCGAACTCAGGACCTATCAGTCTCGCGCCAGAGCACTTAACCGATAGACCACTGAGCCGGCATCCAATGATGCTCCAGGTTTTCCCTGGTGGTCTAGCTTCGATTGACCCACGCTTTCAACTATGAAAAATACTAAATCTCCACAAAAAACCCCTTCTGATAATGTTGATTTTAACAGTTTTTACATATGATTTTATTCCTATTAAAGGTTGGAAGTAATTTGTTATTCAAAATGAAATATATTATTATAATCAGTACTAATATTTGCATCTAAATTTCCCATTCCTTTATTTAACACATTAACAAGTTCTGTAACTATTGTTTATTCTCCAGCTGCGTTCTTCTTTGAGATGTCAATTAATAGCTTGATTGGAACGATTAATAGGTATCATCTCATCACTTATCTACATTGGGGAATGTTACACTTTTTTGAGAACGGTGCTCAATAGATGAATAATTTTGTCAGGATTTAGTTTTATGACTTTGCGCTTCTGTCATTATCAGAAGGAGAATATTATTGGCTACTTTACTATACTTTAGCTTATTCAATTTTTTATCTGTGGTATTGTAAATTTCAGTCACTGGGTTGTGTTGTAGGTCAGCACTCTCCCCTATGTTTTCTCTTTGGGCGACTGAGTACCATCGTTTGAGTTCACATGAAATTTTGTGACTAAAAGTTGGCTACGTAAATCCGCATTCTATGTCAATTACTTAAATATAGCGAGCACAAAACATTGAATTATGAATTAGTGAAATATGTGTATATGTGTTTCTAAAATGTTTTTATTGACTTTTCTTACTAGATTTGTATTTCCTGTTTATTTTCTTTGTCTAATTTACAGATATTTGTTTTTATTCGATAAAATATTGATTGTATGCAAACCAAAGGTAAGAAATTATCCTAAATATTCGTGCACTCACATTATTATTATTTTTATTACATTTGTACAACCGGCTATCAGTAGTGTGTGTGTGATCTAATGGATAGGAAAAGAACATTTTCCTCACTGGAAAATTTCTGTATTTGTAGCACCAATTGTTTATGTTTTCACTACTTACTTTGTAGCGAATAGAATAGTTTCTAAAAATGTTGAAGTACTAGTGACAGGAATCATTTTTACAAAATCTTTCATGAAAGCTATTGCGGAGATTAATTTGCTTTTTAGATGTTATTCGTCTCAAACTAATATCATTCGGGAGTACCACTGGAAAATAGGCAACATTAGTCAGCTGTTTCGTTGTAGTATGGGACTACTAAGGTGTTCTCGTTTATCAACTCTATAGGAACTGAACCCAGGTCCTCGAGGTCTCGTAATGAGCCTTGAGTTGGAATCCAGTAGTTTTCATTGCCAAGTTTAAATCAGTTCATGGTATAACACGATGATCGTTATTATTCGTATGTCTCACGATGTTCTGGTTGCTCTTCAGTATTTATCCATTAACGTTATGGGTTGGTTAGATACATTATTATAACGTTGTATTGCGTGATAATTGTATATTTTTCTTTATATTGTATCGAAAAGTGACAGTAAAGTGATTGAAAGTTTAATGAGTAGTCATCTGTATTAGATCATTTAGTATTAAGGATATGAATCCTTTTTATATCGTTTTTATTACGTATATATGTTTTGGTTATATATATCTGTAAGGCTTAGTCATACGCGCTCTGGTATCGAGAGATTCCTCGTTTCATTTTTCCATTAGTACAGATTAATAAATGGAAATTCATAGTATAATTTCATTTAGTTAGACTGACGAGTACCCTCTCACTCCTCGAAAAGATATAATAAAATAAGTACTTGTCTATTTGGATTTCATCATATATGATAAACGTCTCATCCATAAACCCATCGTCAAAATACGACTAGGTTACTACTAGTGCTGTCCGAGTTGAAATAAGCAACTTACTTGTTTGTTATTGCCTCATTCTAACCTATGTGCATATATATATATATATATATCGCTGTTAGTCTTATTATTATTGTTATCAGTTGGTCGTATATTGTTCCAGGAAAAAAATTAGTGTTTCAAAGTTTATTTCAATTCCACTAGTATATTCATCACAAAAGCCAGAGTTTTGATAAATGAAACAATTTCAACTCAAATCAGTAAGCCTTATAAAAAATATTATATTTTCTAAACAAAATCAAACCAGTGTTCCTCATATATTCCATAAGGATTTTCATCACATCTACGTTCTGTAGTCAAATCTGGCTTACACGAAGTTTTAGTTAATTCTTACTTGTCCACCATTTACCATGTAAATAAATATTGGTTTGTTTATTCATATCTAACCATTATGTAAATCCTTCATTTGTGTTTACTTGTTCTCCTTGCTCAAAATTCAACAAAGCTTGTAATTGTTAGATATTCAGAAAGTCAACTAGCTTGCTGCTGTTGTAAAACATTCTGACTATAACTGTGATGTATGCTACTTATGCCTGTTAACATAAGTAGTATGTAACACCGACCAGAAATTGTATGTCTGACAGCAGAAGGTTGAGAATATCAAATTGAAGATAACAGGAATGTAAACAGAGAGTTATTGTAAAAACAACAGGAACGAAGGAACGATGAATTTTGTAAGAGATAAGTAATGGAAGATATGCATATGGAGTATTTAATGTTTGGTTTCCGTATTTTACGAGGACATTCTGTAATTTTGTATTAAACAATAAATTGGTCTTCCCCACCTGAGTGTTCGTTCACTACATAACTAATATTTCACGTTAATAATTTTTATCAGCAGTAGTCATTTAAGTTTGAAAATCAGCTTCAAAAGTCTGGATGTACATCTATTTGCTATGATCGTACCCCTAACCTTATAGTTGTTAAATTAAATGAACAACCCGTTACATTTTATACACTCTACTACACATAAAGCAAACATATATCTTTTTATTTGGCTAAAATAGGATCAAGTGGTATCAAAAAGATAGATCATGTGATTAAAGCGAAAAATACAGAGTTTAGCGTATGATATTGGTATTGCATTAAAGAATAACTCATCTGAATCTCATCTATAAATTATCAGGCATTTCATGGAATACCTCTATGTACTTAACCGTATAATGCGTTTTTTAATAGCTAATATAAATCACAAATGAATATTCACTTTTCTCATTATGGCGATTTGAAATCAAGTGTTACTGACCAAGTACTTTTTTAAGGTAATCTAAAAAATTTATTGACTACGATCAGCCACGATAAGGTATCTAATGAGGTTATCTTAAAAAGAAAGGTCCAATATATACGCTTAGTTAATTGCTTCTTGCACGCATCATTATAATATATCAATCATGTGATTTAACATTACTTCATTGACATTACTGGTGTTTGTCTACATTAGTGTGTGTATAGAAAAGAAATGCGAATAAACGCTATTCTATTCTGAATTCTGAAAGGGGAAACTGTTAGTCGTCAATCAAAAAGTAATTCTATATAGGTAAAATTAAAAAAAAATGTTGAAAGGTTATTCCTTGTTCACGTGTACACTTGAGATATCCATTGTGTAATTGCCAAAAGAATGTTAATTTTAAATATGTAATACCTCTTTATGTAATTCTGTTCTTTTTTAGTCAATTACAATTAATTAACTACAACATAAGTAGTGTAAATTTTTTTTTACAGACAAACAGTGAATTCAGGTGGATTTCATTTCGGAGACTGATATTATATGTTACATGTTTCCAACGTTTGGTCTGGATAACTACGAAGATCCAAACTATACTTGCGGAACACGAAATATTTCTTTCTTTCTTGTATCCAACCTGATTATCATTTAGCGATTCGATGGTTCATTGCTGTATTGTCTTCTTTCAATAGCATGTTTGCTTTCCAGCTCATTCTTACGTATAAACAACATACTCTACATCGTGATCAGGAATTGATGATAGCTAATAAATCTCCAGACCATTTCTGTATATACAGCCTATTATTTACTCTGTAAATAGCATTCATTCCTGTTTAGGTTCTTTTAATGTGTTTTATTCATGTGGTTTTTGACTACAAAGTTTCCAGTTAATCACCAAAAGTCTTAATTTTCGCGAAAATCAATGAACAATTATTCGTTGATTCCCCTAGGTACATTGGTATTACTATTGTTATATATAATTAACCAAACTGAATAATTATCACTTTCATTGATTATCAAGGATATTTTCCATACTGCTTGTATTGTTTTGTCATTTATGCGTTATTCCTTACCTTTTTTATTATATAGGGTGATAGTTTTACATTTATGTTCGCTTATCACGTTGTAAATGGCCAATTCCAAAGAGTTACTTTACCAAATAAAAAGGGAGTAAGTTTTATTTAAATATTAAAATCTAAACCAGTTATTTACTTCAATATTATGATTAATTGATGTGTTAGTTTTTGTCAGTCGTGCAATATTTTGGTTAATAAGAAGAAAATAATCCAGAATATGGTTGACAATTGTTTGGTGTTCTTTTATCGCTACATTACTACTGTGATTCATTGATTATGATCGCATGTTACAGAAAATTGTCCTAAAATATAAATATGATCATCAAAGAATTATATGTATTTAGCTCTTTGTTTCTTGAAATTGATTAGTTCGGAAGTACTTTTCGCGATCCATCAACAGCGTAGAACAATAATAATCCGAATAATAAGTAATGAAGATGAACTAAAGAGTTGTTTTCCCACATATTTGGAGCCTTTCACTCATTCCCAATGTCTTCTTATTGAAAATGTATACCAATTCATCTTTCATATTAAGCACTTTCCAGTATTATTTCTTTAAATTTCAGTCTAATCGCTGATAATTTTCGTTTCCATCTAGTTAGTGATATAATCCAAGGTCATTTCATGTTTTGCTAGCAGGGTTTCTTAATGATTCGTTAGAAGTTTGTTTCTCGTCGTGATTTAACAGTAAATGATGAGTGGCTAATTTATTCAATCTAATCATGTTGACTCAATCTGTTTAGAATAGAATATTACTGTTTGCCACTAAGTGAAGTGATGGAACTCCAACTGTTTGACTTCAGTTTAAAAGTTTAAAATGAAAATGTTGCATATAAGATGTTAGCATAATGATCGCGTATACTTGGTAGATTAATATCCATAACCTTATAGTCGTCGCTTACAAGTCAACCACTAGCTTTGACATTGTTCATCCTTTTATTGTATTAGACACCTGAGCGATACCTTCGAAATGGAAATGAATTCATACTTCATTATTTTTTAAAGGCTGTTTCTATTTTCCATACCATCTGTAAAAAATCCACTTTGTGAAATGAAAACAAGGTTAGATAAGGTTAATTAATTCCTTTAAATCCTAATTCTTATTGTTAAATTTTATTTGTTCCTATCGTTTACGTGAGTAAAGTGATCGCAGAATCAGGTCATATTTGAGATATTAAGGTATTGTGATGATCATGACGATGATTGTACACGTAATTCTAGTCTAAATGTAAACGATGACTTTATTTATTTAACACATATTTCATATGTAAGATATTTTTGCCAGCTTTTCATATAGATTTTCCAAAAATTAGATTATTTTATTATAAACAGTTTTGAGCTGTTATCATCATAGAATCTCTGTCAATTCGTTACTTTTTCAAAGGATACACTCATTTCATAACCAAACTCAATACTGCGTTCAATTGCAGTGGTCGATTTTTTCGGTTTTCCATAGCAATACGGTTATCCCTCGTGGATATCTGCTTACACACATAACTCAAGTAGTCATGCATATTTTAGAACGAATAAAAGCTAATTTTTACTGAGAAATCCCTGAAGTGATTTAGATTTGTATTAAAACTAGTCACACGACTAATGTATGTGAATAGTAACACTTATTTGGATGTTTAGGACTTATTGTAGAATAAAGACATGAAATTGTCATGGAATACTGAGATAAATAACTGAAAACTATTTATGCTTGCATCACTGCTAGCTAATCGTATCATCTCAAGAGTTTGCCGTCTGTATTATGAAATCGCTTTTTCCCACGTGTTTTGACTTAGTACTCCAAGCTTTTGCTTCTACCAAGTTTGTATATAAACTAATTATAGTGGCTAGTAGTAGAATCCAGGAAACTCATTTCGTCCTCTTTGGGACTAGTCAGCAAAATATACCTGCATCCTAGTGTTTGATATTCACAATCCAAATATAATAACTACAAGGTTATACGAAGGAAATCAGGTCAGTGTGCAATCCCTGAATGAAACTAATAAGCCGAAAGAGGCCAAACAGTACGGCCAAATTAGAATAATGGGAATATTCCTCATACTATGGTTCTGTGTCTGTATTTATGTGGAGAAAAAGAGTCAGATTCACACTTGTCTTCGTCTTGTAGCAGTTTCTCACTAAAAGGATTCCAAACACTGAATTTCTTGTTTCTTGTTATTCACATGTGAATCGCTAGTCACAAAATAACTGCTCGCATATTGGATTCATCATAATTGACCAATTTAAAAGCTTTTTTGTTGCGTATAGGCTCAGGCTTATACCGTCACATCGTTAATTAATTGAAAATCTCTACTATTATCTTAGCGAAAGAGTTTTCATAGATTACTTATCTGAATTATCTGAGGCATAAGGTTTTATCTACGTTGATGCTTATAAAGAATGAGTGATTATAATTTTAGCCAGACTAACTCTAACTGGGTTGTTTTGACAATAAATATCTCCCCCCACCCTATAATAGGTAGATTAAATGGTACAATATTGCCAGTTTATCTTACCATACTTTTATTGTTAAACTAGTTTCCTCAATTACATTTTCTGAAGTTAGTAAGTTTAGTGACATCAGGTTTGAATTATCTTATAACATAAAACTTTAATATATGAAAAAAACTAACTGGATTTTGTTAGCAAGTTTGAAAAGCCAGCGAAGTACATTAAATTGTTCTGCTTATCACTGAAAAATTTCAGTAAGAATAAACTATATCCTTTGTAAAATCCAATTTTATGTAGCACAATCTAATTTCAATGTTGTTGAACGATGTTGCAAAATTAACATATCAGTTAGATAATTGAGATGCATTATTTGCCACTGTATGGTTATTCCATCCATCCCCCACAACAAATAAAATTGGTGACTGATTTGTACAATTGTGATATTATGTTAAAATGACCGTAAACTGATAGCAAGAATTTCAGGTTATTACATGTTTATTGCATAAAATAAATGTGATTTGTGTGCATCTAAATTAAATAAGGAACAAAAATATCAATATTTGCTATCATGTGATAAACTAAATAGTCTGATGACAATATATATATATATATATATATATATATATATATATATATATATATATATATATATATATATTAACAGAAATGGTTATGAACATTACTTTTCCATGGTCTAGTAACTCTGACGTCCGTCATTACCAGGCAAATATGTTTCGTCAGTGTCTTTCGCAGAAGTCCTGCACAAGGTGAATGTTGCTTCAATATGTGAAGTTTGTCCCAGCAGCGGAAAATTCTGTTAAATATCTGAAATTCAGGTTTACATATGTTAAGTACCTATTTTCCTTGTCATGTATCCTTATACATCAGAGCTTGCATCATTGTAGTATTCTATTTTTACATTGCTAATGGAATGAAACTATCCATCAGGACTGATCAAATCATATTTATACTACTGATCCATAAAGTGTCTATTTCCAGGTCTAATCTAATTGGAAAATTATGGGCTTCATTGTTATGATATTTGAAATAATTAAAATGATTTTGTTCAGAGAATTTTGAGCATATGATACAAATATTTTTTGCATCCAATCTGTTGTTTTAAGTTGGTAATTTGGAGTTTTTTTCTCTATCTTCGTTTCCGTTCTTCACATTCTTGTTATCAAAAGGTCTTTGCTACTATAATCTTTTCTTCGTTTTTATGGAAAAATGCGACATTTTCAACCAATAAACTTATTGTACTCAGTTTTCTTGTACCTTTTGTTTCTCATCAAACAACCGCCCGCTCCAATGAACATTAAGGTGTTTTTTCTTCACTGCCTCAACTTTTATATTTTCATCTAGCACTAGACTAGGTGTTTATCTCAAGTCTTTAATTGTCCAGTTTTTGGTTTTCGTTTATGCTTTTAATATTTTATATCTTTTCAAGTTACATTCATCAAGATATACATTTAATTTATTGTAGGTGTAAGTTAAATTTTACTGTTTATTCATTTATTTAAAATAGTATTCCTATGGATTTACTTTACCAATTTTGGGTGATAGAGATTCACCAAATCTTACGTTCTTTACAAAATCCGAAGAATTACGTACAGCTTGGATGAAAGCCGTAATGGCTGCATTGTAAGTTGGTGTCAATATTGTGTGTGTATTTGTTTGCGAATTAGTTTATTTTTAATTATTATACATTTAGCAACTATGACAAACTTCATGTGAAGAGTACTGTTGTATTTTTCACTTTCCAAATCCAATTTGATCAACTTTATACTCCTGAAGTAAATCGTTTTCAAGTAATTTGATTACGGTAAAATTCTGTTTATCTTGGATTTATTTGATAAACATTCGAAGCTTTATCAGCAAAGATGAATAGTGGCTAGCAGTGGGATCCAGGACGCACGTTTTGTCTTAATTGGAACTCGTCAGCTGGATGTACCTACATCCCAGAGTTGATGTTTAGTTGCAGTCCTAAACACCAATGGCAAAATTCAAATAAACGTTAAAAAAATTTTGATTGACGTCATGGATCGATCAATATTAAATCACCATTAAAAACCCGGAAGCACTGGATGACTGTTTCGTCCCAGTGTGGGGCTCCTCAGCAGTCCGCATCCACGATTCCACATGCACGTATTCGAACACAGGATCTTTGGTCTCGCGCGCGAACGCTCAACCCCTATATCACCGAGCCGGCATCCAATAGTGTTAATGTCTAACTTCAATCAGTCCACAAAATTGCCCCTTGTGGGCATTTTCCCTTGTCTTCTGTGGGTAACTGCCTCACAGCCGACGACAATTAATTCAAAGCTTTAGTTGTATCCTTAATAAAGCCAGAAGACTGTTATAGGTATTTCTTGAGTAGATGTTAATTTAATGCTTTCAGTTTATGTATGATAGAAAATAGGGTCATAACACATTTTAATAGTATTTTTATTTATATAGAAATCTGTTGGATGATACCGGTTTTCGTCTCTAGTTATTAAGGGAAAAATCTTCAATTAGTTGTGAACAAATATCACCAACCAGTTGTTCACAATAAAAAACTTTTTAATTTGGTACACATAACTTTTGCCCATTCTTATTTAAGCAAATCTGAAACCTTGATTGCTAATAACTTACCAATATTTTAATTTTATTATAAGCTTTGAAAGTTATTCTTAACCATTTAAAATAAACTGTGAATTTTCTAAAAAGGAACTAATTTTTGCTTGACGATAGTCTATAGCTTTTGATATTTTGTCAAACTTCTGAGAGTCCTAAAAATTCTGAAGTCATTCAGACCACCTATATTACTCTTAGTATTCAAAGTTGAAATTCCGTTACGCACATTATATTCGATAGGTTGATTATTTAAGATAGCCTTGTCTGTAAGGATTCATTTTCTATACTCACCACTGTTTTATACTACCTTTATTGTTTAAATTTTCTATGTTAATATAATTTGTCATTATTCCCATCGCTCATTCTCCATTTGTTTTATGTTGATATTTGATTTCATTGACAACAGGTCTAATCTTTGTCCACCTGGAGCGAAAGACCGAGGTTACAACTTTGAAATGTTCACATTTAAACAGCCTACTTATTGTTGCATCTGTAATAAATTAATCACGGGAATGTTCTTTCAAGGTTATCGTTGTCGAGGTAAATTGTTTTGTCAGGATAGATTCTTTCTTATCATGCACGTGAGCTATTCAGCATGGTTTTAGGCTTAAACATTAAATACAAGTGCTCAATTTTCATTATGTTAACGGTTATTTTTCAAGGTGCAGTTTAATAGTTTATTGATTTCTTATAAATCTAATGATAATATTTAACACAAATTAATACAACTCGATTTCCTAGCTTAAATAAAAGTCAAAGCTTATGGCTCATTGTATGTTTCATTTGTATATCTCTTACTTATGTTTTAATGGGCTGCGATAGTTAGGGATATGATATTGTCTCCATACTCTGTTATTTTAAGGGTTTGGTTGCTTGATTTTGATTCACGATAACCATGATCATTGTCTGGAGACGTTGGGTAGCATGACTTGGGACCAGTTACAGTAGCACAGACATATTCATTATTTGTTTGCCCTAATTTTCAAAATTGTTTCATATATTTTACCCTGCAAATTCATTAGTTCTTCCTAAACCATAGTCGACGTAAATTGATCTCGGATCCTTACGTTGCTTATGACTAGTGGCAAATTGCATTAAGCCTACGTACATTTTAAAAATATATTTCACCTATAATTTGAAGGTTTTCAAATGTAGTCCAATAAATTTCTTCATAGCTTAACACGTGTTTAGTAAACTTGTTAACTTGTCAAACATTTAACCTCATCAGATTGTGTGCTCGTTTTGAAATTTGTTTTACTCTTTGGTCGCTAATTTCTCAACACTAGTATAGCTAACTTTATCAACATTTCTTTCATATAGAGCTGAAATATTCTGAAGTTTTATATAAATATTTATAAAGAATTTATTTCAACTTTAAAAGTCATTCGTAGTCAGTATTCTGAGGTTAACTGTCATATACTATACTATACTCTTTACTGACCAATCCTCATTTGTAATTCATCATTTACTAAAAAAAAATTAAATCAGAGTTAATTCTATTGAATTTGTTTATACGTTCATGTCATTATAGACAATTAAGTATTCGCTTTGTTACACACTAAAAATTAACCTGTTTTATTGAAACAAGTTTTGTTTACAATAAAACTGGTAGATGAAAAAGAATCCTTAAAGGAATTAGTTACAAGTAATAAGTGTTTTTAGTTTGCAAAACTAATCTTTATAATATTTTCATCTTTAACACTATTAACGGAAAATGTTTCACAAAAAAACAAAAAAAAACAGCATTAAACAATCAACAAACATATATGTAGTGCAAACACAGTAATAAAATGGATTTATTCCTTCTTTTTTCATTCGTTAATTTTCTTTAATTGTTTGCAATTCGAAGTACTTGTGTCAATTATTGACAAAAATCAGTCTATCAATCATTCAGTCAATCAGTTGCAATCAACTATCGTAGTATAGGACCAGCCGTAAATATCCATCAGTCACATTTCATCTTGTAGCAAGATGAGAATAGCAAAGAAATTGGAATAATAATTAGTATCAATTACCGTAATAAAGATTCATTATAATGAATATGTTCTGAATAAATAAAATATGATAAGGAAATAAAAATTATGGGAACATTTAATGGAACTCAACATTTAGTCATCAGTAAAAGAAAATTAATTTACATCGCTTTGATCAGTTTCGACTTAATTCAATATAGATCTTCAGCAATTGATCATGATTATTGGTGAGAAATGTTTAGAAGCACGGAGTTTTCCAGAAGTTTGGAGATTAACTCTAAGAGAGCTTGTAGTTCTTGCTTATTCAGTAAGATGACAAAAGCTTGTATGGCCAATTATAGCATGCTATAAAATGCTGTACTATTGAACTTTGGAAATTGAAACAATGAAGGTTATCAACACTATTCTTTTGGATATGATAATTAGGTCTAAATCTTTTGATGACAATAATTTTAGTAAATTTCTCAGTTTATGTGCTTATTAATTATTTCATATGTGAATGCGACGAAGGATTACTGTGCCAATTATGTTTTTATTTTTCGATCTTAATTTCTTTGAGGTCCGTTTGAAAATTCAAGCAAGAACTTTTCTTTTCAATTTTTCCTATTTGTCTACTTTGGCCACATGGTCTTGAATAATGTTAGCATAAAACTATATATAAAAATACTTCTACTTCTGCCTATATGTAAATTGACTATTTCACATTCAGGGTGAGTGATTACCAAAGCAGTATTGGTAGTATTATTATTAGTAGTGGTAGTAGTCATATCAAACTATGCAGTCACTGACTCTAAAGTATGTGCAAAAATGTTAACCCTCTGCATTATGACATAATGTAGATTACTAATTAATTGTTGAAGACTATTGTTACTAAAGGAGATCATATTTTTCTTACAAATGTTATTCATGCTGTTCCGCTATCTTTCTGTCTCTCTTTACGTGTGTGTGTGCTTTATTAGACTGATAGGTGCATCAAATTCTAATTACTTTGTTAATCAATAAGACAGTGATGACAGTTATGATGAGGTTTCATTCCACTCCCTTATATGCATCCAAATAGTAGTGCATTAAATTTCTTTCTTTGGTCAAAAAACCATAACATGAAGTTTAGCTTCTTTTTATAGCATAACCTTAAATTCTTGTGGCTGTATGTGTATGTTCCACCAGTGAGACTGTTCTTTTAAATTTTGTGTACTTAATCTATTCTACTGATTATAGTATGTGTTATCTGATGTATATGTTTATTTTTTTTTGTAATGAAGCGGAGAAGGGATATCAATTCTTTTCTTAGTTATTTATTCATATTTGTGAGAAGGCTGGGTCATTATCCGGGTGCTCAAACTAGAGCAAATGGTTTTCTTAATATCTCGCTCTCCAAGCCTTGGACATAGGGGTCGAATCTATAAGGTAGGTGGTTTAACAACGTCAGGAGATGGATTTCTATGGTAACTGGTGACCGAAAATAGGCTCATACATCACTCTGTTCTTCAGGATCCCAGAGCACATATGCACAATTGGTATCGAGTTAGTGTTTTCCAACTTCTATATCCCACGTGGTTAAAGCACAGGACGCCGGCTTTTCGTCCTCTCAGCTCCGTAAACAATGTCCTTTCCGTGAGAAGGCAGTGAGTAGGGCTTCCCTGACAGTGGCTATAAATCCATGGCCATATGAAAGAATTTTGAAAAAGACTTTGGACTCTTCATCCTTGACCTTATCGAAGCATTTGGAGGGGGACCGCCTGATCGTGGTTTATTTGGCGATTCTAGGACTAGTGCGAGAGAGTTGAGGGATGATTAGTTCATGATATAGCGCCAAGGTATGAAAGGAAACTGTATAGAACTGAGATCTATCGGTTCATCACGACTCCTCTAGTTGAAGTCCTATAGGTGGCGTAGCACGGTAGCGTGGGACATCATTCATGGTTCGGAATAGAAGTCAACGATGATCATTACGTAGTATTTTTTACATTTACTTTAAAAGTGAGTGGAACTTCTGTAACTAAAAGAATTTTTTCAGGCTGTACTTTTTAAAATGATATACCTTTACTCCTATAATCTGTCCTCATTCACTTATTTCTATTTATCTATTTATTTGTTTATGCTTCTTTTATCTCTTCACAATATTATTTTCTTATTTATATGGGACATATTTATTTTGATGCGCATTTTTACTAATATCTGTTTCAATAAATAAATAAATGTTTTTGTATACAACTTGGAAACCCTTCAACTGGTTATACTAACTTTAGTTAATAACTTTCTGTTGATTGAAACAAAGAAACTACAACAGTTACGGTCCAAGTTTCTTGAATTAAATAATAAGTTTATATTTAAATTTCCCGAAGCCTATGCTTTATAACCAACTGTTCAATGTAGGTATCATTACCAAGTCTTGATTTGATAATTTTGAATAAATTGAGCATTGGGTAGATTGTTATAAATAAATTATATATTTGTAATATCCCAATGAGTAGATAAATTAGATTTTCTGACGTTTCGTGACTCAGTGTAAGCCACTTCTTCAGAGAATAAATAACCAAATTAACAATAATCCAAGTTTAAATTGTACAACGGAATTTACAACTGTTCAATGTTATGATTATTATTATCGATGGACTGCGAAGCGTTTTAAGTGACCCAGCGGTTAAATTGCTTGACTTTTTGTTACTAAGTTATATGGTTGAATTCCATTCCACATACTTCGGTCTGAACAGTCCAGTAATATAACCAGTCCTCACATTTAAAACATGACTGAAAGTTAAGTACATGAAAACTGTACCCAGCAAGTGTGCTAATAACAATGTTGTGTTATCTTCAGAATGCCCTTATGCCAAAAGACAAAATATGAAGATTAGTTTTCCATTGTTTTGGCTTGCGAAACATTACAACTCATAATAATACTTCTAGATTTGATATTTTGTTTGTGTATTACTATAAAAGTAAAAAGAGGCTGCTTTTTTCCTCTTTAACAGCTGATCATTCCATTCCAACCTACCTTTCGTGTTAATTCTCTGATTATGTTGTGACATTAGATTTCATTCTTTTGTTTAATTTTTTGTCGTTTTTTTAAAAGGATGAAATATACTTTGAATGTATCTTTGTATGTATTGGTCGCAGTGTACATTATTAATTCATACAAACACAATAATAAAGATTATTTCGTTTCAGACATGCTTTAGAATTATTATTAACACTACTGAATACCAGCACCGTTCTGATTGTATATGTGATCCTTTTTTATGTCTATTAGAAATACTTTTATTTTTATGTCTATTTGGTGAGAATTAATATCGGTTTTGTTTAATTCATATAGTGTTTACCTTGTTCTGTCTAGTCTCTGTGAATGAAATTATTAGGGTATGTTTTTCTGTATTTGTTTATTCTTACCTTTGTGAAACGGATGCTTACTTAATAATACAAAATGTATTAGATATATCTAGGTACTTTGGATAATAACATATGCGAAAAAGTCATATGATGTTTTATAATGTGTCTCCAATTCGAGTTAAAGTGTGACTTCGATTTCTTTTCGAAGTTCATATCGTTTGGTCTTTAGAGCAGTAGTCAGTTTGACATTCGAGTTCTGTTGCGTGTGATATTCCGTGAAGCCCTGTTGTACCATAGTAGTACCATCATATTATAAGCATTTATTTTCACTTTAAGGAAAGCTTAAGACTGGCGTTGGTCTGTTGTTACAAGATTGTGACATATAATGTATCACTGCAATGTTACCAGTATTTCCATCGGCCCTTCTGTTTGAAAAATTCGCATCCAAATATACTGCATATTCCATCCTACCATATAAGTTTTTGTGACTTGTAATTAGGTGCTATACGACATGAATGAAACTTCAGAGAGCTGACCGTTGAGACTATAATTGATTGACGGCCTTTGGGCAATGCTAAAGTGACATTAAGAAAACTCACTATGGCTGAAAGAGGGTTAAAAATTAATATGAAGAATTAAGATTATGAATTAGAGCCAGGGTTTTCATCACGAACTGATATCAGCTATAATGCCAAAATTCTGTCTAACTATTTGGATAAATGAATTTCACTCCAAGATCCATGACTTAATTCCATTGGTTTGTCCACAAATAACAGTCTCGCCAACTGGCGTTTCCCTCTTCCAAACCAACTTATTTTGATGACCTAAGAAAAAAAAGAATCACTTCCGCTTCCTTATATTTACTGGTTTAACTGCAAATTGGTTAAAATGGAATTCTTTTTAGTCAAAACTGGTTATCAAATGTATGACTTTCTTAGACTTCTGATCAACTTCCCCTTATTTAAAGCTGTGTAGCAGTAGTTTTCATTTTATTCGCTGTATCATATATTACAATCTTGGTATACGTTCTAACGTCCTGTGTAATGTTTCAATTAATTGATACTGAAAGAATACTTTATACCTTATTAAATTTTACTTTCTATATGCAGAAACAAATCGAGCTGCACATAAAAATTGTCTTGCCAATCATAATCTTCCACTGCGTGGTATAGCTAGTCCACATATTAATGGAGTTCCTCCGAGTGCCCCGCCGCCATTACCTCCACAGAATAGTACAGTGCGTAGTCGACGTTCCCATGTAACGATGGGAAGTGTACCTTGTACACCTGGAAACAACTCCTTACCTAATTCAGAATCATTTGACTTCTCGCAGTTAACTGATACATTATCTTCTGTGAACCACTGGCTTGCGACTGATCATAACAATCTGTCAAATGCCACCTTACAACGTAATCGACGTATTTCTTCAGGTTTACCTACATCAAGTATTCCTCCAGTGAGCCCGACTTTTGCTATAGCACGAAAAGCATATGATGGTGATCCTCTTCCACCATCAGGTAGTCATCCTTTGAGACTATCCGTTGGAGATCAAGTTGAATTGATCAAATGGACTGAAGGCTCATCATGGTGGCAGGTGAGTTTTATCAATAGGATGTTATTCAGTTCAATATATAGTTATTTAACTTTGACTTGTAATCTCTTTAAAATTACCAGTGAAAGTTGTAAACTATTTGAAAATATAATAATCATCTCTGTATTATAAAATTTTCTAGCTAAATATCAGTCTTTGCACACTAACAAGTCACCTTATCTTCAAAATATACATAATCTAATCGCACATGTACTTCATACTGACCTTGGATTATATTAAACTAGTGGGAATAGTTTGTTACCTTTATGTCTATCATATGTTTTCCAAAATTGTGATAAGGCTAATCTTGTTATGACATGTTTAAAAATTTCGGGTCTTCCTTCAAAAGTTAACATAGTGCAAATATATATTTTCCGATGTATAGTGAGTTATAGTCATGTAAATCATCGATAGTATATATGTCAGAAAATAATCCCAATTTTGTTTCTACTATTATCAATGAACTCACTACCTACTAAAATTCAAGTTTTTTCAATTTTCGAATACGTAAAGTTTATAACATATAGTTTAATATCTACTGAATGTAAACTTTGTGAATTGTTTTCTTATCAAAAGTACGAGATTTTAACGACCAGATTTGTTTACATGGTTTTTTAACCACATTTTAATGCGCGGTTTATAGTCTTTGAAGCTGTATAGATAGAGGAATATTTGATTCTACATGTTGGTCAACAGTCATACATTACTGTGTAACTTTATAGTTTCCGTAAATTCAGTATACATTAACATAGTCTTTCTTGTTGAATATATGCAGCTCAAATCATTCTGTGCTGAATTATTTGTAGACACAAGCAATGTTTTTTAAATTTTCAGTTGAAAACAGTGAATTCATTCAAGGGAAATAACACTGATTGCATGATTTGAGTAATTCACTATTGAATGTTATCAGTTAAAAGCTTTATTTAACTTTATGATACCGTTGAACTAACTCGGTAATCATTTAATAAGTACAAGTTTATGGACTGAACTTTACGAGATATTTTGTACATGGAGACTAGTAATATTACTTATCTTCTGAAACGATAAAGTAGGTCGATCAACATTTAAACTTATGACTTATAGATGAATTAAGGTTCTACTATGGATTCAAATTCTTGATACCCACCTAGTCCGTTCACTAGGTGACGGAGTCAACTAATAGTGTTTTGTTTTACGCCAATATGATTAGTAATATTAGCTTAGACGATGACATCCTCACATTTATTGGCCCACTCCATTCTCATCCTCAATGACCAGTCAGAACATGAGACAATCAGCCTTGTTGCTGTCTGTACGTAGCTTAAAAACTTATGATAATATACATCGGTTGAGGGACTACAACATACTACAAATAGGAAATCACATTGTATACATAATTAGGTCATTTATAATACAAACGGAGTAGCGAGTGCATAATTGGTCGGAGATAATTTATGGATAGTAAGGCATTGCAGTAGTTAACGATTTAAATAAGAGCCTACAATCAAGGCAATATTAAAAACTACCATAAAGTAAATATCCAATATATACACAATAGATGTATACGTGATTATCTACTGTAGAATAGTTCTAAAAGTTCCACCCGTACCAATTGTTATGTCATCTCTAACGTTAACTATCATGGATTCACTTGAATACCATTTTTCTATTATTAGCATAAGATATTTTAAAGGCGATGTTATCCCTATTGAAAAGCTGATGAAGACACTCACCACTGATACTTCATCAGTGCATTCTATATTGTATGTAATTTTTGATAATTTCATTGGTTCATATTTGTCTATGTGATTAGATGCAATGTAAGTATTCATGATTTAATTCAAAAGAGCGGGTTAGCAGCAATTAAGCTTTTGATTGTTACAACAATGATTGTTTAGTTATCGGTTTTTTTCAACAAAATTAAAAAAAATTACTTGTATGCTATTTTTGATAAAAACTAGATGTTTTTTCAAACATAAATATTCTCTCCATAAGCTTCGTTATATTTCTATACTGTCTCCAAACAGTAGCTTCCATTCAACTATATCTCCATTAATTTTGATTGATAAGTAATTTAATTCTATCAACTACGTTTCTTGATTCTTTAAATTTCAAATCATCATTCAGGGTTACTGTGATGGATCTGAAGGTTGGTTTCCTGCTAATCATGTTGAAATGGTGTTGAATAATAAAACGAATAAGGTAAGCTGTTCTCTCTCTGTTATCAATTTTTCTGCGATTAGTCAACAAGTACTTTTTTTTCAAAGTTCCAATTACAATATGAACCTCAACATGTAGTAAAATTCAAGTGTCTTTGAAACAATAGTTAGTAGTGAAAATTTGTAGTTCAAGAGAATGATTTTGATGGAATTTCTTTCTCTGAGCTATTTGGCTTGAAACATCCAAGTATCGTTGTAAATTAGATACATAAGACAGTAGTTTCAACGTATAATTTATCATACGGTTATTACTTGTCTTGTTCTAATTCAATCAACATTTTAATACCTCCGGAGTGCATATAAAAAATTTCTCCCGTTAATATCGACTCATCTAAATGACTTTATTTCATGACTATTTTAATGTGGAGCTATGACAAATACTACTTAATTACCATCTACTTAAAATTTCAAAATTATTTTATACGAAATGAACAACAACAAATGAATTGTGGAAAATTGTTTTAGTCAGTTTTCTATATATCTAATGTTCAGTTGTCTTTTTTTCATCAATAAGAATTCGTTCATGAAATGTATTTAACGTAGTTACATAGAAAATAAGACTGTTGAATTGAAGTTCAGTTTAGAAAGGAACTGATTGTTTATTAAGGATGGTCAGAAATAATTTCATTTCATTATTCTTTCTTTGTGATCTGCCTTTAATATAGTAACTCGAATAATTATTCTCGTTTTTAGTGGTGTTATCCTATTATGATGAATGAATTCATTAATGTCTTGATGGTAATGCAAACACTTCATAACAGTTGTAGACGAATGTAAACATTAGAAATTTTGGTGAGACTATAATTTATGGACAAACCAATCAAATTTAAGGTAATAGGTCTTGGATTTTGGCGCGAAATTCATTCATCCATTTGACTAAATAGCGTTTTGGCATTACAGCTAAATTCAGTTTGTAATGAAAACTTTACATCTAATTTCTAACCCTAACCATCAACTGTAAACCATAATCCTTATTCCTCACACTGGTTTATAACCCTTATTTAACACTAGTAAGTAATTGGACATTTTCAAAGTCACTTTAGTGTCGCTCGAAGGTCGTTCATAAATTATAGTTTCATCGAAATTTCTTATGATTCCGATCTAAGCTGGAAAAACTACACTAGGTGATTCTTCAGATCTGTACAAAAGCTAAAGTAATCTGAAATTATTATGACAGAACATGGCACTTCATAATAAAAAAAACGTGTGTTCGTATCTGATTCAGATAGTAATTCTTGGTCAAACAATGCTTTTTTCCCAAATGAATATGTATATTAAGATAGACCTGTTGATCATTAAAGTAGAATGTGAATGAATACATTTTATTTCTTCTTGATAAAAAGTAATTAAGTGAAGTATTAGTGAACCACAACAATCGGTTGTGAAGCATTTACTTATTTATTTATTCTCTTTGAATCGTATTCTCATCAATCAATTCAGATTGGTACTTCGAATGCAACATTTACCAACAATCCAGCTATGTCGCTGTCGACTTTGATAGGGCATCCTTCCCGGCACAGTCTCCCCCCAGATTGTTCAATTTCAGCAAATAATTCCAGAGAAATTTGTTTAAACTTCGATCTGGAACACTTTCCACATCAACACAATAAATTAAACAATAACTGTCCTACTACTACTACTACGACTAATAATAATAATAATAATAACAATACTTTGGTGGATACTTGTCTACGTCAAACCAGAAAGACTGTCACATCACTCGTAGACAGTCATGATCTTCTTACTGGCTATGACTGGTCTGTTTCGACACTTTTTGTTTTTCTAGCTCAGCTGTGTCTATTTGTATTTGCTTTTTTGTTGGAAATTTGATTTGCACGAGTTGATGATTAGTGTATATTGTATATTTTTTAATGTAATGCATGTGCTCTGTCTTTTTATAAGCATGCTTGTGTGTTTATTAGTTTTATTGATTGTTTTAATAAATTTAGGGATATTTACTTTATTCGTTTTCATTTTTGTTTTGATTAGCCAAACAGTACAAGACTTTCTCATCAAGTATCTTCATCGTCTAGTTCTGATCGAACACCAGTTTTTAATAATAATAATTCTTCAGTTCAGAAACCTTTCTTTTCACCAAATGAAACATCTCCGTCCAATTTACCTTTATGTACAATAGCAAATAAAACTTTAAATAACAGTCTATCGCCTATCGTCGGTAATAATTATAATAATATTCCTAGTTCTCCTTGCTCATCATTAACATCTCTTATTCCAGTGAATATGAATAATAATATAAATAATTCATATCCTCCATTAATGTTTCGACGTTTAAAAAAGCGTAGTTTATCAGCTTTGGAAATTCCTGAATTATCTCAGCGTATTGATTTAGTTCCATCAGTATTGTCAACTACACAGACTGCAACAGTTGGTGCAACAGTCACCTCGAGATTTGAAAATTTTCCAACAGGTCTAGCAATGGACCATTCACATTACTTTCTGTCGACTTATCCATGGTAAACTTTGCCTCTTTGTTTATATGTATAATGTACATTTATAATATGAAATGCATATTTCTTATGTATCCTTGTAGAAAAATATCTAAAGTAATCTTTTTTCCCAATTACAAGAAATATTGGTCTAATGAGTTATACTAACTCATTTAAGTGTGTGTAACAAATACGGTATATGATTATTGTTAGCAGTCTACTATTTCTAATGTTAACCACAATACATGTTAGACATCAAAATACTTGTCGATATATTAGGAGCTAAATTAAAGCCTTTGAATGAAATTATGTTCCATAATTGTTTGTTCTTTATTTTTAAATTTTAGTCATGTAAATACTTGTTTCAATCTAGATTTATTTTATCACTTTGCTTAGATAGTTATTTTACTGTTCTATGCTGCGTGTCCATCTTATGTACAAAATTTGCATGTTTGAATTTATTTGCCTTAATGGCTTGATTACTATGTGTCATTTTGCATGGTCATTTGACTGCTGGATATTACTCTATGTACAATTTGTAGTTTTTGTTTATAATTCATAAATTATTTTACACTGTTTGGTTTGATATTGTTTTTTTGTTCATAGTTTAAGAGAAAATATTATGTCCATCCATATTATTCCTACTATTTGTAAAGGTGTGAAAAGTCAACCTATGCCAAAATATCAGTAATTTGCTGGCATTATTTTTACCGTTTAATTAACTAACTAATTGACCGATTGATAATTGAATATTGACCAACGTCATGTTTGTTTAGTCCTTAGTGATGATTGAATTCTATCAATTAAGTAGAAATAAGGCTACTAGTGTAAGTGATCTAACATCGTCTTCACTATTTCTCAATTTTAGGTGACTGGAGGTAGTATTCAGAAAACTGCTTGACTTTAAATTCATGTGAGTTGATGCTCGTCAGTAAGATATACCTGCAATTTCAAAGAATCTGACACTATATTAGATTCGAATGTCCGAGGTTGAATGTAAATGACATGGGTTTTAATCTCGTGCAAAGTGTTAGTCCTCTCAAGGTTACAGGTACCCCTTGATGACGAACCCTAACTAGCACGAAACCCAGGCCAAACAGTGTTTCCAGCCGACTATCTCCAAACACCTAACATTATTGTTACTATGTTTCATGTGTTTTTTATATTGAAATAAAAAAATGTGGTGTACATTTCTTGTCTACATTTTGTTGTTTGGCTATAGCAACTGAAGTTATTAAATAAATGAATGAATACTAGTATAAATACGGCTATAAAAAAATAATCAGCTTTAAATTGCTTAGTTTTAAATGCAGGAGTTCAAGTTAATCTCTTATACAAATGTAAAACTGGAGGATAAATTTTTTGAAGAACTTATGAGTTGAATAATGGGATTATGAAGATTCAAGTTTATTACAGAATGTAACTTAAACGGTACTTGTTATCTGCAATTTTTGGTATGCTGACGAAATCAACAATTGTTACTAAATAAACATTAATTTTGAATTTGCTTAGCTGTAAAACAGTAAGAGAATATACTTAATTCTGACCTAAGGAAAGAGCTTAATAATGAATGAGAAAACGAAGATAACTAGTTTACTTGTCTTTTGTCATTTTAATTAGTATTTATCGCGAACTACATATTCAGAATAACAAAAGTTTCTTGTCATATGTACACATAATATTTATTTTGATATCCGAGTTAATTAATGGTAATAAGCATTGTTATGTTTTGAAATATCAATAATTATAACTAGTGTTTGATATGTAGACTTTAATGGTGGTTTCGTTTTTGAGTAATGTAGCTTTTGACCAGTAATAGGTAGTAGTATATTGGAACCATACTCTACCTATTTTACTTTAGAAGACCTGGTAGGATTACTAGCTCTCATATAAATACTGTGACTCAAAGTCCCAAGTACATAAACCTGTATTCAGCAAACAAGTTTCATCTGCATAACTATGTCAGTTGGATGATCATTCAAGTTCAAATAATACCAAACTGTTATTCAATAGTAGTATCGTTGTATCACAAATAATTTTCTAATTTATAACCATGTTACCTGGGATTCTCATAGTTATATTGTCATAGTTTTAATCAGTTATCAACAAGATGCAAAACTTTACAACGTATAATCACATCATTTAAAATGATGTGAATTGTTACTCTTTGCATTTTCAGTTATATCTGAAGGTATATATCAAGTTATTTACTGTTTCAAGTGTTAATTGATTATCCAGGTCTTTATTGTATGTTTCATCACAGGATGATGAATGTGAGCGGCTTGGTATTATTTTTTTGACATTATCAGTACCTTACAACAAAGCCATCATATAATCAATATCAACAGGAAATAAGTTTACTTTAGAATAAGTTTATCTACTGATATACTTGATAATTATCGACATCGGCTGACATTTTTATAACATGTTTTTCTCAACAAAACTTACACTATTCATGCTTACCATTATGAATAGTTTATTTGTATTATATAAAATGCGAAATGATTTTATTTAACTAAAAAAGAATACTCTATTCAGCAGAAAATCCAAGTGATGTCATACTTGTTAGTATTTCATCGGTATGTGTATGCATATAATTGTTTCTCTCAATTTCTTAAACTCCAGAAAACCTTTTCTTCTGTTTTTTTTTCGATATTTGTGTACTTTTACAGTAGTACGATAGAAGCATGCCTGATTAAAGATAGATGTATATATATTTACTGTTATACCTAATTGTTTTGTATGTTGGCATTTTACTGTTTTCATTCAACCAATCGTTTTTCCTATTCGTTCCTCTCTCTTCTGCCTGATTTATTTATTTATATTTCGTTGATTTATATGACTATAGAATCTTTCCATTTTTTTGTTGACGCGAATAATAGGTATGTTGGTGAAATGGACAGACTTGAAGCTGTTAATTTATTAAGTAATTGTATTGACGGTACATTTCTTGTACGTCTGTCTAAAAGTGCTGAGAGAATGGGAGAATATTCACTGTCTGTTGTTTACGGTCATCCACGGCATATTCGTATACAACGTTTTTCATCATCTGATAATTCCTGCATTACATATGGTCTTTGTGAATTAGAACAGTTCCCAAATATACCGGTATGTTTTCTTTGTTAACAAATAAGCTGGTGTTTATTATTAATATTATTATTCTTACTGGAACTTGGTTGATATTTTCGAGTGAAATTTGGGGTTTCTAATTTATTGCTCTTTAATTTCACTGTTTTCCAAATGACTGTTGTTCAATATTTTTTGAAAGATAATTTTCTGTTCAAAGTAATATAACTTCAACAGTTCTTGGGATCCATGGTAAGTAGGGTAGCTAGTGTATGTTTGTCAATCATTTATGTCCTCAACTTCATCCTGAACAGAGCCAGGCGTCTTCAAATTTTTCTGTATATATTTGATGCTGAAAAGTTCATTATAGTTCAGATGTTGGTTTGGTTCAACTCGACTTATCCATATTGTTGCTCAGAAAACGTTATTTATTGAACTAATCAATTTCTTCGTGATATTTATTGGTCGTGTATAACTGACTGGCTTTGTCGATTTCCGAGGCCATCGAAGCATATGAATACTGATACTTTCATTCAACCAGTTTTATACAGGTTATTAGAGGGGGTTACACTTCAAACGTATTCGACTATATGAACTATTAGTGACATTAAAATTGAGCAAGACGAGTTGGTTTATTGAAAGCTCTTTGGATGACTTTACTCATATCACACTTTCACTCAAACTTTACTAGCCATAACCTTCATCATCGGAATACATGTTATTTTCGTAGTTAAGCTCATGTAAACTCTAAAGTTCATGAAATATATTATCGACATAAAAACAACTTACTGAAATATTTAAATAAAGACAGTCTTTATTTAAATTCATAAAGGGAACTAACTGCATGTAATTAATGAAATATTTTTAGAATATGTTTGGTAGCTAATTACTGAAGAGACAAAATAGTTGAACACGAAGTATCTATTGTCAACTTTTCCTGTAGTTACAGTTCTGTACGTCGAAATCGGTATCACTAAACGTTCCTTCAGGTTTATCTAGAATAGTAGTTCATCAATATACCAATCGTTTAATTTTGATACTATACGTGAGATATATATTGATCTTTGATAACGAGAGATGTATAAATGTTATACAACCGAGGCACCGTAAGCACTTTTGTCAGTTATGAATCTATATCTCAAAGATTTCACGTGAATGTCTTCGGACAAAAAAACAGATATGTAGTTGAAGAGTAGTCATTGAGAGTTAGTCTTAGTGTGGATAGTCAGTCAAATCTACCAAATACGTAAAATTCTCAATATTCAGTAGAAAAAATCTGATAAACATTAACCAAAGCAATTAATAAACTTTTTCGATCAGAAACCAATCTATATTTGTAGCTTTTTAAGTCCTGAAACATTTTAGTGAGCTGCGTATACATCAAAATATTTGATGAATGTGGACGTATCAGTAATAGTATTTTTATTTCTATGTAAGGTTTATCATGTAGCAACAATAACGTTTTTGTGATTCCGCAAATTCGCAAAATATGCGTTTTGTCAAAAGATAAGATTTGATAGCATACAATAATAAAGTATTTCCTTTATAATTTTTTAAAACTTGATGTTATAAAATATAAGGTCCTGAAACTACACATACATCGAAAACTTTTCTCTCCATGTGTCTATCTCTCTCCTTAGTGTGTAATTGATAACTACTCCAAAGTGTCGTTAAATCGGTGCTTCGATGAAGTTGATATCACCTTACTTTATCCCTACCAGAAGTGTCCTTGTAAGTTACCTACTATTACTCATACTTTTCTATTATATACCTTTCGGTTTCGTGTGTATATACTTCTATTTGATATTCTTTACTGAACCATTGTCTACTTCAATGAGTAATGTTTGCTTGTATAAAATTAGGTTTCGGGAAAACTAGGGGCGGACAAATCAAGACGTTACATTGGTCAATAAAATCACTGACTGTTTCATTGAAGGAAGTCGGTAGGTGCGATTGTGGTCATCAAGATTATTGTAACGGATAATTGAAGAGGTTTGGTCGAAATAGGTCAGAGTCGTTAGCGATACCACAGATGCATTCACTCTGTTTCCTCTTAGATTTTGAGTTTTATACTTATCTTATGTTTTTTATTCGGCGAATTCATTCTTCTCGAACCATATTGTCTATACCTAATGGTTTATATTACCACACATTCGACTGATACTGTTACTACTTCTACTACTCTGACATCTCTCTTGATAATTTTATCTCACGATGTTGTTATAATGTATCAACTTGAATGGTTACACGTATGTGTAAGGTTCTAAGTTGCTCATAATTGACTTTATTGCTAGATATTCCAATCACTCGGTGATGCTTGGAAATTCTACTAACTACTTCAAGATGACTAAGCTAACACAGATATTCCATAGAACACATCAAGTTAAATAAAATTTCTTTGATCATTCATAATACACCATAATTATATATCTTGAATTCTCCACCTGAATCTTATTTTTTATTAGGTAAGTTTCGAACAGTGTCCATCAATTACGTAAAAGTTTTGGTCTAATCGTATTCTAATTTTTGCGATCCTTAATTAAGTGGCAATTTATCTCAAGTTTGTTTTATTATAGGTAAAAATAATCCTGTTTATATGTTTATTCAAACAAAGGTCATTAGAGTGCTACGGCATTCAGACTTCAAGTCTTTTGAGAAAAAAATCTTGTCTATTTCATAAGATCACCAAAATTTAAGCTAAGATTGACGTGTTAGTTATATTTTTGACCATCAAACACCACTCACACAGAATATAGGTATGTCTTGCATAAAAGTTACAAGTTAAATGTTTCATTTAATACTTTGTAAAATACTTCTTTTCATTCTGTGTCTTTTTCATCAATGTATTTGAATTGTCAGGTGATTTGTAAAATAAACACTTAAAATTGGTTTCGATGACAATTAAATTTGTACTTCATTTTGTCATGACTAAAATAAGGAGGATCCAAATGAAAGCTTCATTCCTGAAAATTACTATATTTTATCCTTGATAAAAGATTACCACTATATGGTAAAATTGCTAAATAGTTATTAGTATGATTTTTGAAGTACAACTTGGATTAATTTCTATAAATTATTTAGTTAAGGAGATACCAAATTAAATCGAATGAGATATTTATGTTGTATGATGTGAAGATGTGAATACCGTTTCTGTTCTTAAGTTTCAAATCGTTTCGTTTTATATCCAATGCCAAACAGATAAACTAACCTAATGTATCTTAGACTTTAGAATTTATTTCATTTTATCTAATTGTTCCTATCATTATTTTATCCGTTTGTTTAATTCTTCATTTTCACGATAATTGTATCTGATTTCACGGCATGTATAGATTGTATATTGTTTTACATAGTTATTGAGACCTATTAATGAAATGTACGCGAATATATTATCAAGTTTAACGTACTTTTTCTTTATTAAACTGTTTTTCTTTTATTTTGAATAGCATCGCCATTGTTCTATGTTCGTGCAAATTTCGATTTTCATGATACGTCTAATACTCGTTTCTTGAATTTGAAAGGAGGTGATCGAATTGCTGTAGTTAGTCGTGCAGCTGAAGACAGAGGCTGGTGGAAGGGATGGTTAAATGGTCGTGTAAGTTTATACGTCTCTTTTCACATGTTAACATTATGAAACCCTGTATTATATTTTTACACACAATTAAACTAACAATTCAGTCTATTTTCGATCTTAGGTTTAGTCATTCAATGTTTGAAAATATCTTTTATTTTTAACCTCATCTAAAAACGTTTCTAGTTGATTTTCCTTTGGACTTGCTAAAAGATCGTTTACATCTTTATAGAAATTAACTTTTATCTCAGTGGATAAGAGATTTTGCAGTTATTTTCAGTAGCTTTTCATTATTGACTTCTATATTTATGAGTTACTCTCAATGTCAAAGTATTCATCATTTTACTAATTCCTAATATAATTAAAGTTTTGACGATAATTTTTACGACTATCAGTGATCTAGTGTTGTTCACATTTCGTTATGTTGCGTGGTCATTTTAAATTCTTTGGACTTACACTAACGCTTCGAATATTTTCATTATTTAGTCTTCTACTTATTTACTTTCAAGTAGTCACGTTTCCCTACTATGAAATTATCAGTAATTTTCTTTTGTATATAATAATTGCTTTTTCTAAGTGTAAATAAGTTCTCTATCTTTCATACGTGTTTCGCATTCACTTCGAAGACTTACATTTTTTTAATTAATTCTCATGCAAATTAATTAATATATAGAATGGTTCATAGTCTTACAGTATTGATAACTGTTGGGGTAATCCAGAAAATTCCTCGAAAAAAGCCAAAAAAGGCTCTGAAAACGTTGAGAAACATCTTATTCAATCAGCATTCAATAGACGTTTTACCAGAAACATCTTGAAAGTGGAAAGTTACATGTCGCGTTTCTGATTGAATGATTATGTATACTGCTACTATGTTTAGCAGAGTTTCATAATTTTCCGGAAACCCAAGGCCATCTAAAATGCCATAAATACCTTAGATTTTCTTTACATAAACGCACCTGGAAGTAAAGCGTATCTTGCATACTTCCCACCTTCTGTCTCGTGTTCAGGTTGCTGTGTAGACTTAGCCTGGGGGTTACTAGAAGAGCCTATGAACCGAATCTAGTGTTCAATTAGAAAACTTATGAATGACTGATGATATAACACATAGACACAGAGATATTTCTTCAAATAGTTATTTTCTAGTAAATTAATTCACCCTTACTTTCTATACCATCATAATCCTGTAAAAGGTTTTTTATTAGAAATAATTGGGAGCAATAGCTATGGCTCGTAATAGTTTATCAATATGTTTTTAAAAATCAAACTACATTGTTAGAATGAATCTAATCAGTGATTATTGAATTTCATTTAAGCTCTCTTAATATCAGTAAATTTTTCTTGTTAATTTATAAAATAGAACCTAATTTGTTGTGCACCAAATAACTGTATAAACTATTCAATTCACTTCATCTATTCCATCTGATGACTGTCTAGCATTGGCTACAGAATTCAATTTTAATAAACTCATTCCAATGTAATCTCAGTAGAATAAGTATTGTGTTGCCGAATATTATATAATCTATATTATTATTATTATTATTACCTTTATAACAAAAAATTATCAGCCTGTTCTATCCTTAACTAGTTTTTGTAGAGTGTTATTATGAATGAATTAGTAACAACTGTTCACTATTTTTCTAGATTTTTATCATTTCTATAGTGACAGTTGTCATGAATGTATATAATGTAAAAATTTAAATAATTTCGTGTAATTCCTGCTGTGTTTTTTCCCATACTTTTGTTTGTCTAGATTGGATTCTTCCCCATGTCTTTTGTGACACGAGAGCTATCTGGATGATTATATTGGACTACTATTTTATTTTTGGAAAATTTGTATTCTTTTTTAATCCACTTATTTTGTGAACATGTTTTTATCAAACTCACTTTTATCCCGTCAGAAATCTATACATACAACCCAGTGTAAACTATGTATTAACAACGATTTACACAATGAATTTTTGAATGACTATAACTTCCTTTTTTCACTGATTTATTGTAATATCTATTGGTTATATATCTATGTGGAAAGACAGTTGTATAATAACCATAAGAAATGCATTGCATACATTTTCTCTTTTATTTTTAGCTAAGTATCTTTTTTCCATCAATATTACATTATTATAATTACTATTTGATCGTTAAGTAGTTAGTTTATTGGTTACTATATTGTCTGTACGTATGTAGCGCCTTATTATAAGTATAATAACTTCTCGCTTCTGTTTATTTTGTACATTCGTGTTCCTTGATCGTTAATTTAGGAAACTAATCAACAACTCTCTCACTGTTGTCTAAGTACACGTATATGAAACTACGTAATTCCACTATCCAATCATAGTATGTAAATAGTGTGTATTATCACATCGAATGTACACTGTGTATGCGTGTTCCATTTTGTCCAAAAGATTTTAATAGTTTTGTAGTTAGCAATTTTTGATTTGCCTTTTTATTTGATGTATAGCATTTCTGATTTTAAGCATTATTATGTTTTTTTCTTATCATTGCTACTTTTCTCCTCCATATGGTTCAAAACACAAAGCATTTACCATTACATCTGATAATGATAATAATTAGAACACCAGTATTAATGATCTTTTTGTACTTACTCTGTTTATAATAGCTGTTCTTTTTATCAGAAGAAAGTTATCAATGAATTTGTTCTACTGTTTTTCTGTCATCATTGTCGTTTATTGTCTATGAACGCACACTCACAATCATATTGCTTTTTACCTTTCTGCCAGTTTCTTCGCCTCGTTTTATCTGTGTATAGTTGGTTTCCCCCCTATCCTCTCACAGACTTATAATGCCTTGTTTTGTTTGAACGAATCATAGAAAGGTAAAGTGTGAGACAACAGACAGTTATTTGTTTTAATTTTTTCCCATTTTTATTTCATAATTGTCCATGTACTTTCTTCGGTTATTGTTCTTTTTTATTACCATCATAATTTTCACCGTTTTTTATCACTTTGATTTAAAATTATTGTATTCCCTTTGTTTTAAGTTTAATAAAAAATAGATAAACAAATTAAATGTGTACAAAAGGCAATAATATGGATCTTTTCTCTAATCAATCTAAGGTTTCAGTTATTTGACAGATTAGTTTTAATGTATGGGATTATACCACTGCCACCTTGGATGTTAAAAAAAGTACTTAGTCGATGAATTTATCGCCTTTGTTGTCAGGACAAAGATCTTTTTAATAGTTTATTAATTTAACAGAACATTTTATTAAGAGTTCACTTGTTAGGACCTTTTTTTCTTAAATCAGCTATTCAAATCATGATTGTTTTCGCCCATATAAACGCTAAGGTTATTTAACTCGAGAATTATCATAGGACAATAATTATTCTTCATTTGACTTAATTAAGGAAATGGGAATAACACATGGATGATCCAAACATATTTGACTTGATCACTGAATGATTGGCAAAGGAAAACAAAGAACAATAAAACAAAATTCATTTTTCATGGTCGCCAGCTCAATCGCATTTTAGTAATTATCTATCTATCCATTTTATTACAACCTTATCAAAGATATTCAGCATACAATTATTTGACTGGATAAAAATTTAATACAACTTCCAAGAGTTATTCCGATCCATCAAACAACATAGCATATGCCACTAACCGTCATTCACCATCCAGCTCTGTCCTGGACAATCCTTTCCAGTTGCCATTCATTTTGATGTCTGCTTCTGATTCTCGATGCAGTATGTTCTTTGACCTTCCTCTCTTCTGTTTCTGTTGGGATGACCCTGCATTTTTCTCGCAAGCGACATGACAAGCTCAGGGATCGTCAAGGAGCATTTCAACCAATCAGCGATTAATTAGAAGTTATGTTACTAAAATAACGAAAATGGAAAAGTCACATGTGGAGATCCTGATTGGCTGATTGATACACTGCTACTATGTTTAGCAGTATTCTAGAACTTTCAGTAAAACTCAAGGACTCTTAAATTACTATAAAATCCCTATATTTTCTGTACATAAATGAACCTTGTAGTAAAGTGTTTCTCTCATACTCGAGTCTTCTCTCTGGTCTTCAAGTCGGTGTATAGTTCTAGCTCGGGGGTACGGAACTAGCTTAGGATCTGAATATAGCGTTCAACTCACAAGACGTATCAGTCTCCTTTCAGGATTCCAAGTTAGCGCTTACCTCGCTATGTAGTTTGAAGATTTCCCTAATGTGTTTCCTAACCACTTCAAACGTCTTTTCCTAATTTCCTCTTCATCTGGAAGTTGGCTTTTTCTCTCTCACAGTAAGTTGTTGCTCATAGTATCCGGCCGACAGACATTGGGCATCTTGCATAGAAAACAGTTTATAAATGCTTGTACCTTTTTGTTAATGGTTGTGGTAGTTCTCGAAGTTTCAGCTCGGTACAGCAGAACTGTCTTGACGTTCTTATTGAAGATTTTGTCTTTGATACTACCAGACAGTTGTTTTGAGTTCTATACGTTCTCCAACTGTAGGAATGCTGTCCTTGCTTTGCCAATCCTCACCTTTACATTTGCATCAGATCCTCCTTGTTCGTCGATGCTGCTCAGATACATGAACGTTTCCACACCTTCAAGAATTTCTCTATTAAGTGTGATTGTATTGGTGTTCTCTGTGTTGCATTTAAGGATCTTGCTTTTTCCCTAGCGTATGTTGAGGTTTACTGCAGTCAAACGCCATAACATGTCTTCACTTATAACAATGCACGTGGACAACTGCGGACACATTCGACTGGAAAAATGTGGAGATTTCGAATAGAGACAATTCTAAAAACACCAGAGAATTTTTAGAAGCTTGACACTCAGGTCAATCAGCAGTAAACAAGCGCATTGGAATCAATCCAATTTATCAACCAATCAGGAAAATTATACAAAAACATAGTAACAAAATTAAAACCAATGGGAGATGCAACCAAAACAAAGAAGTAAACAATGACAGATTTAAGGTCAACAAGAACCAATCAACATCGAGGTCTACAGGACAAGCTGTGAACCACATATGAAGAAATTCAAACACTTCACTTCTACTTGACGTTTTTGCTGATGATGTCGTTCAGAAAGACGACCAAACCATTCAGCTTAGAGAACAAAACTCCGTCAAAATCATCCATCTGAGCTACAAATCTTCTCCACCACCTCAAAAGAAAACCCATCTACGCTAATTAATAATAGATTATCTATTTAGTTATTCACTTGAAACGAAACTAGTCATCTATTTCTCGTGAACACATCAATTATTTTATTTCAAAATTATTTAATAAATTATAACATCTGATATACACAATGATAGAATAGTTATCGGTACTAATAGACTGATTAAAATAAAGTTCCAACGAAAGTTAATTAACTTGATCAGACACTAATTAATGTTTACAAAAATAAAACATCGTTTTCATTCTAAATACAAATGGGTTTATATTTAATCATTGAATCTTTAAAATCATTTAATAGTAAAGAAAAAACGTAGACAGTTTAACAAGTTACTTTATCTATTGATTATTTATGTTGGATATAATTTCGTTAAAAGTTTTGTCTCAATTTCATTTCTAAGGTTTAATTTTCGTATCACAAAAATTGTTATCATTGTATCTTTATCTATGTCTATCTGAGTGAAGTACAGACAGAATTTAGATGGCTTACAATTTAAATGGTTTCAGATAGCGTATTCTTCTCGGTTAGGAGAGTTAATCACATTAATAATCAAGCAGTAAATCAACAGAATAGTAGCAGAATTAATTATTTTTTTTTAAAAAAAGCTGTATTTTTATAGTTGAATTCATGAGTTAATTCAAACTAGACCACCATGGAAAACCTGGAAGCACTGGACGGCCGTTTCGTCCTATTGCGGGACTCCTCAGCAGTGCGCATCCACGATCCCACTTCACGAGATTCGAACCCAGGGGATATCAGTCTCGCGCCAGAGCACTTAACCGATAGACCACTGAGCCGGCATCCGATGGTGCTCCAGGTTTTCCCTGGTGGTCTAGCTTCAATTGACCCACGCTTTCAACTATGAAAAATACTAAATCTCCACAAAAAACCCCTTCTGATAATGTTGATTTTAACAATTTTTACATATGATTTTATTCCTATTAAAGGTTGGAAGTAATTTGTTATTCAAAATGAAATATATTATTATAATCAGTACTAATATTTGCATCTAAATTTCACCTTTCCTTATTTATATATATTCCTTCATATATATATATATATATATAATCCATTGTGTAATTTCCAATCAAGCGTTTGATATGATCATGAATTATTTTATTTTTCTTCCACATATTACTTATTTAATTGGAATAATTATTTAACAGGATTATCTAATCTGTCTGCTTCAGGTCTATGCTACAACTAATCATTTCAACAAGCACTATAAGCAGAGATAGATGGTGTGTAGTTTTATGACTGATCTTTAATTGTTATGACTGCGTCGCCAATTGTTATGTCGGAATCGCTTATTACTTAAACTTGTAAAACGAGTAACCATTGCAATTCCCACAACGCAAAGTAAGAATACCAAGACTGGTACAAGTAAAGATTTAATAACCCCAAATCACGACGACTCTAGTCGAAGATGCACTCATTTATGTATTGAATGTACGCCCATTTTGATCATTAATTATGATGAAATCATATATATGAAAAGTGCCCAGAGTTATAACAAATCACATGTTGCATTTCATGCTAAGCATAGTTCATCTTCATTTAATACAAGAATATCGTATCTTGAACAAACACATCACACTCGATCGAATAAATTAATATTGTACCGAGTAAAATATCATACTGGAAAATGAAAAATACTACTCTGAGCAATTATCACTTTGAATTAAAAAAGGAAAGTAATATTGAACAGAATGTAATTTTACTTTTTAATCCCGTCATATCAAATAGCAATAGAATCGAGAAAGCGCGTTTCGTCCCATTTGGGTCTTATTTGTGATTTAAGGCGATATCGAGGCAGTCCACACTGGATGGAGATGTGTCGATAAGAGACTGATCAATTGCAGTTCTAAACATCAACGGGAAGTTTTGAACAAACAATAAGAAAATGAATTAATAATAATTTCAACATTTATAAATTAATGATAACTCTAGGTAGCTAAAGTTGTCAGAAATGTTTGGAAGTTAGCAGAGCTTATCTTGATGAGCACTTTCATTTATTTCTCTGTCCACTTACTTTATGAGTGCTACATATTAAATCATAATTTCCATGCCGGATTTCAAGTCCTAGCTTTTACTGTACTTGCTCATTTCATCCGAAATGTTGAGATGCGCAACACTCAAAATGTACGTACCAGATGGTTGAAGATAATCTAGCTACTTAGAATGAAGTCGTTAATTCAAAACTACACTCTGATATGAAGAGCTCGTCCACCAGATGATCAGAAAAATGATTGACATTGTTCATTAAGACGCACTTAGCTAACAGCAATAACGTTAATGATAACCCCAACCTAATGGAAATCCGAATTTCTTCAGTTTAAGAAAAATAGTTAATACCTTCTTTTCCTTCCCCGTGAGCAATATCATATCAAGTGTTTGCTCACAGAATTCTCTTATTTCTAGTGAGTGAGTAGTAATTATCCCTTACTCCGAACTCTATTATTAACATCGTTCTTATAGGAAGTTTCATTTGGATCTGGTTTCTTGGTTATATGAATAGTTATATCTTTCGAATGGAACAAAAATTATGGAAATAATTGCTATTTGAGTTTTATCCGCGAAAACACACTAGAATACTTTGCATAACATACAATTTTATCAAACGAATCCCTTTTTATCAAAATATTTTGATTTGGCAATGTGGGCAACTCTTTTTCATTTTTCATCGTCGATCTACATCAGCTGGTGAAGCGTTGAAAATCATCGAGTACTGAACAGTTATTCATTCTAGTGTGCGATTTTTCAGCAATGCTTACTCATTACCGCGTCAGGGATCAAATTCAATACCTTGATACCTCTCACCAAGCTCACTATTTTTAGGTCGTTGTGCTGGAATTCACTGAACCACATTTCTGACTTCTATTAATTTTCGATTACGTCAAACATAGGACTCACAAATGCTAATCACAACAATACTCTTTCATTACATAATCTTCCGAAATATCTCATAAGGTAACTAAAAAACTCACACAATAGTTTTGAACATTTTATCAATTCAGTGACACTATTCTTACAGAAAAAATTATCATTCGAAATATGATGACCATTAAGTAATGGGTTTTATTTAATATAAACATTATATTCACGTTAGTCAACAGGAAGGCTTATCAAATAAACATTGTTAAATTCAGTGAACAATGCCAAAATCTTTATAAATTAAACAAACAAAACTATTCATTATTTGACTTTTCAATTGATTTAATTTTAACAGAGGGATGTAAGATGAATTAGAATAAATTATTCATTGAATAAAATATTCAACAGAATTATCACTGGATGTTTGATAACTTATTTTTCTAACTTTAGTAGTCATAAGAACGTAAATACAAATCCATGGAAAATGATACTGAATAGATAAGTAGTTTTGCAGTAATAAACGCCACTTAGTGATACATATCAGAAGTTACCATAACATTTCAGACAAGCAGATATTGTGGTGTAGTCTACTTATATCCTCATAAGTAGTATATGGTGATGGTCAGACATAGAATGTATTTTGGCAGAAGACCGATAAGGAAAGAACTGAAATGAAGCGCGATTGTAAGGAAAATACATAAACAATGAAATGAAAGAAGATGGATTGGTATTTACAGAAGGAACAGTGAAGATTGAGACAATTGATTGTTATTTTGCAAATTAACTGTTTGCTGTATGGTTATCAGATCTTACTAAGATAGTTTGTAATCTGTCCCCAGTCGTGTTCTTGTTCACTACAATATAATCGACGTTATAGATAACAAGTCTTTTGTAAATTTGGTTTACGGAGAATTGGAACTTTGTTTATAGTTCTTGGATTTTCACACAATCAATCGTTTAGAATTAGAAACTGTAAGATTGACCTAAAGATACGAGATCCATATAATTGATTACTTTTATTGTTTATTTGATTTAATGAAATTTCTCATATGTTTTAGATAGAAATCATTTGTTTATCATATTGAAAATGATTTTTGAAAAATTTCTAAATTTTAAAACGTTTTTTTATTGACATACATGTCGGTTGAAACATATTTGATAACAGATGTGATGTTAGTGATAAACAAATAAATTATATACTTAATGTTTATAGTTTTTGGTGGCTTTTTATATTAAGCAAACAATTTAGTGTTGAAAGATTCTTGTAAACTAGTTTTTATAAATGTAATCTTGTAATTGATAAGAATTCTTCTTACCGGCAATGATTCAATTCTACAGAAACGTCTGGCGAGACTAGAATTTATGGACAAGCCAATCAGAAGCGTTTCAGGGTTTTCAAGGTCACGGCACCGATTTCAGTACCGGATGCTCATGTACGATATATAAATGGTTAAAACATGATTGTTGAAATATTTATCTTGGTAAACCGGAATCAGGTTACAGTTGTGAGTCAGAGCTAGGATTGAGAATTGGAATTCTAACAGATGAACGCTTTGTAACCATGATGAAAAATGCAAATGCAGATAGCTACCTGGTTTCGAATCCCATGAACGTCCTAAATAGCACAAAACGTTCATATATCATATTGAAGTATTTTAAGCACTTTGCTTTTATAGAATTAAGTAGAAAACAAATGTATTTATTCATCATTATTTATTCCGCAAAAGGCGAATCATTATCTAAGTGTCATTATCAGCACCGCTCAGGTCTAAACCTGTTTTTACTATTATTATTTTTACCAATTAACGTCTTAGAAACCAAATATTCAGGTCAAAGAATTGTGTTGAGGTTGCCTTCAGAGGTTACTAAACTGATCTTGTGATTTTAAAGTCGCTTCTCATCTTATTGACAGATACTCTACATGAATCAGAATCATTTCTCAATAGAAATAAACCTGTTAGAATTTAGCAGTTTTATGAATTTTATTAATCTTTCAGGACTTATTAAATGATTTCCAACCCTATTATTATAGTGATATCGGTACGTAACCATATTTATCTGAATGCCAATGTATTCATTCTGAAGGTATTATACTGAATATGTTTAATGGTCGTTAGTAGTTTTATAAAAAATTTATTATCCCTTACAAGATATTTATTGACAAATTTATTTGAGTTAGCCAGATGGAGTTAGATGACATCAATATGGGTAAGTAATTCGTAGAACTCTTTTTCATTTTATATGATTTTTGATAAATTTTACTTGGTTTTAAATAAAGTGCAAACTAACCGTTACAGGGTTTGGAACCTCGCATAATAGTCCGAGAGGATATATCTGAAGTGTGATTGTTTCGTCGCTGCAGTCGAATTAACAGGTATCTAGAAGTGAATAAATCTAAAACCATTTATTCATAATTATTTAGATTTGAATTTGAAGCATTTCGCTTAATTTAACATTTATTAGCTAAGGGCACTGTTATTAACATTCTAATCTATGGACCATGATACTAAAGAAATATTCATAATGCTGACTAATAAAGATATCCACTCCTGTGCAGGAAGAATTTATTTGTCACTACAGTATTTTATGAACAACTTTTGTCTGCCATATTGATTTGAAAACAGTTTATTGAAATATTCACGAAAATATTTGGATATTTTCATTGATCATGTTTATGGATTCTCATAAATATAGTTGCTAGTAGGAACAGGTGACAAACACAAGAATTCAGACTTTGGCCTTTTTGTAAACTATGTGGCATGAAAAACTAGATGGTCATATAAAGCAGATTTGAAATTACGATTAACCTCCAAGTAACTTCAGTTAATTTTAAAGAACACTTCCACATAGCCTTCCCAAACCGATGGCACTAGTGACTGTTTCACTTAGTTGTGCTTATCAACTGTAGAAAGATCATAATGATAACGATTACCAGTCGATACACAAATTATCTGTTGTATAGATGTAGTTCATTGAATACGGCTACGATATTTAAACTTATGTGAATAATATTTTCAAAAATTACCGATCAATCATGAAACATGTTGATTTCTAATCCTAAACTTCTTCAAACGCTTTTAAATCTACAAGTTAAAAGCGATTGTTTATTGGTTGTTAGCAGTCACCATAGTTTTCTGATAGAATCGATGTAAAGATTAAATAAAAGAGCAGATCAAATTCAAAAAAACTTTATAAACCTTAGTCATAAGAAATTAAGTGTAAGTAGTGTAAAACAAACTTGTTTACTTTCAAATTTGATCATTGATCTTAGAACAAATAGGTTACATATCATTTTTTTTCAGAAATATCTAAATAATCTCATATAATTTTGATGATGTTGTTATGAACTGAAGTTGGTTAAAGAGTAAATTGGGCTGTACTGGAAATTTATTTTGTTTTCATCATGGCTGTTACAAAACCTGTAGGTACGTAATTGTGATTACTCACTACTGGGTAGTACTAAAGTAAGGCTAAGCAGGTATTAAACGTCGACTGCTCTGTGTTGATTTTACGGGTTTTAGATCGAACTAAACAACACTGTTAAATGTATCCGTACCTTGGAAAACTGATCACTAAACACTAGATGGTTTATTGCAACTCATCTAGGCAAATCAAGACTAATGATGATTAATCGGTTGATTGTATGAAGCCTCCAGGTTCAGCGACTTTGTTATAACCTATCTATCTTTGTTTTACTTAAATCTGGACTCTCAAATATAACTACTTGGTAGGACTTCATTTTAGAATATACTAAAGGGATAGGCGGATAGAATGGGGTGGACCTTGGTGAGGTTTCATAATATGATGTAACTTCAGTGTATGATTATGTGGGTTAAGCAGTTATATCATTAGAGTTAGTTCTACTAAATCATGACTATTAGTCAAACAAGATAATTAAGCTCATTATGTTGATTTCGGTCCAAATCTACATTTTAGCGTTAGTTTGTGACTTAAATTATTTTCTAAGGATACAAAAATCTTCATAAAAGTTTCTATTTAAAGCCAAAAATTAATAGAATGTTTTTGAAGCTTAGGCTTCATTTGTTAATTTTTAAATCTAATAACTGGAAAACAATCATCGTTTTCCTATTAATTTAAACGAAGGATCGGAAATGACAAGAATACAGCAAAACAATTTCATACGATAAAAACTAAACCAAGCGGATATTGTAGTGAACGAGAACACAAGTGGAGAAAATCGAATGTATTTTACCACAAACTTACAGAACATCTTAGTAAAATCTGAGAACCATATAGTAAACAATTTATTTGCAAAATGTCAATCAAGTGTTTCAGACTTGATTGTTCCATCATTTCTACACTAGTCCCTTTCTTTCCTCGTTCTCTGTTCCTCGACCTTCTTAACCTTCTGCCACCAAACATTTCACTTTCGATTGATGATACATATTAATTATATCTGTCGATATCAGTAACACACACCAAAATATTACCTTATGAAGTGTTTCATTCCTTTTTCGCAACTTAATGGTTAGATTCACTCCAATGTAAGCGAAATTTCTTAATCACCATAACATTTGTATTTATAATGCATATATTTGGAATATCAAAACATCGTCTACCAGATTAGTGTGCTACAAAAGCAACTCTTCAGATAACAGAAATGTATCATTCGGATGGGTTAAAATATTCATTTATCAATTCTGTGTATGGAAATTATTTACATATTCTCATTCCACCTTTTAACTCACAGAATTTATTGATATCCTAAAGTGAAATGTAAGCTAAACGTTTTATGTTATCCGGTAATCAGCGATTAAATAAATATATCTGTAATCATGTATTAGATTTCTTACTTACTTAACTAAAGTCAGGCCAAATTTATCTCTATTTCAACAAAGTGATTAATCATTAGATTGTGAACAAGCTGTAAGCTTATTTATCAACTACTTTAGTCAATATAGTCAATGGACATGTCACTTCATTTGATATCGAGGGAACACATTAGAAAATTTCGCTTTTTATTCTAGAATTTTATTAGCTTTTAGTTATAAATAGTTTATGCGAGAACTGAAATTAATTATATAACTATAAGGGTTATCTTCTCAGACAATGTAAAAATCTGAAAACTACTGGAAAAGTCTAGACTATAGAAACAAATTAAACTCATCCAAGTGATTGGGTGTAATTTGAGTGGTAAATCCAGCTAACTTAACAAAAAACATATGTTGATGTTAAAACTGAAGGTAAAATTCACCAAGAGAGTGGAAGCATAATACTGTATAACTCATGTCCATACATGTAATATCTAACATGAACTGTTAAAAATGGGTATCATTTAGTTGTAAACTGATAGTTATATTCATTGAAAGTCCTAGTTAATTCAGTTATTCTACATATTTTTTGAGTTATAAACGTATAATATAGTAAAGCACTGGGTAGTGATCAATGTCATGTATGTCAGGTACTTCTTAGTAGTGATCGAATCTTATCGACCAAGTTGCATTGTGGCCACTAGTCTATGTGACTTGACACTGCCTGAACTGTGTTATATATTAATCTGAATTTATATTTCGTTATTTAAGAAATTCTATTTCATTTTCATTGACAGGATTATCATTTTTGTCATTAATTAAATTCTATAGTTGAAATCGGGAGTTACTTCAAGCTAGACCACCACGGAAACACTGGAAGGCCAACTCGTCCTATTGCACGACTCCTCAGCAGTGCGCATCCACGATCCCGCCTCGCGAGATTCGAACCCAGGACCTATCAGTTTCGCGCGCGAGCGCTTAACCTCTAGACCAATGAGCCGGCATTCAAAGGTGTTAATGTCTAAATTCAACTAATCCACAAAATTGAGCAACCGTCCACCATTGTCTTCAGCGAGTTGATCTCTCACAACAGACCTGATTGAACTCTACTGGTCACTGCTTCTCACTGGAACTCCAGGAAATACTTTTTGAAGCCACTCACTAGTGAGCATATGATTATTATCAGAAAGGGTTTTTTGTAGAGATTCTTGTAAATTTTTAATTGAAATAGATTAAATATACAGCTCTTATCAGAAGTGCTCGCGTGCGAGACTGAGAGATCCTGGGTTTGAATCTCGAGAGGCGGGATCGTGAATGCGCACTGCTGAGTAGTCCCACAATAGGGCGAAACGGCCGTCCAGTGCTTCCAGATTTTCCATGGTGGTCTGGCTTCAATTGACTCATGATTTCAACTATAAAATTACTAAAATCTCAACAAAAAACCCTTCCTGATATTAATTAAATTTATTTTATAAAATTAATCAAAAGTCGTGAACTACTCTAATGTACTTTTATTTCATGTACATGTTAGAGTTATAAATTAATGATCACATACACTGTACATGTGATGTACAACAAAAAAGCACTTCTTACCAATCAAATTATAACCTGAAAGATTATTGACTTTTTCTAGATTAAGGCAATTTATTATTTTAAAAAAACTGAGCTTGATGTTTCACATATAACATGTAAATCAATTAACAAATGCTCTAGATCTTCATTAATAAAACATACTTTGTCAACAATTAAAATAACAGTTTCTAATTAATATTAGTTCTTTTTTGTTGTTGTGAATATTTGATTGAATAATTTTTTTTAGAAATTAAACGTGAGAAATAATAATGGGCAAAGATGAAATGAATGGTAAGCAGTAGTATATACAATTTATTATAAATTAATAATTGGAATTATTTAAATTTCAATCGCTGAGACTATTTCAAATATAATTTTTTCACATATAATGTTTCTTTTTTTATATTTTCAATGTCATTTATACGGGTATCAGTTTTATAGAGAGTTATGAACAGTTCAATATTCTGTGCTCAATTTGATTAATTTAGTTTGTAATGTAAATCAATAATGATCTTTACGGATCACATGGTCAATTAGATTAATTAATTATTTAATTCACTATGGTTACCTGGATTTTCTTTCAAAGAATATAGAAATCTATTTTCTACAAAACCTGAATATTCTAATTTCATCTCGTCAAGATAAAAGCATTTACAACAGTGGATTTATGTAATAAAGGTAAATAGCTATCTGGTTTACATGTAAGATTTTCTAACAAATGTCAATCGATTTTGAGCTTAGATAAATTTAACCACTTTTCAGAATTGACCTCAGCCCTCTTGATGGAAGTTTTATATAATCTTGTGATATTTTAATTGAAACAAGTTTGTGATATAACCTGTCTCAAAATCACTGATTCTGTAAAACAGTAGGAATGGGTTAAATTAAGACTAATGAGAAGTTTTCAGAAATCACAAACCTTTTTAACATAAATCATCCGATATTTTGTAGCTCCTACTCCAACAAAAATATCATGATTTTCTAACTACCAACTTGCTTATCTGAAACATATCAGACCCATAATTTCTTTTTGCACAGTCAGTCAGTATTACCGTTATAAGAAGATATTGCATCAGGGGCTCTAATAATTAGAATGTTTAACTGTATATTACATTATGGACTTTAAATTAACTGTTTAAATAGATTTATGCATGGTTTTTAAGCTTAAATTAAACTAGTTAAACCATCACAGTATATTTTAATTGAACTAAAGGTTTCACTATTGAAGAATTTTCAGCTAAATAACAATCATTAAGATAAGCTCTTTTTTAAAGCCATTAACATACGGATTAATTACTCTGTCAGTTTTTTAAAAATCGTGTATAAATATAATTCGGCAGCAAAAAGATATAACATATTCTGAAATTTCACCAAGCACAAATAATCATGACCGGAAGTCTGAAAAAATTTCCAAGTCCTAGAGCACATCATTTCTAAAACTATAAAGGTTTCTAGATAGTTAGTAGTCAAATGAAATATTCTTAAGACACACAAAAACAGTCGTTGTAAATCCTGAAAGTTCTGATTTTGATCCTGTAGGGTGAGAATCGTTGGTGCAGCCTATCGGAGAGTGACATGCTAAGCCACAAAATGGGCTGTCTATTTCAATTCGGTTTTTAACGTGTATCAATTTAAAGTTAGTTTGTGATTTGAACTATCTTCAAATCAAACTGTAGATAGAACTCGAGATAACTATCAAAGCCAATTGCATTAATCTGTATCTTGTAAATTAGTTAAATAAAGATTTTTAAGAGACCAAGAATAACTACACCAAAATACAACATGGCATCATTAATTCACTGATCAGTGGTCTTGGGTGTACAAGGAAACCCAGGTGATGTGACTTTATTCTCAACAGTAGGTAATATGCTTGAAAATCGATAACAGAATATTGTATACAAATTCACCTTTTGTTTTTTATTGGTTGTAGGACATCTACTGATCTATCATTTTTTATCCTACACCCGTTACCTTGACTATATACCTATTTTTTGAATGTTTCATCTCAGTTATCATAAATTAGGCTATTATACCTGTCTGCTTAGGTCCAGTTTAATTATATGTATATATATATATATATATATATATATATATATATATATGAAATCATTTTATCATGCTTGTTTCTTTTGTAGCAAGCCCATTCAACTACTGTATTTTTTGTGTGCTCTCTGTAATCATAACATTTAATCCACTTTGCAAATTTATGTGTGAGTCTGATTGAGCGCATGTCTGCACATCAATCCTTAATTTGTTCTCTCATTGGTTGTAAACAAAGTCAATCAATAATTTATCCACAATCCATTAACACTCAAAAATATATATGGATTTTTAACATTCACACACACTCACTTGCTTTCCCTGTGTGCTTGCTGTCTGTACGCTTGCGGATTTTACCGAGCTTCAACAATAAACTATCTCTATAACTGGTGTTCAGGCTTTTGAATAATCTCGAGTAAACCCGTAATTCTACTAGGAGATTTAGCCTGCAGTAAATATTCAGTTAGCGGGATATTATTTATTTATTGGAGTCAGATATAGAGGAATTAATCCTCTACACTTTGTATGACATTCATCATTCTGAACATGGGTTTTTGGAAGTCACCATTTTTACTAGCAGGATCGAGGGTGTGTTCTAAAATTTCAGATGTCGATTTCGCTTGTGTAAACCTAAACCTATCAATGATATTCATGGACAGAAGGAAAAAATTCTAACAGTCTATATGGATAAGAGGTAATTCAAAAGCATTCGATGACTAGATGTTTCAGAGATCAAGAAGGGAATCACATTGTTTACTGATGCTTGTTTATATTTTGGAACATCGTTAATTTGGGACTAGTACTGGCGTCTTCAAATTAATGGATATTCAACCACTTTGTCACTAAAAACTATCCATCCATAGGGTATATTCTGTTTCTCATACTTAAAATTTGTCTCTAGCTGAGCATTTTGAGGAAAAGAGCCTGTTATTCCGTAATCAGTAATACACTTTTTTATGTTCGTTTGAATAAAATAATCAGTACGCCGAAACATGCTACCAGTATGAAAACAGCATTCATTCAGTGTTATTACTGGAAATGCATAAAGTAGGGTGTTAATGTAACCTTAAATACCAAAAAAAAACAAATGGATCAAAGCAGAATAATTCATCCTGACAATCTTCAAACAGGTTTGTTTTATGCGTTTTCTTTGAAAATATCTGACCTTCTTTTAGCAAAATGATGACTAACTATTGTTATTACTTTCATGAACAAAAAGCTGATTAACTGTAATAAATATAAACATCATCCAGAAAAAAAAAAAGGAAATAAATGGTATTCATTGACTGTATGATAATCTACAGTATAAAGTGAATCAAAACGAAACAGTAATTAAAATTTATATAATAATCATTTACAAATCATTCAATGTACTTCAGATTAAGTTGAATTCTTAGTAGATTATAAGTAAATTATAGATAATATCATAGTATGAGAGTATAACTTCAGTTAGTTTCATCAGCGAAAAATTACAGAATTATAGATATATAGTGAGATAAAAGTAGTTTACTCCTGTTGCGAATTCTAACAAGTGCTTTACAGGCATAATGATTATCAATAAATATGGATAGAGTGGTCAAGTTATGGAGTTTGTAGAAACTAGTTTAATTTGAAAATGTTTGACTTCATGGGCTGACATAATTTGGAGAATTATTGAAATCGAAGGATTACTAGTTTTAGACACGTCGACTATGAACACCAGCGATCCTATAACGGACAGAAATCATAACTTTCAGGTCTTGTATCGCGTGCATCACCTCAAATAACTGATTCAGAGTCCAAGATAGCATTTCAGACTTTTTTTAAATTACCTAATAGCATTCTATTTTACTATATACTACCATTCTTAGAAATCAAATTAACTTTAAATACGACTGTATAGCTGAAGTTAATGAGATCGTCAAAAAAATCTTCGTGGAATTGTCTTCATTTTTTCCAAAAGACGTAATGGATTTCTTTACTTATTGTTCAATAAATTGAAAATTATAGTGTTATCCGCTTCCTTATCTCATCGGTTTCATTTTAGGCCCAAAAAGTTAGTGTAAAGAAATTAATCGTGTTCTTACTTAACAGTGTCTATTTTTCATATCAGACAGACGTTGTGACAAGTTAATCTTCAAGTTCAATTAGTTTTCAGTGCTACTGTAGTTAAGTTGAATGAACTAAAGTCACTTCAGAGACTGATTCTTGCTTTTTACTCACTGACATGGTTTATCTGTAGAACCTTAGAAAATTACTATTGTCGAAAAGTCATAAGTTTCTAGTATTTTGTGTAGACCAAAGATGTCATTGTAAATAAAAATTAATCCTGATTGAAATGCCGAAAAACAGCTTAGGAAACATAGAAAGTAAGTTAGCCCTAAAGTATTTAATATGTGAGAGTCTGTTCGTATTATTTGTACACTTCATTTGTACCTTCATACTATTATTTATTTTTCTTTTTACTAATGTCTGATATTTTTCTAGCTATTCTCTCAGTGGTACGCGCTCCAGGCATAAGATTTATGCTCATGACCACAGTCATTGTATTGTTCGTAACATTTGCAGTAATAGGATCATTAAAACTTCAATGGAATGGTCAAGATTTCTGGGACATTATTCAGATTATTTATCATAGAAGATATGAGCATTAACATACAAACCGCATCGTTTAGTTTTATGGAAAAACACTGAATACTTCAATACATCATTATATATATTCGGGGGATTGAATTCATGGTATTTTTCTTAGGGGGATGTGTGTACATTTTTTTAAAAAAAGATTGTTATAACTATTCAGTTTTTGGTCAAAAATACCAAGGTTTGTTTATGTTCATGTCAATAGTAAAGAAATTATTGAATGAATTAAATTATAGTTAGGAGAATATGTGGTGAAATTTATGAATTGAAACTCCTCTCCACTATTCTCAATTGTTAAGTACATATCTTCAGACGATTTCAATCAAACATTGAACTAATATACAAAAAAGTGCTGAGAAGAATAAAGAAGAATTTTGATAATACTTAACAAAATGCCAAAAAGGAAATGATCTAACGAAATAGTATCTATGATCAGAAAATTCAACTGAATTTAATTTCTTTTCGATCTGTTTACAATTGTAGTATATAGGATCAATTGAAGATCAATAATAGTGGAGACTTATCGTAAGCATTCATTTCAAACATAAACATCATATTTCATGATGTCAAATAGTCTATTCACAATCAACTGATTTAAAAAGAAGGTAGTACATAAGTGAGATCACAAAGATCATTCAACCTCACTGAATATTTAGTTGATCTTAACACAATCTACTAAAAATTTTAACTAATAAGTGTAATAATTTTAATTTATAATATTAACTTTTTTAGAGGTTGTTTTCACCATTATTTCATATCGTTTACGAGAAAGATCTAAGATAAACTGGTATGAATAGCCTTTTTTGTATCGTATTATTCAAATAATCCAATTCACCATATGATATTAAACAGTATAGAATATGATTATAACGGAAAAAGTATCAACTATTGATTTTAAACTTAACCCTTCCCCCCCCTTGAATCATTCTCACAACAACAGGAAGGTGTTTTATCACAGTAAAGTCGTGAATGAATAAGAAAAAATGTTTCAGTATTTTTTTCTTCTTTTTTGCCTTTTCTAGTAATTTTTTCACTTATCAAATTTTAACGAGTTATTCTACTGTCTTTCTGATTTTTAGATTACATAAAATCAAATACAATCAAACAAATTCAAGGAAACAATAATATTTCTTTTAACATAATTGTATTCATTGTATTCACTTACTATTTCCATATTCTATCAATAAACTATACTTCTTAATGATGTCTTTCTCTTTAATCTTTAATAACTCCATATATTTAGCTGATAACAGTGATGGATGTTTTGTATGAAATGTACTTCATTCACCTTTTGGAGGGTCATCATCACTAATTTCATTTACATTCTTTGCAAATTAGTAATTAACTCCTAGAGTATACTCTAGTGTCTAGTAATGAGTTTCTGTCTAAAATTATAACAATATAATGAATTAGCCAGACAGATGTAAACAAAAGTTATACTACACTAATAAATCTGTTGTTGCGTTAAGGTGGAATCTCCAGTTACAAATATGTTCTTACGAAAAAAACTCTGTAACTTGATGATGATTTAAAGCTTGATTATAAAACATTCTCATCAAAAGCTTCATAGTGAATAGTTTCTATTGTGATGTTTAGTATCTGAAATCTGATATTGATACACGACGTGCAACGCATTGACCCCGCAACTGACAACTTGGGCGAAAACACAACAATTGACGAGAAAAAAATATTGGGCCTCCGAATAAAATGCACAAATACTCATATATATATATATACCCCTTAGAAAACCATTCCACTTCTTAGTCAAAGAAATTCATTCATCCTACAGGTCACTTCTGATTGCCATCGACTGACTTTCTCATAAAGCTGCTTCTGATCGGCTCACCATATCAATCTCCAATTTTTGGTATTTGAATTTTATTCATTTTAACGTTTTCACAATGAATGCTATCAGAAAGCATTTTACTCACTCAGCATTGCTAACTGAGGTATCCTTCAATCCTCAAAATGAACTATACCTAACGACGATATAACTACTTCATATATTTACGAACAAATTTGACAAGAATTTGGTTAGACCACGCCATTCTTCTCGTTTAAACGCATAGATTTATTTCGCAAAACTAGTAAGTATATATTCTCACTCGTCCATTTAATTCCACGTTCGCTAAACTTTCTGCATGATTTGCCCCTTATAACATCAAAGAAAGTTTGTCACCCCCAATTTAACCTTTGTTGGAAATTTGTAGCCAAATTTAATAAACTTGCGAGTAATAAAACTGTATACAGATTACCCATTGGGTTGTAACAGTACATTATCCTAAAAGAATGGTGTGGGTTGTGCTATGTACACTTCCAGTGAATAATGCATCGTTTTTGACTTGCACTGTCCTGGTTAGTGTACTTTTAAATTATTCTATTCTTAGTGCGTATAGAACATTAGTTCCTTATAATTAGCTTGGAAATAAGTTTTCTATCATTAGGATTAAACATCGACAACTTTTGAGCCACCCAATCGGAAGATTTTATTTCAGAGTTGTGCGTCGTCTTAAATTTTAATAAACTCCGGCCGCAATTTTACCAGTCTTTTATATAATTTCTCAATAAAAATATTTTTAGTTTTTCATTCGTAACTGAGAGTTTGTACATTTTGTATGTTGAAATTTATCAGTTACTTCATTCTAACCTTTAGCCCGATAAAAACACTTTCCAGTTCTTCAACTGACTTTTAAGTGTTCTGTGGAAGCAAACTAATACTGTCATTAGAAGGCATTACTCAGTTTTGTGATGATAATCATTTTGAGAACTATTTTAAGTGAATACAAAGACATTGCTAATCTCATTTAACTAGATACAGGCTATAATATTCACTTTTATATTTCAAATTACTAACGAATTCGGTGGAAAAGAATTGAATTACAATACACTGAATATCATGAGAGATGTGAAGAAATTTGGGTTATTTTTTCCACAGATTTTAAATTTGACTACCTTCAACCGCCATCTTATCTCAACATAGTGCACGTAATATCAAGTCACCTAAATTGGTAGTCACATTGCATCTTGGTCGATAGGATTCGATTTGCCCTCAGAAGGACCTGACACACATGACATTGATCACTACGTATTGATCAATCAATTGTAAATACAATTAATGTTGTAAAAATCAATGTATCTTTTATTATACTACCAACTTTTTTATTTATTTGAAATTTTTCAGTGTGATAATATTTCAGAGTTCTCTATCACATCTTTTACACACCATAAAGAATTGACCTATCATGATTACTGATATTATGGTCAAAATAAATAAGATCCAATGATTGTTGTAATATATTATGGTTTTCTATGTATTTCAGTCTAGCAACATTCATCATATATGAATACTTTGTGATTGCAATACAGATATCACTGTAAACGTCAGCAACTCGATTTTACTTGGCTTGATTAGGTTGTTTGTCATAGGTTACTTAGTCCGTACAAAAATTTTTCACAGACTAGTCATCGTGCCAGATGAATTGTCGATAGGCTACATTGCGTGAAGGTTATGATTAGTGAATTTTTAATCACTAAAGTAAACTTACCTTTCAAATTCTTTCTAAGGATAAAATTTAAGTAATTCGCCTCCATCTTTATTGACTATCAACTAACAAATAAAGTCTAACTACTTATATGGTCTAGTGGTTGCATGACTCAAACTTGAAAAACAGGTACCAGATTTGTGTTTACAAAAGTGAAAATAATATCTACTGACTTAAAGTAAGAGAACACTTGTTTTATCACTATATATATATATATATATATATATATATATATATATATATATATATAATTTCATCAGAAATCTAAAAACTTTACATCCGGACTAGGTGGTGGTGGTTTAATTAACATTGGTAATGAACTGGAATGATCATTTTGATCAGTTAAATCACAGGAATTACGTCTCAATATATTTTTGTGCCAGTGTTTTTCTGTTGAGACAGAATGACGTATTTGTGGTAGAAAAGATTTTGTTTTAGGCTTCAAGGTGATCAAATCAACTGAATCTGCAAATTTGTATTTATCTGGAATGATATAACTTTTGTCGTTATTGTTTCTACTATTGTTGTCTTGAAGTGATTTTTTACGATCTGAAACAAAACCTATTGTATGCATACGTTCAATATAACCTGGATGACGTCGACTAGACCAGCAGGAATTATTAAAACGATTAATGTTCTTTCTAACGCCATCATTATCTCTTTCATGTGTATCTTCTGTTGGCCCCAAGAGTCCCACTTCTGAAGTATCATTGATAACTTTTGAATGCAGTGCTTCCTTCTTATGGTGTTGATTATTAACATTCTCTAAAAATACAACAGGATTGTTAAAACTTTATGATAGCTGTCATTTTTAGAAATTTATAAACAATAGGAAATAAAAGTACCCTGTTTGTTTAAGTAAGCGAATCAATTTTCTAAAAAGTTTCAAATAAGTCCTTTTAATGAAAGCTAATAACATCTAGCTGAACCACTTCCTACAGACTGATTCCAAAAGTCAAGCTCTGTGTATATAACCTATTTTTGGGATTTCAGTGCTATCCAAAATGAAATTATTGGTAAAAGGTTTTAAACAATACATTACGATAAATAGAGGAAACAAGATAAAAGGACTCAAGACCAAAACTTAAATTGTTTGGAAAGATAAATTTAGTCTACTAGGACACCGTTTATTAACATCAAGAAAATTCAATAAATAATGTTACCACCAGTCAATAGAAACGATTAAGCGAAATAATACCGACTAATCAGAAAGGATTCGTTTATGTTCAGCTAATCCAACTGGCAGAACACGTTGACTGAAAGGATACACGATAGATGAGTCAACTGATTTCATGCTTATTTGAATAGAATTACGGTACAATTAATAATCTTATTTCTGAAACACTAACATTTCGCTTTCTTTTTTGATAAAATGATTTGGAATTGAAGATCATATTTCGAAGTTCTCTGAATATAGTGCTGATGATAACCACACCCTTGTTCGAGCTTTAACTTGCAACCTATTGAAAATGATTTTAATCTAATTTATATCGATCAGTATTGAATAAAGTAAACAAATGATCTGTTGTATAAAGAAAATAGTAGACAATCAAAATGAAATAAAGCAAATGATTATTAATCGATATGCTATTCGTCCTAAGTTTTATTAGGCATCCGAAGGCATCGCTATCAACTTCTCTTAGAAGTACATATTCTGTACATGCATATGTCATTTCTGTATAACCGATTTTTGTGGTTGGATTTTTCTTTTTCCTCGTATACAACAGTAACCTTAAAATTGGTTTATTATCATAATTACCTTATCAGTCACTCGCAACGGTGAGACTATAATTTATGGACGACCTTTGAGTGACGCAACTCCACCTGTAGCTGTTCTAGAGTTATATATATATATATATATATAACATCATACGAAGAACCTCTTTATGAACGGAAGCCATTTTAAGTTAAATTATTTTAGATTTCTACTGAACGATTACTGAGTATTAACTAATGTTGTTTTTATCCAAATATTAGCTTCAACTGATTTCTGTCGGCCAAGTTCCTTCTGTGCCTAATGGTCTAAGTAACTCTAAATCTTTTGCTGAATGTTTCCATATTAGTTCTCAGTGAATCAATTTGATGATGTAGTCTCATTATTTTATTTTCTGAACAGCGTTAGTAAAAATAACTAAATAGATTTATTCATTTATTAAGGATTTTATAAATAATTTACCGATTAGAAAATTTAATTTCAATTCATTCTTTGTTTGTTTCGAATTATCTGTAAAAATTTGATCATTTTTCAATTGTTGATTTTTATTCAATGTATACTGAGTTTTAGATCTACGAAGTAGTCTTCCAGGCATTGTTTGCCATATAGCTACTGAATTTGAACAATCTTCAAATGAATCATTTATATTAGATAATGAGTTCTCATTGTCCACTAAAAAAGTAAGAAACATTACCTTAAAAACTTTTTCGAAAAAAATTGGCCCAGTATGATTGTTTGAAGAAAACAGACTTATAATCACTTGTCGGAATTATAGATGATGGGAAATGAAATTAAAAAACAGTATTATGATTTAGTAATTTGTTGAATGAAATTCATGAAAATAGACAATAATTCAGATCAATATTTGATGCCTTTTGAAAGTAAACATTATTTACTTAGCTGGTTATGTTTATTTGTTCAAACATTTGTGGCTTTGACAAACTGTTCAACTCTAAACCTTTACAATAAAGCTATTATTTATCCCTTGGAAATAGCTGACTAAAATGTTCTTGGGATGCCTCCATGTCTGTATTATCAGATGTGGATGATTATGTGAATTAAAACTAATGAAGAAATGTTATTATATTCAAGTAATCAATGAACTTCCATGTAATATATGTTTATTGATCTTTCTATCAATGACAATAGACACTAATAAATGGGAACCATAATATTCAAAGTATCTTGAAATTCCGGACAAGAATTTATATTTCCATTGAATATACACTTTTATCCTTTTTACTGATCAGTTTCTACAAACCAAAGACCATATATGTATACTAGAAGATCTTTGTAGAAAGTTACCATAAAGTTGATTGGAGAATGATAAGAACGTCAAACTGTCTACATTGGAAATTTATATTTCTGAATTAAATGAACTAGTAACACTTTCTGATCAATATATAAAAGTCAAACTGATCCCATTCTGAAATACATTCACATTGTCCATAATAGTCGGAAAATTTCTATCTACATATCTGGATGAAAATGACGTTAGACGGATAGCATTATAAATCTTTGTTTAATCTGTTAATAATTTTTTTTATAAAAGCTTGTGATTTCGTATTTTACCAATATGGATCGATAAAATCAATCTTGAAAAAAATTCAATAATCAAAAATTGGTTTGTCTATCAGTTTCCACATTTTGTCTAATAATAAAATATGAAGAAAAAAACTAAGAGGAATGAAATACAAGATATAAATTATATTCCAAAGGAGTTTAAGCACAGGATGTTTAAACGCAGATAACCTATAATACTACAAAATTTGTAAATTAGAAGGGGTTTTATGGAGGTTTCAGTATTTTCATAGTTGAAATCATAAGTCAATTGAAGCTAGACTACCATGAAAAACCTGGAAGCACTGGACAGCCGTTTCTTTTTATTGTGAGACTCCTCAGTAGTGCGCCTCACGAGATTCGAACCCAGGATCTACCAGTTCAGTCACGTCTGTTGTGAGAGATCAACTGATTGAAGACAATCGGTGAACGGTTACTCAACTTCTTGAATTGGTTGAAATTAGGCATTAACACCATTGAATGCAGTCTCAATGGTTTAGAGTTTGAGCGCTCTGGCGCGAGACTGGTAGGTCCTGGGTTCGAGTCTCGCGAGGCGGGATCGTGGATGAGCACTGCTGAGGAGTCCCGCAATAGAACGAAACGGCCGTCCAGTGCTTCCAGGTTGTCCATGGTTGTCTAGCTCATTATGTTAACTATGAAAGTTTGTAAATTACATTAATATCAAATTTCTAGAAATTATAATTCAGAAAAAAAACGTGATTTCATAGATCTTACATAAATTTCTTGATTGTATTATATCACTGGTGTAATACTTTTCTTGGTTAGATGAAGGTGGAATTGTTTCAATTAAATTGCAGCTTATTTCCTTCGACTCTGAATTTCTAGGTAATAAAGATGGCCAGCTAATTGGTGACGTATAACATCGATTCGTATATAAACTTTGTAGATTATCAATAGAACTCATATAATAGTGAGAAGTTGGCTCAGATCTTTTTAGTCTGGACTGTTGAAATAGTAGCAGATCACTTAACAAATGCGATTTTGCTTTTAATTCATCTTGTTCCTGAATAATATAAACGATAAATTTAAGTGTTATTTTACTTAACCGTAAAGACTGATAAACAAATAAAGATAGGAAGAATTCAGCGAAGAGTTTCTTTTCGATGAAACCATCTGCTTAAACTGTAGATAATTTCTCATTTTATTTGCAATTTCGATGTTTCCGAAAAAACTTTTCAACCTTCATTTTGCACTTTTATTCCTATTTTTACTTCACATAGAAACATATCAACACTGAATATCATTCATTAATAACTCATCTTACACATACATACATACACACACACACACAATCCATCCAGTCTCCTTTAATTCACATCGTTGAACTTTTCACTTGATTCTCATTCAACTGACTCATATTATCCTGTTTACAAAAAAAATTCGACATCCAAATATGATTGGATTAAAAAGTAGTAGAGATTTTGATATGATTGTTAAAAAAACACTATATATTTCTTTGATGATTTTGATTTTGATTATCTCCCTGAAGAAGTCCAGACAAGTTAGCTGGACGAAACGTTGGAATTATTTAAATTTCAATCGCTGAGACTATTTCAAATATAATTTTTTCACATATAATGAATTCTCCATACTCGGCGCCCAATTATTGTCAAACTATTCGTTCTAACCTTGACGAATATTCGTGTAGATAATTTCGTCAAGAAGAAAATTTTCTTCGCTGAATTCCAATGACACAATTGGTTATTTTAATTAGCTGATGAATGAGTACAACACTAAAAAGTGTTTAAAAAACGCGATCATTTGATGAATGTTTGTTTTGTGTTCGATTCATGATGAGTGGAAATATATTGTAAAGTTAGTTCAGTAATAATTAATATATGATCGATTAATTTAGTCGTTGGTGTATAATTACATCAACGTACCATCACGTATACGTGAGTACTTGACACTAAATGAGAAATAAAAACTGGCCAGCTGAATTTGTCTCATAAATTTTAAGTAGATCAATATTCATTTGTTATTAGTCTATAAGTTGATGAGTAGTTTGTCGGAAAAAAGAATGTATGAACATGGCCAATTAATCAATCTTCAAAGCGAAAAACAATAATTTATCTTTAGAATACGATTGTTCATGAGATGAAATGTACGCATAATTACTTGAAGGACTTTGTCTATAAAGGTTACTAATATTATCGACATCACGTAAAATAAATCAAATCCAGGCTATTACTTCTAATCCATGACAGTTTTCCAAATGGCTTTTTAAGATAACCGACCATTCATACACAGAATGAATTGTTGTCTTATCGGATAATTAATCATGTATTTTTACTTGAGTGTTTATTAAAATATAGTCATACATATGTAAACGAATTTATTGGTAAAGAGATTTCTCCACAAAAAGCTGTATTTAATTTCGTTGCTAGTGTAGATTCAACTGGAAATATTAAATGTGAAACATATCTGCATGTTAACTACTCTCTTTATTTTAGTAATATAAAACAAACGACTAAAATTCAAAACGATCAGACTTACCTGGATTGGAGAATCAGAAACTTTTCGTTTATCATGTCCAGAACACTGAGATTTTAATAGTTCGTTCAAAAAATATGGTTTAGTGTGCTGATGCTGTTCCACATTTACTCTATTTGAGTGCAATGATTCATTTAAAGAAATAAGTTTCTGGTTTGGAATGGTAAGTTCTCTAGTGAATAAACTAGAATGAATCAAATTTCGAAAAAACGATACATTTCAATGTTTCATTACGACATTTTACAGTGAAAGTCAAACGAATCACTATATAATACTTGTTGTAGCTGAGATAATCAGGAAAGTGTTAATCCAGCAGTATGAATCCACGATCCCTCACACGGGATTCGAACCCAACACTTCCCGCCTTGATCATCTTGAATCAAGATCGAACTTCTATGCTTAGGTTTCACACCTACATTTCAACAAACTTCTTGGTTACCCATGGTTTGTGATAATTTATGATATTTAAATAATGTTAAACTATGATGTTTCGTTTTCAGAATTCAAACCATTTTTTAGATCTAATTTTTATGAACTCCGTCAATTTCATTTCAAGCTTAGTAGCAGTGATACTCACAATATGTGATATGAATTCATGTGAGCGAATAAGTCATTTTTATACATCTATTACCAAAGGATGAGGTCGTTTGAATGATTAGCTTTCTGAATTAACACTAAATTGTAATCAGAAACAGAGTAGAATATTTATGATGTGTTTCACAATAAGTTAATTGGTCGAAATTTAAGCTGGTATCATGAAGAAACTATTAGAGGGATTGAGGTTACGCGTTACGATATTTACTTAATATTCCAACTGAATAAAGGGTCACGAGTTCATTATAATATTTCATAGTTTAAAATTCTTAAGTTTTTATTCACTATGTACTATCCAAGCGGATCATTCTATGTAAACTGACACAAATATAAATAGTTAGCCTATCTTTTGCAGTTTGTTTAACTTATATTGGACGTTTAAACATCAACGGAAGTTTACAGACTAAGCTCAGTTTGACGGTTGATTATCAGTTAATCATGTTGTACGACTGAGAAGTCAAACTATTAAGACGATCTAACCAATAAAAATAACTCAACCATAGCAATCACCATAACAGTAGAGATAAATTTACACTAATTTGTGTTATTAAGACTGTCTCATTCAAATACTTCATTACTCCAGTCTCTGGTGTACTTCATAAGTAAATTAATAGCATAATATGTTTCTCGATGAAATTTATGTACTATTTAGACAAAAACACCTACGTTAGTTTGACCAGGTTGTTTGCCATCTAATACTTTAAATATAATTCACGTTTTTATCAGTTTTATTTGCATAGAATTATGAACTATAACCACGGAATATCAATCAGTTCACAGTTAAATATAATGGGTAGACTTATGACACGCCTTTGGATATCCTATTGGATACTAGTAACTTCTGAGATCAACAAAGTTCGAGCCAATGACAGCCAAGGTCCTCAAGGTCCTCGAACTCACATGGAATGATGTTACTTGATAGTTGATTTTGTGTAGGGGTTGGTCAATAAATGGAGTGTTTGACTTACAGTTAAAAGGTGGCGTGTTCGAACTGCTCTTCAACTACTTTGGTTTCGGCAAACAGTTGGTATCATTAGCCTTCAAATATAGGGTGGGTTTGTAGATCAATCACACAAAATATTTCCAGGTGAATGATTGTTCATCAAAATAGCTGATATTTCGGATGTTAACGAATGGAATGAGTAGTCAAGGATTCACAGGTTTAAAGTTGTCAAAATCCAATGAAGAGTTTTATGTTTTCATACATAATCAATACTTTCTTAATGTGTGCGTATTTAAGACAAATATATAAATCTTTGCCTAGATAGCTGGCATATTCTGATTTTGACTGAAAGTGGGATCCATGAAGCCTATTTTGTCATATTTAAGAATTGTCAGGTCTATGTACTTGGATCCAAGTGTTGATTTTTACAAAATAGATGTTATTAAACTTATAACCACTTGGCTACATAGAAACAATTTGTTTATAAAGGACATATGCCGATTGAGACTGATAAATAATGGTTCTTAATAACCATAACGAACAGAATTAGACAATTATATACACAACCACCATATCTGTTTCTATTTAATGAAGAAAATAAAAATTTTCTATTAACACAAAGTACTAACATTGACTGTTCATCTCCTTCAAAACCACATACATCTTCTGAGAGTTTTGTCAATGAAACCTTGCTATCAGTTATTCTTTTTTCCAATCTTCTATCTGATTCAATATTATTTATGTTAGGACACAATATTAAACTTCCTTGACGAATATGTCGACGTATTTGTGCTCGAGCCAAGGGTAATAATCTTGCTCTTAAGGCTTGGTCACTTATATGACAGGATATCATCCATCGTGGCTAAAATTTAAAATAAATGTATAAACATTTAACTATAATCAGGACTTATAATATCATGCAAATAACCGATAATTATTGAATTCGAGTATATTTTTGTTTTAAAATTATCACTCATATGACTAATAATTCTAGTACCAAGAATATCTATCTGTATCTTTTCAAATATTCTTGAGAAAAAACGGTAATCATAATAGATGGTTTCTTGGAATTGATTAAGAAAAACAAAATTCAAACAAACAATACTAAGTGAAATCAAACTTCACCCCATTGCACAAGCAAGTGGCTATCAGGACTCAGTAGCTGAGTGGATAACGCGATGGCATTTGAAGCGAAAGGTACTGGGTTTGAGTCCCAGGGTGAACATCAACTCTGAGACGCAGGTACATCCAGCTGACGAGTCCCAAATAGCGCGTCCTGAATTCCACTGCTAGCCACTATCCATCTTTGCTTATAAAAACAAACTTGTTTAGAAAGATAATGAAAACTTAACGATTAACCTAATCAGGTGAGTAAATGCAACATCATTAAACTACTAAATCACCTCAATTCTATTTCTAAAATTTTAATGACTTAAATGAAAGTGATTAATTAAGTAACCATTATTTTAGTTTTGATTTCTGTTCTGCACGTTGTTAAAATAAAATAAAAATAATACTACACCATCAGATTTGATTTATTCCAATTATATACAAAATTTTTAATTTCGAAAATTGGAAGGACTTATTTGGCTAATGACGTGTGAGAGGTAAAGCTTATTTAATATAAGTTAAGGTAATTCAATGATTGATTTTAAAATTACCTAACATTGACAAAAGTGCATTGATAATCGATTCTTCAAAATTGATAATCAAATCTAATAGTGGCTTCTCGTAAACTAGATATTAGGTGTGTTTTTTTGTGGTAAATACTGTATGTTCCCTGCTAAGTATTCAAATTATGATTTTATTCATTTGTAATAATTCTATCCTTACAAGTCACTATAAATACATCAAATTTGAAAATAGGTCTGGTTTAAGTTACTTTTTAAATTTTCTATACTACTGACATTATGAAAAAACTTTGACACCAGGTTTTAGAGTTTTTCCGTCATTTATCCAGTTCTTGTGTTAATTTAGTATAATTGTTAATTTTAATTTATTTGCATATTTGACTTATTAAACTTTGATCCAAATAGATGATATGTTTCTCATACTGATATTATAATATTACTTTCATGAAGCATTCTAAATATCGTTACACTTACGTTATTCACTCTAGATACAATGTAATTTTAGTTACAGATTACTACATTTGGCTAGTTCTTTCTAAACAAACTAAATTTACCATAAATCCCACTCATTATCTTCTGCAATTAATAGGTAGTTTAAACTGTACAGTATGATGTGGTATAGACTAATTTACAAATAAGGTCAATAAGGTTTAGCAATTTAGTTATCAGTAAATTGAATAAAAGGCAGCAGGTTTGATAATACATTTAATACTCGAATCAACAGAAGTCTAATGTTACTTTAATAAGGATTCACGCTGAACTATATTCTGATACCAATTGGTTGTAACTAAGTGCATAATCCAAAACTGACATTTTGTCCAACAAGTAAATCCTTAAATGGTGTGAAAAACCAATGCATTAGGCCCAGAGAATCAATTAATACATAGATCCGCCTAAAGCAATACAGTTTCATGAGTCTTTTTGTATATTAATCCATTTGTGAGTAAATGGTCACCTTTTCAATACTAAAAGTAGTTAAACGTCAAGAGAATATCCTAAATCCATGCTGCTCTTTTTATAGCAATTAGTGAATTAGATCTGATATAGCTATTTACCTATATTTGTAAATCACCTGTTCACTAGTTAATTGTTATATACATAGGCTAGAAAACCTTCAGCAAGCCAATACGATACTTTAATTGAATTAAGTGAAAATTAAAGTTCGAATATAATGTTGATCCGAAATTTGTGACTTAGTGAATTATTTGCATTCAAGTTAAATTTCAATTAGTCAACCAAATTGGAAACGGTAAGAGTGTAAAACTCGACCAGAACTAATAATCTTTAAGTAAACATTAAATTTGATGACTCCTTGAATACGAGCATCTCTAGGATCGAAAACCTAAATCTCCAACAGACCAGAATCAAACAAACTTCAAATATATTACGACTGCATAAGTAATAAGTACGAGGTCTAAAATATCATATCAACATAGCATGTAAGTTTAATTTTAGATTATGCTCAATTTTCACTGATCGAATAGTGAAATCTAGTAGTTAATAAGGATTAATCTGTTGTTCGAATTTATGTCATCCACTGCCACACCACTGCTAGCCACTATCCATCTTTGCTTACAATTATATAATAATGTTTCTTGGTGCTTATTCCATATGATAGACTCAGTTTACTGGGTGTAAGTTCAATTAATCTAACAATTTAAGTGACATAAAGTTCACAAAACTTACAAAATGTTTAGAGGATGAAAGTTTTTATCTTACCATACAAGAGGCTTCTTCAGATATATCATTTTGTTCATTTCTTTTTAGTTTGTAATCACTGACCAGAGTTTGATTCACATCTTTTTTTGTTAATGATATCTGTCGAACAAATGACTGACATTTTTCTGGCTTTGATGCCAACATAAATAGTAGATTCCCATTACCTTTCGGTTTAGATCTTTTTCGTCTAATAAAATCGTTTTTGTGATAATAACAGAACGGAATAAACAAAATTGTTTTGTTTTCACTGTCCAAACTAAGTGATTTATTGGAAAAATGGTGTTAATAGAATATCATTAGGAAATGAAAAACATTAAGTTCAGTGACGTGATCTCTTTTCAACAAACTTATTGTCAAGCTGTACAACCTTATATACAAATTTGTTGTAATTAGTCACTTTCGCTGAATCACGCATTTTTAAATGGAGTACGTTAATTATATGTTAATGAATAATCGATTTCAGAAAGCCCTTTGAAGCTATTTCCACATTAAATTCATGGAAATCTCTGAAATGTTCAAACTAAATTGAAGCCTCTGGATAAAAGTACTGAAATATTTTCTGTAACACTTGTATGAAAGCCCAAGAACTATTTTGACTGTCATATAAATGATGTGCAATCAAGTGTTGATGTAGTAATTTGGAGTAGTAGAATCTAGTTTGGTATACTAACTAGCAATTTAAGTACTTCCAACATGTACTCTATTAGTTGCGAATGAACCAATACTGAAGTCAAAGAGAAAGCAGTGAGTACACTTAAAGGCATTAAATTTGTTACTTGAATTAGGTGCGTAATACTATAAAAAAGAACTATTATTTAGGACAAACACCATAATTAGTCAAAAGAAATTCTTCAAAAATCATTGCCGAATAAAATTTAATTTAATTCATATGTGAATAAGTTTTGAGTCAACCTTTCACATTACAGATATTCTGCTATGTGTTTTATCAAGCTTAACTGAAGTCATTTCGAAAGTATAATACAGGTTTAATAAATACCTTTGGGTTCGAAGTTTAGTAGGTCGTGTTTAGTTTCAACAACAATATTATTATCTGTACTGGAAAAAACTAGACTGACTGTCTCCATTATTTTCTTATACCAATATAACCAAATGCAATAATACCTAACGCTACATTGAATTGAATAACACTTCAGAATGAGGATAAGATAAAAGTAGTTTTTAAACATCGGTAAACTTCTCAAACACAAATATATAATACACTATAGAAAAGCTTTGCTCAAAGACTAAACACCATTTTATTGTTCTCTTTGGCTGTTTGAGGTCCCAGAAATTATTTAAAGCTCTTCATTAAACTATCTACAAAAATGGAAGGATGAATTAAGTTCTAATAAATACCTTAGTACCAATAAAAATCACCGAAAAATATTAATTGTGTGGTCTCTAGTATGGCTTTTGCTTCAGATTTTATTATCTAAACGGGATAAATCATATCCACTTTAGAATAGTTTGCGGATATATATATATATATATATATCTGCAAACGTTACATAGAATTGGTTTACAACAGATAGACTCTTAAAGTGAATATTTTGCTACCTTATTAAAGTGAATATTTTGCTACCTTAATATATTACAAACGTGTGTTGCACAAAGTAGTTGGGTCAGTACTATCTAATTTTTCTTTGTTAAATTGACATCTACTGTAATGTATGTTACAAAGATTTTTATTCCATAAGATAAAAGACGAAATAATTGTGCTTTCAGTGTATGAAAGAGTCACTGTAAGTGATAATTGATCAATACTCACGACTCCTAGTTGGGTAGGGTTACTCCAATTCTGCCTGTTTTACTTCAATGTTTACTGAATATTTATGTTAATACGATGTAACAAATTACTCAAAATAATGAAAAATATGTCAGGGGAGAAAAATTTGGAGGTGTTGTGCTCTCTGCTCTCTGGGATTTGATCAGTTGGATATTAGATCCTTAGTTCTATTAATTATTTATTCTAAAATTTATTTATTTCATTAGATGGTATTTTTCACTAATCTAACCATCAGATGTTTCCTAACCTAATAAATCGAACAGCAAGTAGTGTCGGGTATACTGTTAACGGATTCAAGCAACAGGGTTAATTCTGGAACAGGTTCCCTTTTAACATGATTTTACTTGAAGAGGCTCTAAAAACCAAAAGTATGTAACAGTTGCTTCATTGAATACTATGATTTTTAATAGTACAATTCTGTTATCGGGCAATTCAGGTCTAGTCGAGAAAATCTTCGATTAAAAATCAAGAATGAAAAATCTAATTATCTCAATTTCTAAAATTAAGATAAATCTACTGATAAATTGTGAATTGTCTACTAAAAAAATTTAAAAGTTGCACAAAACTATTACTTTCCTCTACTGCAATAATCAATAAATTATCAGCAACCAAAATTGTGTATTGTAAAAATCACAACTTATTTAATTAATAACAGGTGCCTGTAATAAAAAAAGTCTAAACTGATAAACCTATTATAGTAATCACCTACAAATAATCTCTATTTCTAGAATGGAAGTAGTTTTGGTATATTCACATAAATATACGCCCAGTTAGACTTTATATTTAGAAAAAACACAATTGAACAATGTATATTCAATAACGCTTACTTTACTGGTTTATTTTCTGACTTATCTAACTTTTTTGATGATATCCAAACATAAGGAGGCTTTAATTGACTTTCATCTTTTATATGGTTCCATTTTGTTAATTGACTTTTAAGTAAATTCCAAGTCATTAAATGTTCCCCTGAATTTTTTACACATTCTTCATCAATCTTAATATCTTGATTATCTTCATCAATTAATTCACCTTCTTTATTTTTTATATCTTCAATATGAGATCCTTTTAATTTTTCCATCATAAAATAAGCATAATTTGTTAATCTTGGAGCTAAAAAAGAAATTAAAAGAAACCTCTGAGATATGGATTTTACCGACTGTTAATTAACTTGAACTAGTCACTAGATGACAATATTTTTGATGGTTTGAGAAACAATACTAAATGAGTCTTACGGAATAATAAATAAATAATTACGAAATGAAATTTCGGGACTGCATACATTATTCACAAATAAGTGTTACATGATTCAAGAAGTCATTTGGAGACCTCATTCGTTCTTTCAATAAATAAAATTTTCTATTCCTTATAATCGGTTGAATGTTTGACTTATACTGTTTATTTACTGTTAGTAATATTCATAATCTTTGGCGCAAGTTATATTTTATATATCAAATATAAATAAGATGACTTAAGATGCTTACAAGAACATTCATTTAATGGACAGGGGATGTAAGTGGTATATTAAATGAAAGAAAGTATAAATATTTAGCTCTTACGAACTATAAACACTTTCAAAGAAAGTAACAATAAAAACTATGCATATAAGACTATCTAGAAATCATTCATAGTGATGATTAACTCTTTTGAAGCCATGCAAGCTTACATATTTGTAATAAAGAACTGTTGACGATAACCGCTGGGTTCATACTCACTGATACGATGTTTATCTGTTTGCTGTTACACGTAAGTGGAGCAGAACATTCTGAAATTCGCAGTGAATTTATTAGACTATCACTCATCATATCAAATGTGTCACTTCCGAATTACCTCTCATCAATGTTTCAATTATTTTTTATTCATCTCCATCCCTATCATTTTATTTACCTTACTTTCAAAACACCTTTTCAATAAGTGGCTTTTTTCTAACTGTTATTGTTACCCTAAAACTCTTATTTCTATGGCTATTAATGAATGCATAAGTGTTTATCATAAATTTGAATGTCGACAGATGCCTACAGATCAGAATGAAGAGAGAAATAACTTCTACAGAGTTTCCCAGTAACACTAAATTTCCTTTGGCATACATCTAAGGGTTAAGTTTATTTGAATAATGGTATCGGTGTTACTTCTGAAGTGCGGTTCAGTAAAATCTAAAACTTAAAGAATGAATTAAACATAAACTATACATTGTCCGTTTTATGGTAATAGTTCATTAAGCAGTGGACTCAATTGTAAATCGTTTTTGGATGAGCATATAATGAATGTTTTATAGATTTTACTTCGTACTGTTAAAAATCGTTTGCACAGAAAGAGTGCTATGATAAACCTTAGTAGCTGATATGGAAGCAGTTCGATGCCCTCATCAAACATTTCTTTAGCCTGTTTTAAATCTGATCAAGACACAGAGAAGCAGTATCCAAATTTATATTATCATGTTAGCTAATATCCGTCGCCAGTTCATACGTTTTGATTTTTATGAGAATCCTTAGGATTATAGATATATTTTTGGTCAGAATTTACAGTTTTAGGATTCATGTACATACTGTTCATTACCGGACACATAACTTTAACTTTACTCTTATGTTAAAAATATATGCTCTATTTAAATTCACTTAACATAGTTTTGAGTCTGAGGTTATCCCTCAATATTTTCATTATTCCATAAATGTCTCAACAAAGTATTTCCGTCATTTTTCTTTTATTTAGTAGATTACTGCTGCACAATAGGGTGTAAATTTAGGTGGACATTTCATTTCAAGTGCTAACTTTCAATATATTCATGTTTCACATCTAAAATATTGGGTTCAATTACATTGAATAATTGTTAATAACTGCAAATGCTTTAACTAAAATCTTTAGTGAAAATCACACTCTAATATGCAACACTCATCCAATAAATGAAAGACAATAAACGAAAGTGCTGGTTAAGATAGACTTTCTAAACTCTGAATACAATGAGAGTAATCTCAGTCTTATTTTACTAATAAGGTTTATATAAAACATCTTTATATAATGATGGCAATAAACTTGGTCAATATTCAATAATTTTATGATAATTTGATCAAAAGGACAAATTTGGTTGCTCATAAGTTAATTTCATGACATATAAAAACAAACAAACAGGAACTTACACTTATAACTATATTGTGAATCTGAAAATATTGATTGCTCAAATGAATCATAAATTAACTGATATGGAATATCTGTAATGTTTATTTTCTCTTAATCAAGTATTATAATGACATTATTACCTGAATCTTCAATGCGTTTCCACAAATCATTTTTAGCTTTAAATGGAAGAATCCCATTCATTAATTTCCTTATTGTTTCCCAACATGATGGATGACAACAATTTGGTGAATTACAAGTATAATAATTTCCTACGTTTGTAACAGTACGCATTATGAAGTTAATTTATGGATATAACTATTGGATTTATCATTATTGAAGAGTTTAATATAAAACTTTAAATTATATCATCAACCAATTGTAATTTTGCACCAATGAGCTTCTTCTTAAGATAAATAACCAATGATAATTGTAGAAGTTACATTTTCTGACGTATCGGTACTTTTTCAAAAGTATCGTTTATCTAATTTGGCATGGTCGAAAAGTCATGTCATTGATTCTCGCTTATGTGTTACATGTTGTCGCGGATTTCTAATGTCGTTTTTTATCGGCTGATCGCAGTATTTCTCCGTCACATGTAAATTTTTGTAATATTTATGCGTGTTACATGGTGTTTATTGCAGTTTATTGGTTGCCTGACGTATTTGGAGCTGACAACCTGGATGAATGTTTAGTCAGCCTAACTTGGTAATTTGTAACGATGCAAACTCAGGCAAGTGAAATTCATCATTTATCAAGTCAAAAATAAACCGAAATTATAGTTTCAAGCAAAAACAAGCTGTAAAATAATTTACATATGACTTACACCCCTTATTATGGTAGTGAGCCAAACAACCAATAAAGTGGAAATAAAAGCGAAAAAAGGGGAAATAAAGCGAACGAGAGCGTAAATAAACGGGGAATGTCGCTTTTTCTCCTGCACGTGAGGGACAGATTTGTAAGTACACAACATGCTTTTTATCCTTCATTCCTATTACAGATGGCCATGTTGACGCGTTTAATGGATGATTATCCTGAAACCTCCATGCGATATCTTCTGTTCTACATCATGAAACCAGAAGTTGCCATTAATTGCACGCAACTTAGTACTTCATCAAAACGAGCGATTCAGAAGTGCCGGTTTTATGGCTGCGTACGAAGTAAGATAAATAAGGTTTTCAAACTTTAGGTGCACTGACTTATCGACTTAGCTTACATCGATTTCAGCAAAGCTTTCGACAAAGTTCCGCATAATCGGCTGTTATATAAGTTAAGGAATGTCGGGATTGGAGGCAATCTATTGATGTGGATAAAAGACTTCCTAGTTGGGCGTCAACAAAGAGTAAGGGTGAACTCCAAGTTGTCTAGCTGGGAAACTGTGCTTAGTGGAGTCCCCCAGGGTACAGTTTTGAGGCCAGTGTTATTCCTCCTGTACGTAAATGATCTCCCTCGTCTACTATCGTCATCGGTCTTACTCTATGCTGATGATGTCAAGATATGGAGAGCGATACAAAGCAAGGGCGATAGCTTAGAACTTCAAAATGACCTGGAGAGATTATCTGAATGGTCCCAAACCTGGCAATTGCCGATAAACACTTCCAAGTGTATTGTGATGCATATTGGCCACCAGGGTACAGATACATACACGATGAATAACACTGAGTTACCTATTGTTCAGGCACACAATGACTTAGGCGTCATCGTTAGTCAAGACTTAAAGACTACTGCACACTGCCGTGCAATAGCCGCCAAAGGTTTTAGGACTTTATGGTCCATACGCAGGGCTTCTAGGCATGTTGACGCTAAAACGTTTCTGACTTTGTATACAGTGTTCGTACGCCGTAAACTTGAGTACTGCATACAAGCAGCTAGCCTTGCTTAAAAAAAGACAGTGAACTCTTGGAAAGGGTTCAGAGAACAGCAACTAGGCTGATTCCCGGAATAGCGAAGCTCCCGTATGATACTAGACTGACCAAGCTAAACCTATTCCCGCTGTCATATAGAAGAATCAGAGGCGACTTGATTACAGTTTTCAAATTGCTTAATGACAAATTTGCACCTGATATGCCCTCATTTTTCTGGTCTTCCAAAACAGAAAATCTACGAGGACACTCCAAAAAAGTTCACAAGCCCCGAACGAATTACTTGTCAGCTGACTACCGACTTTCCCATCGAATAATCAACGAGTGGAATTCATCACCTCAGCACGTGGTTGAGGCTCCATCCGTCGACTCCTTCAAAAGAAAGTTGGATCAGCTGAGAGACCATCATTGCCAGGACTAACGCAGGCCATCAAGCCTCCTGTCCTTTCCAAACTGAAAGTGAAACTGATTCCTGTCGTCATCTGTCAACGAGAAAGACCTTGCGAAACTATATGACATGGCTACGCAAAGTTATTTTCACGACATGAGAGACAAAGTACAGTAGCGTCATCGACGGAAGAAAGAACACGTATGTACGACTTTAAAGTGATTATTGTTTTTGCCTTATCTATAGGTAGAGTCTTCCGTGTTCAAGGATATAACCGTAAGTTCAGCTTCAAGTACCTTGTTGTACAAAACAAGTTTCCTAGATATAGTAACGTTTTTCTTCATTACATTTTAGAATTCACAAGAATTATTTGAGTCTCTATAGTCCAACAGGCCTGGTAGAAAGAATGAATACGTGAAATGCGTGGTCCGTGACAATTGCAATTACATAAGGAGCATTGATGCTCTACCATCTGCTCATAACGTTGTACATTAATAAGCTTTTTGTTTTCAATAAAAATTTGGGAATTATATCATATTTTACGTACTTTGCATTATTCGTGTATTGTGTTGTGGGAATGAAGGCGAACACAGGAGGCGGTTGAGGTAAATACAGAAGCGTTTTAAAAGTGGGCGTTTAATTACGTCGGTGCGTATGTAGTAGAAAAGTAAACAATGTACTATTAATATACAGCCGTAAACAGTTTAATCTATGATAAGTATCATCGTTGTCAACTGGACTGATATATTATTACGTAATGTGAGAAAGAAAAATTATGTTAGTAAGAATTGGCGTTGATAGATTTTTCTGTCCGCTTTCTGAATTTATACAAGAATTGTGTAGAACATTACTCTTAGTGCCACATAAGTTAGCCGAATACTCTTCTTAAGTAAAGCGATGCGTGTTTGTTATGAGCATGGTAACTAAGATATGTCGTAGATAATACTATTTTACGATGTCTCGTATAGGTTTAAAATATAAATTTCTGTTAACGGAATCCGAAATCACTGACCAAATCATAAACAAAGTGTTAATCCATGTTGACGAGTGATCGCCAAATAGTATTTTCCAGTTATTTCATTATTGTACGTAATGAGTGAACTGCAAACAGTATTATGAACGTTGTAGTTGGATTTTTCTTAAATTTCATATAACTATTTAAAGTTTGTGAGTCCCTTCATTTGGTGCCTGAAGTTTGTTTGTTAATACCGAATAACTAGATGAAATTGTAGGAAGGTTATAAAATGAAGAGCACTGTTTACAGTAAGTAAAACACTTACAGGTACATCCTATCAATTGCTATTTCATTTACTTATTGAATTTGATACTGATAACGAGGTTTAGTCTTTTCTTTCACGATTGATTTGTTGTTTTTCAGAATTGCATTAAGCAAGCTATCCATACATTTTCTGTTATACAACTTATGACTTCTGTCAACTAATTTAAAGGCTCTAATCTTTGGAATCATCAAGTCTATGCAGGTGAACAAGTTGGCGAATTTCGTAATATGGAAGTTTATGCGGAGAAACAATTTACACATTGACGATAACTGTGTTTTGTATTGACTACTACCGCGTTTATTCATCTAATAAGTTATTTAAATGTAATATATAACAACTGTAGTTTTTCGAACTTTAAATCTAGTTCGGTACTAACACTACCTTGATAACAGACGTCGTCCGAAAACGGTAAATTTATCGTTTGATTGCCTAGTCTGTAAGATCTTACGTGAAAATCGCATCACTATCTACACGGACTCATACGATACGATGAGTCCTCGTATCGTGACAACTAACGATAATACTTAGTACTTCTGAAGAACACATGCTTGGGATAGAATAATATATTTAATGTGAATATAAATAAGTCTAACATAATGAGCACGTCTGCAACACTGAGTCATGCCATTCGATTGAATATCGCCACGTTTACCACTTCCGAGCTTCTCTAAGTGCTACATTTTTTCAGTTATTATATCCTTGGCTCCGGAGACCATGTGATTAGGAAACAATGCCACTCCAATTATTCATCCGTATATACCGATCGTAAAAAGGACTGCACGTAGATAAATGTTTGAGAAATTGCGGTCTTACCTAGTTATTGATGAATTTCAAGTAATAATTGTTTACATTCCTATCCAACATCATAGCGAAGTGTTCACCATATTTTTCAATTATTTGTTGTTTGAGGATTTTTTGGGTTCTTTGAATCCGGACATACCCCTCACTCCGTCTGGGTAATGATGTTGTTGTATTATAATGGAAGTTAAGTGTGTTATTTAACTTCCATCGGCTGCATGGTCTAAGAATGTGATGAGCTAATTAGTTTATTTATTTCGTAATTGATTAATCTTACCTGAAAGAGTTGGTCTTTTTACATATGTCAGTAGTATATGACGACAAGGATATCGACAAGTCATAAATGTTCGACAATTGCACTCGCAAGTGCCTGCATCTACTTCATAATGCTTGCCGCAGTCAATCATGAACAACCAATCACCGTTTTCGTATTCAATGTTAACGAAACGCATTCTTTTCAGTTCCAATGAGACCTTCGTCCGTGCAAAGGGAGTAAGTAGGTTAAACAACGGAATTAATCGCTTTGGGACACTATGCATACAACATCTGCTGGCTAATATTGTTTCCTCGACAGTTTTTCTTGCTGATGTCAGTGCATTCCACTTAAAAACCTTGTGTATACACTTGTGCAAACTGTCGCTTTTGCGTGTGTTTCTCTTCAGTTGACGATTTAGTGACTCAACACGATTGTTGGTGTTGTTACCCAGCGTCAAAACTGTTCCGGTAAAAGCTGCAGCCCACAAATGTTTACGAGGCATCCAGAATCGTTGGAGATAATGACCTACTTGTTTATCACGTTGGTTAATAATTCTGAAATACTGGTTAAATCTGCAGAATAAATATATTTCACATAATACCTTCCAACAGTCTCAGCGGTTACTAACCTACTCAGGTAAGTTCTCAAGATATTGTCACGAGTCTAAAGGCAATTTCATAAAAATCGCGATCACTGTACCTTTTTACGAAAAGCGCGACATACGTGAAAGGCGCATAAAATTATACTTGCACTACTGTGTGTAATGCGGACTGCCGCGCTTTCCGCTCGTGAACAATCCATAACAAAAGTCTGGGTGTTTGACGTATTGCCCATAATTTGTCTGAATTTATCCAAAATCCAAGTTACATCTGAACGAAATTCTTTTTTGGTCCATGCAAACAAAACAGGACGTCCCCGTCCAAAATTATCTGTTATTACTAACAGGAATAAAGAATATCTACAAAGCGTAATTGGAAAAAAAATAAATACTTTTTATTATTGGTGTTGTAAGTAGAATCCATACAAACTACTTCCGGATATTTGTTATATAATTCTATCTGCTCATAAGTACTAAAGCAGATTCTGGTGATGTATCCATTTTCGGAATACTCTCTTAGTTCACCATTTTGCCGCAATACATCAAATACTTGCGTTCGTGTATAACAACCTGAAATATACTTTTACACAATTACCTGTGGAGAGTTTAGCTTTCATAGTCTTCACATCAGCTGCCGTAACCTGTTTACCCGTTCTGTCCTTAATACTTTCTACTAATTCATCTGTTGACGATGACTGTAGTATCACGGGCTTCAGATTTTCTTTTTCTTCAGCGGACAACCTTCTGGACCACGGATCGCAAAGCATAAATGAACTACTGCACGGATGATTGTGAAGCATCTTGTACGACTTGATGACATATTCATCACCGTCCAATTTCACACGGAATCTTGATTGGCAGTTTCGAAACTTGGACCTTAAACGTCACACGTTAGTTAAATTTCTCACGGTTTTTTATTCACTGATAGACCTTGTGGTTTACGCCGATGGCCAAATGTGCAGTGAAACACCACAAAACTGTACTTGAATCGCACGTCCTTCAACACTTTACTTTCACCGTGAATGTAGTGCGTATGGGTAGTCTGTAAAGGGATAGAATTATGCATTCATACTTTTTGGAACTCCTTAAACACACTTTCGAATTCATTCCAGCTTCCAAAACGCTTGCTCAGTATAATGCGTTGAAATGGCTCGCTTAAGTCGACAGAAATGTCTCTGGAACATGAGTACCTAAAAACATCACTCGTTAATTATTAAAAAAACAGCCATTTCCTGCAGTAATCCTTCAGTAACTGAAGTAAGGACTACAAACATTTAGGACTTACGGGTTACTTGTCATGTCTTATTTCTTGCAGAAAACAACGATTCACACAAATTCAGAGTAACTTTTACAGTTAATTTATACTGGATACGCAGTAATGGGGACCCCTATAAATTTTAAACAAGGAGAGTGAGGTTCAGCAGGGTAATTGTTATCCCAGGTCAAGTTACGAAGCAACAAAAAGAGCCAAATTGTACATTACAAAACAGAGGAAGCCAAATAAACGCTTTTGGCATTGATTTCGCGAATTTGCTACAGCCAAAAACGACTCAAATACGAGAAAACCTGATATTCGTGCAACCCAGACGACAACGAACCGACCCTTAACAAATCAAATACGGAATGACCGCCTCGTGACAGGCCGTTCAAGGTCGCGCATACGAAACGGCGGGCAGGTTTGAAAACGCACTGACTTATTTACCTTGCCTCTAATTTTATTTTAAATTTTTGGATTGATTGTCAGTTTCCTTAATCCAAGTATTTAAAAACATTCTGAAACTTATTCTTATCACCTTATGCTTGTAAAATGATCATCAATACATTGTAAACAAAAATATGTCTTTTCAATATATTCTCTACAGATTGTACAGTTATATATTCAAGTTAGTAATCCAAAAAGTGGACAGGTTCCAGGTAACATACATCATTTAAAGTAATAGCATGTGGATTTGGGATTGTTTGCAATATAAAAGAAAATAGGGACGTTAATATTGGGATGACGATCTTGAAGCTTTGACTTGAACGAGTTTATACGTTAAATGAACTTGAGAGTATATTGGTCAGAATAAATGTGGATAAATGTGGTTAACATGGGGTGAGAGAGATAATAATATAATTACAAATCAGGAATCACGTAATATATAGAATAATATGGGTTAGTAAGAGCGGGTGGATGCTGAACAAATTCTTCAAAACGTTTGCAAGCGTTGTGGTACTAGTAATAATAATAATAATAATAATAATAATAATAATAATAATAATTGTGAATAAGATAAGCTTAAGCTTTTAAAATGCAAAGAGGAAGATTACATGAACATCAGTCAAATCGCGTGGCCATATCATTAAAATGATTGTCAGAAGTTGACCAAGGTAAGAGAAGCATTTGAATATATTTCTTCTAAATGCAAAGCCTCGGTCTTCTGATCTGTATAGCTATTGCTTTAGTCGTCTGAAGAATTCTTTGTCTAACGGATTTAGGCAGATTGCTGTTTACATGATATATCATTGTAGATGGGTCACTTCAAAGAAACTTGAACATGAAAACTACTTCGATTGGTCGGTTTATAAATTTTGTTAGTTTTGTTCCTTTACAATATGGAAGAAACTTGATTAAGAATATAGAATCAAGACTATATACTTCCCAGATACGGTTGAAGAAGAAACAAATGGATTACGTACTTCGCTAAAAATAAAAGGTTATGTCGAGAGATTTATAACTAAACAATTAGTCGTGGAAAGAGGATAAAGAAGTCCCAAATGTGAGCAAAAGGTTTCTGTGTATACGACTACAATTTAGAGGTGATGCACCCAGCAAAATGCTGATCCTAACCGAATATATTTAAGCACAAATTACAGACTATAACACTAAAATCTGATAACCATACAGTAAACAGTTAATTTTCAAACTATCAATCAATTGTCTCATTCTTGACCGTTCTTTCTGCAAATATCAGTCCATCTTCTCTGATTTCTTTGTTCACACATTTTCATACCGATTGCGCTTCGTTCCTGTTCTTTCCTTATCAATCTTCTGCCAAAATACATTCTATGCCTGACCATCACCATATACTACATATGTGGATATAAGTGACCCACACCACAATATCATCATTGAAGTACTTAAGGTACAAACAACGAATCCGTTTGTTAATTTGACATCACATTCATTATTAGTTCAATTTAAAAATTTCAAACTTAGGCCGTAGCATTATTGATTTCAATAAGCATGATCAAAGTTACTCACCATGGCAATAAACGCGTAAGCGAATTAATACGAAAGGTTGAATAAAATGATGGCAGAAATCTCTCCAATCATAACAAAGGATTCAAAGCCAAATTGTGATTTGGACAATATAAAAATTTCTCTGAATCCTCTCTAGAGCAAGTGAGCATTTTTATATTGTTTGCCAAGCTGTAAGAATGAAATTCAAAATATCAGTAAAAATAGTGCAATAAACATGCAAAAACTAATGACCAGTAAATTCGTTTCACTTAGATGGGTATTCTAAACCAAGTAATGCATAGCATGATATTAGGAAGTTCAAAAGATACACAAATAATCAACTGAAGATGAAAAAACTGATGAATTCTACTATTAAACCACAAATATCTGCACCACAAGAAATTAAACAGTATTCAAATATAAATACTGAAAAAGAACAAGTAACATGTGCACAACATTGAAATAAGTGAGAAAAACACAACTACAAGAAAACATGTCAAAGGAAATAAAAGAAAAAACACCATGCAGCGAAATGAGGACTGACGTGCTGTGTACTGTATCGGAAGTGTACGACGGAATGCGGTCTATGACTTGTATCGGTGCGTCGGGACACCGGTGTCAGTGAGGACTCAGTTGAATTGGAAGTGTCAATTGTGGATTGATTGGGGTGAAGTGCAGTGGTGAGTGTGTGGGATGGTGCGAATGCAGTCGATGGTAGTGAATGTGGAGTGGCAAGTAAATGTAATGTCGCTGCCAGGATTCGAACCTGGGTTAGTGCGGCCACAACGCAATGTCCTAACCACTAGACCACAGCGACGATGAACGTGCGTCCCAACGTCACGCTCTCACAACACACACACACACACCATCGCCATCACACAGTCACCTCCACACCAACGCAACCACACACAATAATCAATACTCTGTCGAATTCAATCGACCGAACTGAACAATTCACACACGTCTCACTCACCTTCATCACACCATCGACAATCTCACTCATTCCCAACAATAACAACGAAAACAACAATTTAACAACACCAACATCCACGACTCCTGAATCACAACATATTCACCAAACACTACAACACCAACTAACTAACACACCTACTCAATCCACATACACATCAACCACAGCTACGTTGACACTCACATCGGTAAGTGCATCACGTCAAACCGATGTTTCACCGACTGTCTCATTCCTTGTTCTCATCGTGTTCTGTATTTATTAAATTGGACTATGTTTGCAGTTCGTAGTTAGCACATCATTTCGACTAATTGTAATTGTCATATTGGCGTCAAGATCGAGTCAGTTGGATATTTTTGCAAGTGAGGATTTCTTTGAAGACTACATGGAGCTGTTTGAAATCTGGTGCACGACTGGAACAGATATTAAAGATGGTGAATTCGCAGCTGACTTCCAGACATTCATTGGCAAAGATGTGTATGACCTGATAAGGCATCTGGATTTTCCAGAGAATTCAGTTCCATTGTCATAGGAATCTCACAGTGAATTACTACTTAATCATGTGCAGTGTGCTAACCAAATACCTGACGAATTGTTGACCACAGAATCGAAGTGCGGAGATTTGTACACAACTCGAACACTCTCTTAATCTCATGCTCAGATAGAAAATATCGAGACCATGGAAACAACAACCGATTCTATTACCGCTGCGAAGTTCAAACATCAGGAGAGGAGACGAAATCTTTCAGTACAGAAATGCCAGACAATATACAAATGAAACAATAACAAAACTGCTTCAACAACAAAAATATTCGACCGAACATGGAGTGATTACAGACTGCTGACGTCACATACTATCAAGGAACTGATCTCCAACAATCCAAGAATATTCAAAAATCTATGGTTCGTATGCACATCAGTCACATCAACCAAATACATTACAAGGATTCAGGTGAGTCGGTTCCAATTTCCGTTGTGAATTACAATACTGATGAGTACATTCTAGATCACACACACACACACACACAGTCTATACTCAATACACAAGCGAACAAAAAACATGACGGACCTACTGAGAAGACGAATAATAGACTACAGAAATCTGGATTCCCATATAAGCTGTAACCGTTGTGTTATTCGTACCAATTGATGATTCCATAGTGCTTCATTCTGCAGCTAATTCAAATTGAGAATATAACACGTTGAGTTGTGCTCATCGTATTATGTCTGCATTAGATTGGACTAATCTGGGAATTCTCAGCAAATCGATACGAATAATTTCAATGATCATAATATTATATTAACTGAGATGCAGTCAAATGAGGACTGACGTGCTGTGTACTGTATCGGAAGTGTACGACGGAATGCGGTCTATGACTTGTATCGGTGCGTCGGGACACCGGTGTCAGTGAGGACTCAGTTGAATTGGAAGTGTCAATTGTGGATTGATTGGGGTGAAGTGCAGTGGTGAGTGTGTGGGATGGTGCGAATGCAGTCGATGGTAGTGAATGTGGAGTGGCAAGTAAATGTAATGTCGCTGCCAGGATTCGAACCTGGGTTAGTGCGGCCACAACGCAATGTCCTAACCACTAGACCACAGCGACGATGAACGTGCGTCCCAACGTCACGCTCTCACAACACACACACACACACACACCATCGCCATCACACAGTCACCTCCACACCAACGCAACCACACACAATAATCAATACTCTGTCGAATTCAATCGACCGAACTGAACACTTCACACACGTCTCACTCACCTTCATCACACCATCGACAATCTCACTCATTCCCAACAATAACAACGAAAACAACAATTTAACAACACCAACATCCACGACTCCTGAATCACAACATATTCACCAAACACTACAACACCAACTAACTAACACACCTACTCAATCCACATACACATCAACCACAGCTACGTTGACACTCACATCGGTAAGTGCATCACGTCAAACCGATGTTTCACCGACTGTCTCATTCCTTGTTCTCATCGTGTTCTGTATTTATTAAATTGGACTATGTTTGCAGTTCGTAGTTAGCACATCATTTCGACTAATTGTAATTGTCATATTGGCGTCAAGTTCAAGTCAGTTGGATATTTTTGCAAGTGAGGATTTCTTTGAAGACTACATGGAGCTGTTTGAAATCTGGTGCACGACTGGAACAGATATTAAAGATGGTGAATTCGCAGCTGACTTCCAGACATTCATTGGCAAAGATGTGTATGACCTGATAAGGCATCTGGATTTTCCAGAGAATTCAGTTCCATTGTCATAGGAATCTCACAGTGAATTACTACTTAATCATGTGCAGTGTGCTAACCAAATACCTGACGAATTGTTGACCACAGAATCGAAGTGCGGAGATTTGTACACAACTCGAACACTCTCTTAATCTCATGCTCAGATAGAAAATATCGAGACCATGGAAACAACAACCGATTCTATTACCGCTGCGAAGTTCAAACATCAGGAGAGGAGACGAAATCTTTCAGTACAGAAATGCCAGACAATATACAAATGAAACAATAACAAAACTGCTTCAACAACAAAAATATTCGACCGAACATGGAGTGATTACAGACTGCTGACGTCACATACTATCAAGGAACTGATCTCCAACAATCCAAGAATATTCAAAAATCTATGGTTCGTATGCACATCAGTCACATCAACCAAATACATTACAAGGATTCAGGTGAGTCGGTTCCAATTTCCGTTGTGAATTACAATACTGATGAGTACATTCTAGATCACACACACACACACACACACACAGTCAATACACAAGCGAACAAAAACATGACGGACCTACTGAGAAGACGAATAATAGACTACAGAAATCTGGATTCCCATATAAGCTGTAACCGTTGTGTTATTCGTACCAATTGATGATTCCATAGTGCTTCATTCTGCAGCTAATTCAAATTGAGAATATAACACGTTGAGTTGTGCTCATCGTATTATGTCTGCATTAGATTGGACTAATCTGGGAATTCTCAGCAAATCGATACGAATAATTTCAATGATCATAATATTATATTAACTGAGATGCAGTCAAATGAGGACTGACGTGCTGTGTACTGTATCGGAAGTGTACGACGGAATGCGGTCTATGACTTGTATCGGTGCGTCGGGACACCGGTGTCAGTGAGGACTCAGTTGAATTGGAAGTGTCAATTGTGGATTGATTGGGGTGAAGTGCAGTGGTGAGTGTGTGGGATGGTGCGAATGCAGTCGATGGTAGTGAATGTGGAGTGGCAAATAAATGTAATGTCGCTGCCAGGATTCGAACCTGGGTTAGTGCGGCCACAACGCAATGTCCTAACCACTAGACCACAGCGACGATGAACGTGCGTCCCAACGTCACGCTCTCACAACACACACACACACACACCATCGCCATCACACAGTCACCTCCACACCAACGCAACCACACACAATAATCAATACTCTGTCGAATTCAATCGACCGAACTGAACAATTCACACACGTCTCACTCACCTTCATCACACCATCGACAATCTCACTCATTCCCAACAATAACAACGAAAACAACAATTTAACAACACCAACATCCACGACTCCTGAATCACAACATATTCACCAAACACTACAACACCAACTAACTAACACACCTACTCAATCCACATACACATCAACCACAGCTACGTTGACACTCACATCGGTAAGTGCATCACGTCAAACCGATGTTTCACCGACTGTCTCATTCCTTGTTCTCATCGTGTTCTGTATTTATTAAATTGGACTATGTCTGCAGTTCGTAGTTAGCACATCATTTCGACTAATTGTAATTGTCATATTGGCGTCAAGATCGAGTCAGTTGGATATTTTTGCAAGTGAGGATTTCTTTGAAGACTACATGGAGCTGTTTGAAATCTGATGCACGACTGGAACAGATATTAAAGATGGTGAATTCGCAGCTGACTTCCAGACATTCATTGGCAAAGATGTGTATAACCTGATAAGGCATCTGGATTTTCCAGAGAATTCAGTTCCATTGTCATAGGAATCTCACAGTGAATTACTACTTAATCATGTGCAGTGTGCTAACCAAATACCTGACGAATTGTTGACCACAGAATCGAAGTGCGGAGATTTGTACACAACTCGAACACTCTCTTAATCTCATGCTCAGATAGAAAATATCGAGACCATAGAAACAACAACCGATTCTATTACCGCTGCGAAGTTCAAACATCAGGAGAGGAGACGAAATCTTTCAGTACAGAAATGCCAGACAATATACAAATGAAACAATAACAAAACTGCTTCAACAACAAAAATATTCGACCGAACATGGAGTGATTACAGACTGCTGACGTCACATACTATCAAGGAACTGATCTCCAACAATCCAAGAATATTCAAAAATCTATGGTTCGTATGCACATCAGTCACATCAACCAAATACATTACAAGGATTCAGGTGAGTCGGTTCCAATTTCCGTTGTGAATTACAATACTGATGAGTACATTCTAGATCACACACACACACACACACAGTCTATACTCAATACACAAGCGAACAAAAAACATGACGGACCTACTGAGAAGACGAATAATAGACTACAGAAATCTGGATTCCCATATAAGCTGTAACCGTTGTGTTATTCGTACCAATTGATGATTCCATAGTGCTTCATTCTGCAGCTAATTCAAATTGAGAATATAACACGTTGAGTTGTGCTCATCGTATTATGTCTGCATTAGATTGGACTAATCTGGGAATTCTCAGCAAATCGATACGAATAATTTCAATGATCATAATATTATATTAACTGAGATGCAGTCAAATGAGGACTGACGTGCTGTGTACTGTATCGGAAGTGTACGACGGAATGCGGTCTATGACTTGTATCGGTGCGTCGGGACACCGGTGTCAGTGAGGACTCAGTTGAATTGGAAGTGTCAATTGTGGATTGATTGGGGTGAAGTGCAGTGGTGAGTGTGTGGGATGGTGCGAATGCAGTCGATGGTAGTGAATGTGGAGTGGCAAATAAATGTAATGTCGCTGCCAGGATTCGAACCTGGGTTAGTGCGGCCACAACGCAATGTCCTAACCACTAGACCACAGCGACGATGAACGTGCGTCCCAACGTCACGCTCTCACAACACACACACACACACACCATCGCCATCACACAGTCACCTCCACACCAACGCAACCACACACAATAATCAATACTCTGTCGAATTCAATCGACCGAACTGAACACTTCACACACGTCTCACTCACCTTCATCACACCATCGACAATCTCACTCATTCCCAACAATAACAACGAAAACAACAATTTAACAACACCAACATCCACGACTCCTGAATCACAACATATTCACCAAACACTACAACACCAACTAACTAACACACCTACTCAATCCACATACACATCAACCACAGCTACGTTGACACTCACATCGGTAAGTGCATCACGTCAAACCGATGTTTCACCGACTGTCTCATTCCTTGTTCTCATCGTGTTCTGTATTTATTAAATTGGACTATGTCTGCAGTTCGTAGTTAGCACATCATTTCGACTAATTGTAATTGTCATATTGGCGTCAAGATCGAGTCAGTTGGATATTTTTGCAAGTGAGGATTTCTTTGAAGACTACATGGAGCTGTTTGAAATCTGGTGCACGACTGGAACAGATATTAAAGATGGTGAATTCGCAGCTGACTTCCAGACATTCATTGGCAAAGATGTGTATAACCTGATAAGGCATCTGGATTTTCTAGAGAATTCAGTTCCATTGTCATAGGAATCTCACAGTGAATTACTACTTAATCATGTGCAGTGTGCTAACCAAATACCTGACGAATTGTTGACCACAGAATCGAAGTGCGGAGATTTGTACACAACTCGAACACTCTCATAATCTCATGCTCAGATAGAAAATATCGAGACCATGGAAACAACAACCGATTCTATTACCGCTGCGAAGTTCAAACATCAGGAGAGGAGACGAAATCTTTCAGTACAGAAATGCCAGACAATATACAAATGAAACAATAACAAAACTGCTTCAACAACAAAAATATTCGACCGAACATGGAGTGATTACAGACTGCTGACGTCACATACTATCAAGGAACTGATCTCCAACAATCCAAGAATATTCAAAAATCTATGGTTCGTATGCACATCAGTCACATCAACCAAATACATTACAAGGATTCAGGTGAGTCGGTTCCAATTTCCGTTGTGAATTACAATACTGATGAGTACATTCTAGATCACACACACACACACACACACAGTCTATACTCAATACACAAGCGAACAAAAAACATGACGGACCTACTGAGAAGACGAATAATAGACTACAGAAATCTGGATTCCCATATAAGCTGTAACCGTTGTGTTATTCGTACCAATTGATGATTCCATAGTGCTTCATTCTGCAGCTAATTCAAATTGAGAATATAACACGTTGAGTTGTGCTCATCGTATTATGTCTGCATTAGATTGGACTAATCTGGGAATTCTCAGCAAATCGATACGAATAATTTCAATGATCATAATATTATATTAACTGAGATGCAGTCAAATGAGGACTGACGTGCTGTGTACTGTATCGGAAGTGTACGACGGAATGCGGTCTATGACTTGTATCGGTGCGTCGGGACACCGGTGTCAGTGAGGACTCAGTTGAATTGGAAGTGTCAATTGTGGATTGATTGGGGTGAAGTGCAGTGGTGAGTGTGTGGGATGGTGCGAATGCAGTCGATGGTAGTGAATGTGGAGTGGCAAATAAATGTAATGTCGCTGCCAGGATTCGAACCTGGGTTAGTGCGGCCACAACGCAATGTCCTAACCACTAGACCACAGCGACGATGAACGTGCGTCCCAACGTCACGCTCTCACAACACACACACACACACACCATCGCCATCACACAGTCACCTCCACACCAACGCAACCACACACAATAATCAATACTCTGTCGAATTCAATCGACCGAACTGAACACTTCACACACGTCTCACTCACCTTCATCACACCATCGACAATCTCACTCATTCCCAACAATAACAACGAAAACAACAATTTAACAACACCAACATCCACGACTCCTGAATCACAACATATTCACCAAACACTACAACACCAACTAACTAACACACCTACTCAATCCACATACACATCAACCACAGCTACGTTGACACTCACATCGGTAAGTGCATCACGTCAAACCGATGTTTCACCGACTGTCTCATTCCTTGTTCTCATCGTGTTCTGTATTTATTAAATTGGACTATGTCTGCAGTTCGTAGTTAGCACATCATTTCGACTAATTGTAATTGTCATATTGGCGTCAAGATCGAGTCAGTTGGATATTTTTGCAAGTGAGGATTTCTTTGAAGACTACATGGAGCTGTTTGAAATCTGGTGCACGACTGGAACAGATATTAAAGATGGTGAATTCGCAGCTGACTTCCAGACATTCATTGGCAAAGATGTGTATAACCTGATAAGGCATCTGGATTTTCTAGAGAATTCAGTTCCATTGTCATAGGAATCTCACAGTGAATTACTACTTAATCATGTGCAGTGTGCTAACCAAATACCTGACGAATTGTTGACCACAGAATCGAAGTGCGGAGATTTGTACACAACTCGAACACTCTCATAATCTCATGCTCAGATAGAAAATATCGAGACCATGGAAACAACAACCGATTCTACTACCGCTGCGAAGTTCAAACATCAGGAGAGGAGACGAAATCTTTCAGTACAGAAATGCCAGACAATATACAAATGAAACAATAACAAAACTGCTTCAACAACAAAAATATTCGACCGAACATGGAGTGATTACAGACTGCTGACGTCACATACTATCAAGGAACTGATCTCCAACAATCCAAGAATATTCAAAAATCTATGGTTCGTATGCACATCAGTCACATCAACCAAATACATTACAAGGATTCAGGTGAGTCGGTTCCAATTTCCGTTGTGAATTACAATACTGATGAGTACATTCTAGATCACACACACACACACACACACACAGTCTATACTCAATACACAAGCGAACAAAAAACATGACGGACCTACTGAGAAGACGAATAATAGACTACAGAAATCTGGATTCCCATATAAGCTGTAACCGTTGTGTTATTCGTACCAATTGATGATTCTATAGTGCTTCATTCTGCAGCTAATTCAAATTGAGAATATAACACGTTGAGTTGTGCTCATCGTATTATGTCTGCATTAGATTGGACTAATCTGGGAATTCTCAGCAAATCGATACGAATAATTTCAATGATCATAATATTATATTAACTGAGATGCAGTCAAATGAGGACTGACGTGCTGTGTACTGTATCGGAAGTGTACGACGGAATGCGGTCTATGACTTGTATCGGTGCGTCGGGACACCGGTGTCAGTGAGGACTCAGTTGAATTGGAAGTGTCAATTGTGGATTGATTGGGGTGAAGTGCAGTGGTGAGTGTGTGGGATGGTGCGAATGCAGTCGATGGTAGTGAATGTGGAGTGGCAAATAAATGTAATGTCGCTGCCAGGATTCGAACCCGGGTTGGTGCGGCCACAACGCAATGTCCTAACCACTAGACCACAGCGACGACGAACGTGCGTCCCAACGTCACGCTCTCACAACACACACACACACACACCATCGCCATCACACAGTCACCTCCACACCAACGCAACCACACACAATAATCAATACTCTGTCGAATTCAATCGACCGAACTGAACACTTCACACACGTCTCACTCACCTTCATCACACCATCGACAATCTCACTCATTCCCAACAATAACAACGAAAACAACAATTTAACAACACCAACATCCACGACTCCTGAATCACAACATATTCACCAAACACTACAACACCAACTAACTAACACACCTACTCAATCCACATACACATCAACCACAGCTACGTTGACACTCACATCGGTAAGTGCATCACGTCAAACCGATGTTTCACCGACTGTCTCATTCCTTGTTCTCATCGTGTTCTGTATTTATTAAATTGGACTATGTTTGCAGTTCGTAGTTAGCACATCATTTCGACTAATTGTAATTGTCATATTGGCGTCAAGATCGAGTCAGTTGGATATTTTTGCAAGTGAGGATTTCTTTGAAGACTACATGGAGCTGTTTGAAATCTGGTGCACGACTGGAACAGATATTAAAGATGGTGAATTCGCAGCTGACTTCCAGACATTCATTGGCAAAGATGTGTATAACCTGATAAGGCATCTGGATTTTCCAGAGAATTCAGTTCCATTGTCATAGGAATCTCACAGTGAATTACTACTTAATCATGTGCAGTGTGCTAACCAAATACCTGACGAATTGTTGACCACAGAATCGAAGTGCGGAGATTTGTACACAACTCGAACACTCTCTTAATCTCATGCTCAGATAGAAAATATCGAGACCATGGAAACAACAACCGATTCTATTACCGCTGCGAAGTTCAAACATCAGGAGAGGAGACGAAATCTTTCAGTACAGAAATGCCAGACAATATACAAATGAAACAATAACAAAACTGCTTCAACAACAAAAATATTCGACCGAACATGGAGTGATTACAGACTGCTGACGTCACATACTATCAAGGAACTGATCTCCAACAATCCAAGAATATTCAAAAATCTATGGTTCGTATGCACATCAGTCACATCAACCAAATACATTACAAGGATTCAGGTGAGTCGGTTCCAATTTCCGTTGTGAATTACAATACTGATGAGTACATTCTAGATCACACACACACACACACACAGTCTATACTCAATACACAAGCGAACAAAAAACATGACGGACCTACTGAGAAGACGAATAATAGACTACAGAAATCTGGATTCCCATATAAGCTGTAACCGTTGTGTTATTCGTACCAATTGATGATTCCATAGTGCTTCATTCTGCAGCTAATTCAAATTGAGAATATAACACGTTGAGTTGTGCTCATCGTATTATGTCTGCATTAGATTGGACTAATCTGGGAATTCTCAGCAAATCGATACGAATAATTTCAATGATCATAATATTATATTAACTGAGATGCAGTCAAATGAGGACTGACGTGCTGTGTACTGTATCGGAAGTGTACGACGGAATGCGGTCTATGACTTGTATCGGTGCGTCGGGACACCGGTGTCAGTGAGGACTCAGTTGAATTGGAAGTGTCAATTGTGGATTGATTGGGGTGAAGTGCAGTGGTGAGTGTGTGGGATGGTGCGAATGCAGTCGATGGTAGTGAATGTGGAGTGGCAAGTAAATGTAATGTCGCTGCCAGGATTCGAACCTGGGTTAGTGCGGCCACAACGCAATGCCCTAACCACTAGACCACAGCGACGATGAACGTGCGTCCCAACGTCACGCTCTCACAACACACACACACACACACCATCGCCATCACACAGTCACCTCCACACCAACGCAACCACACACAATAATCAATACTCTGTCGAATTCAATCGACCGAACTGAACAATTCACACACGTCTCACTCACCTTCATCACACCATCGACAATCTCACTCATTCCCAACAATAACAACGAAAACAACAATTTAACAACACCAACATCCACGACTCCTGAATCACAACATATTCACCAAACACTACAACACCAACTAACTAACACACCTACTCAATCCACATACACATCAACCACAGCTACGTTGACACTCACATCGGTAAGTGCATCACGTCAAACCGATGTTTCACCGACTGTCTCATTCCTTGTTCTCATCGTGTTCTGTATTTATTAAATTGGACTATGTTTGCAGTTCGTAGTTAGCACATCATTTCGACTAATTGTAATTGTCATATTGGCGTCAAGATCGAGTCAGTTGGATATTTTTGCAAGTGAGGATTTCTTTGAAGACTACATGGAGCTGTTTGAAATCTGGTGCACGACTGGAACAGATATTAAAGATGGTGAATTCGCAGCTGACTTCCAGACATTCATTGGCAAAGATGTGTATAACCTGATAAGGCATCTGGATTTTCCAGAGAATTCAGTTCCATTGTCATAGGAATCTCACAGTGAATTACTACTTAATCATGTGCAGTGTGCTAACCAAATACCTGACGAATTGTTGACCACAGAATCGAAGTGCGGAGATTTGTACACAACTCGAACACTCTCTTAATCTCATGCTCAGATAGAAAATATCGAGACCATGGAAACAACAACCGATTCTATTACCGCTGCGAAGTTCAAACATCAGGAGAGGAGACGAAATCTTTCAGTACAGAAATGCCAGACAATATACAAATGAAACAATAACAAAACTGCTTCAACAACAAAAATATTCGACCGAACATGGAGTGATTACAGACTGCTGACGTCACATACTATCAAGGAACTGATCTCCAACAATCCAAGAATATTCAAAAATCTATGGTTCGTATGCACATCAGTCACATCAACCAAATACATTACAAGGATTCAGGTGAGTCGGTTCCAATTTCCGTTGTGAATTACAATACTGATGAGTACATTCTAGATCACACACACACACACACACACAGTCTATACTCAATACACAAGCGAACAAAAAACATGACGGACCTACTGAGAAGACGAATAATAGACTACAGAAATCTGGATTCCCATATAAGCTGTAACCGTTGTGTTATTCGTACCAATTGATGATTCCATAGTGCTTCATTCTGCAGCTAATTCAAATTGAGAATATAACACGTTGAGTTGTGCTCATCGTATTATGTCTGCATTAGATTGGACTAATCTGGGAATTCTCAGCAAATCGATACGAATAATTTCAATGATCATAATATTATATTAACTGAGATGCAGTCAAATGAGGACTGACGTGCTGTGTACTGTATCGGAAGTGTACGACGGAATGCGGTCTATGACTTGTATCGGTGCGTCGGGACACCGGTGTCAGTGAGGACTCAGTTGAATTGGAAGTGTCAATTGTGGATTGATTGAGGTGAAGTGCAGTGGTGAGTGTGTGGGATGGTGCGAATGCAGTCGATGGTAGTGAATGTGGAGTGGCAAATAAATGTAATGTCGCTGCCAGGATTCGAACCTGGGTTAGTGCGGCCACAACGCAATGTCCTAACCACTAGACCACAGCGACGATGAACGTGCGTCCCAACGTCACGCTCTCACAACACACACACACACACACCATCGCCATCACACAGTCACCTCCACACCAACGCAACCACACACAATAATCAATACTCTGTCGAATTCAATCGACCGAACTGAACACTTCACACACGTCTCACTCACCTTCATCACACCATCGACAATCTCACTCATTCCCAACAATAACAACGAAAACAACAATTTAACAACACCAACATCCACGACTCCTGAATCACAACATATTCACCAAACACTACAACACCAACTAACTAACACACCTACTCAATCCACATACACATCAACCACAGCTACGTTGACACTCACATCGGTAAGTGCATCACGTCAAACCGATGTTTCACCGACTGTCTCATTCCTTGTTCTCATCGTGTTCTGTATTTATTAAATTGGACTATGTTTGCAGTTCGTAGTTAGCACATCATTTCGACTAATTGTAATTGTCATATTGGCGTCAAGATCGAGTCAGTTGGATATTTTTGCAAGTGAGGATTTCTTTGAAGACTACATGGAGCTGTTTGAAATCTGGTGCACGACTGGAACAGATATTAAAGATGGTGAATTCGCAGCTGACTTCCAGACATTCATTGGCAAAGATGTGTATGACCTGATAAGGCATCTGGATTTTCCAGAGAATTCAGTTCCATTGTCATAGGAATCTCACAGTGAATTACTACTTAATCATGTGCAGTGTGCTAACCAAATACCTGACGAATTGTTGACCACAGAATCGAAGTGCGGAGATTTGTACACAACTCGAACACTCTCTTAATCTCATGCTCAGATAGAAAATATCGAGACCATGGAAACAACAACCGATTCTATTACCGCTGCGAAGTTCAAACATCAGGAGAGGAGACGAAATCTTTCAGTACAGAAATGCCAGACAATATACAAATGAAACAATAACAAAACTGCTTCAACAACAAAAATATTCGACCGAACATGGAGTGATTACAGACTGCTGACGTCACATACTATCAAGGAACTGATCTCCAACAATCCAAGAATATTCAAAAATCTATGGTTCGTATGCACATCAGTCACATCAACCAAATACATTACAAGGATTCAGGTGAGTCGGTTCCAATTTCCGTTGTGAATTACAATACTGATGAGTACATTCTAGATCACACACACACACACACACAGTCTATACTCAATACACAAGCGAACAAAAAACATGACGGACCTACTGAGAAGACGAATAATAGACTACAGAAATCTTGATTCCCATATAAGCTGTAACCGTTGTGTTATTCGTACCAATTGATGATTCCATAGTGCTTCATTCTGCAGCTAATTCAAATTGAGAATATAACACGTTGAGTTGTGCTCATCGTATTATGTCTGCATTAGATTGGACTAATCTGGGAATCCTCAGCAAATCGATACGAATAATTTCAATGATCATAATATTATATTAACTGAGATGCAGTCAAATGAGGACTGACGTGCTGTGTACTGTATCGGAAGTGTACGACGGAATGCGGTCTATGACTTGTATCGGTGCGTCGGGACACCGGTGTCAGTGAGGACTCAGTTGAATTGGAAGTGTCAATTGTGGATTGATTGAGGTGAAGTGCAGTGGTGAGTGTGTGGGATGGTGCGAATGCAGTCGATGGTAGTGAATGTGGAGTGGCAAATAAATGTAATGTCGCTGCCAGGATTCGAACCCGGGTTAGTGCGGCCACAACGCAATGTCCTAACCACTAGACCACAGCGACGATGAACGTGCGTCCCAACGTCACGCTCTCACAACACACACACACACACACCATCGCCATCACACAGTCACCTCCACACCAACGCAACCACACACAATAATCAATACTCTGTCGAATTCAATCGACCGAACTGAACAATTCACACACGTCTCACTCACCTTCATCACACCATCGACAATCTCACTCATTCCCAACAATAACAACGAAAACAACAATTTAACAACACCAACATCCACGACTCCTGAATCACAACATATTCACCAAACACTACAACACCAACTAACTAACACACCTACTCAATCCACATACACATCAACCACAGCTACGTTGACACTCACATCGGTAAGTGCATCACGTCAAACCGATGTTTCACCGACTGTCTCATTCCTTGTTCTCATCGTGTTCTGTATTTATTAAATTGGACTATGTCTGCAGTTCGTAGTTAGCACATCATTTCGACTAATTGTAATTGTCATATTGGCGTCAAGATCGAGTCAGTTGGATATTTTTGCAAGTGAGGATTTCTTTGAAGACTACATGGAGCTGTTTGAAATCTGGTGCACGACTGGAACAGATATTAAAGATGGTGAATTCGCAGCTGACTTCCAGACATTCATTGGCAAAGATGTGTATAACCTGATAAGGCATCTGGATTTTCCAGAGAATTCAGTTCCATTGTCATAGGAATCTCACAGTGAATTACTACTTAATCATGTGCAGTGTGCTAACCAAATACCTGACGAATTGTTGACCACAGAATCGAAGTGCGGAGATTTGTACACAACTCGAACACTCTCATAATCTCATGCTCAGATAGAAAATATCGAGACCATGGAAACAACAACCGATTCTATTACCGCTGCGAAGTTCAAACGTCAGGAGAGGAGACGAAATCTTTCAGTACAGAAATGCCAGACAATATACAAATGAAACAATAACAAAACTGCTTCAACAACAAAAATATTCGACCGAACATGGAGTGATTACAGACTGCTGACGTCACATACTATCAAGGAACTGATCTCCAACAATCCAAGAATATTCAAAAATCTATGGTTCGTATGCACATCAGTCACATCAACCAAATACATTACAAGGATTCAGGTGAGTCGGTTCCAATTTCCGTTGTGAATTACAATACTGATGAGTACATTCTAGATCACACACACACACACACACAGTCTATACTCAATACACAAGCGAACAAAAAACATGACGGACCTACTGAGAAGACGAATAATAGACTACAGAAATCTGGATTCCCATATAAGCTGTAACCGTTGTGTTATTCGTACCAATTGATGATTCCATAGTGCTTCATTCTGCAGCTAATTCAAATTGAGAATATAACACGTTGAGTTGTGCTCATCGTATTATGTCTGCATTAGATTGGACTAATCTGGGAATTCTCAGCAAATCGATACGAATAATTTCAATGATCATAATATTATATTAACTGAGATGCAGTCAAATGAGGACTGACGTGCTGTGTACTGTATCGGAAGTGTACGACGGAATGCGGTCTATGACTTGTATCGGAGCGTCGGGACACCGGTGTCAGTGAGGACTCAGTTGAATTGGAAGTGTCAATTGTGGATTGATTGGGGTGAAGTGCAGTGGTGAGTGTGTGGGATGGTGCGAATGCAGTCGATGGTAGTGAATGTGGAGTGGCAAATAAATGTAATGTCGCTGCCAGGATTCGAACCTGGGTTAGTGCGGCCACAACGCAATGTCCTAACCACTAGACCACAGCGACGACGAACGTGCGTCCCAACGTCACGCTCTCACAACACACACACACACCATCGCCATCACACAGTCACCTCCACACCAACGCAACCACACACAATAATCAATACTCTGTCGAATTCAATCGACCGAACTGAACACTTCACACACGTCTCACTCACCTTCATCACACCATCGACAATCTCACTCATTCCCAACAATAACAACGAAAACAACAATTTAACAACACCAACATCCACGACTCCTGAATCACAACATATTCACCAAACACTACAACACCAACTAACTAACACACCTACTCAATCCACATACACATCAACCACAGCTACGTTGACACTCACATCGGTAAGTGCATCACGTCAAACCGATGTTTCACCGACTGTCTCATTCCTTGTTCTCATCGTGTTCTGTATTTATTAAATTGGACTATGTTTGCAGTTCGTAGTTAGCACATCATTTCGACTAATTGTAATTGTCATATTGGCGTCAAGATCGAGTCAGTTGGATATTTTTGCAAGTGAGGATTTCTTTGAAGACTACATGGAGCTGTTTGAAATCTGGTGCACGACTGGAACAGATATTAAAGATGGTGAATTCGCAGCTGACTTCCAGACATTCATTGGCAAAGATGTGTATAACCTGATAAGGCATCTGGATTTTCCAGAGAATTCAGTTCCATTGTCATAGGAATCTCACAGTGAATTACTACTTAATCATGTGCAGTGTGCTAACCAAATACCTGACGAATTGTTGACCACAGAATCGAAGTGCGGAGATTTGTACACAACTCGAACACTCTCTTAATCTCATGCTCAGATAGAAAATATCGAGACCATGGAAACAACAACCGATTCTATTACCGCTGCGAAGTTCAAACATCAGGAGAGGAGACGAAATCTTTCAGTACAGAAATGCCAGACAATATACAAATGAAACAATAACAAAACTGCTTCAACAACAAAAATATTCGACCGAACATGGAGTGATTACAGACTGCTGACGTCACATACTATCAAGGAACTGATCTCCAACAATCCAAGAATATTCAAAAATCTATGGTTCGTATGCACATCAGTCACATCAACCAAATACATTACAAGGATTCAGGTGAGTCGGTTCCAATTTCCGTTGTGAATTACAATACTGATGAGTACATTCTAGATCACACACACACACACACACAGTCTATACTCAATACACAAGCGAACAAAAAACATGACGGACCTACTGAGAAGACGAATAATAGACTACAGAAATCTGGATTCCCATATAAGCTGTAACCGTTGTGTTATTCGTACCAATTGATGATTCCATAGTGCTTCATTCTGCAGCTAATTCAAATTGAGAATATAACACGTTGAGTTGTGCTCATCGTATTATGTCTGCATTAGATTGGACTAATCTGGGAATTCTCAGCAAATCGATACGAATAATTTCAATGATCATAATATTATATTAACTGAGATGCAGTCAAATGAGGACTGACGTGCTGTGTACTGTATCGGAAGTGTACGACGGAATGCGGTCTATGACTTGTATCGGTGCGTCGGGACACCGGTGTCAGTGAGGACTCAGTTGAATTGGAAGTGTCAATTGTGGATTGATTGGGGTGAAGTGCAGTGGTGAGTGTGTGGGATGGTGCGAATGCAGTCGATGGTAGTGAATGTGGAGTGGCAAGTAAATGTAATGTCGCTGCCAGGATTCGAACCTGGGTTAGTGCGGCCACAACGCAATGTCCTAACCACTAGACCACAGCGACGATGAACGTGCGTCCCAACGTCACGCTCTCACAACACACACACACACACACACCATCGCCATCACACAGTCACCTCCACACCAACGCAACCACACACAATAATCAATACTCTGTCGAATTCAATCGACCGAACTGAACACTTCACACACGTCTCACTCACCTTCATCACACCATCGACAATCTCACTCATTCCCAACAATAACAACGAAAACAACAATTTAACAACACCAACATCCACGACTCCTGAATCACAACATATTCACCAAACACTACAACACCAACTAACTAACACACCTACTCAATCCACATACACATCAACCACAGCTACGTTGACACTCACATCGGTAAGTGCATCACGTCAAACCGATGTTTCACCGACTGTCTCATTCCTTGTTCTCATCGTGTTCTGTATCTATTAAATTGGACTATGTTTGCAGTTCGTAGTTAGCACATCATTTCGACTAATTGTAATTGTCATATTGGCGTCAAGATCGAGTCAGTTGGATATTTTTGCAAGTGAGGATTTCTTTGAAGACTACATGGAGCTGTTTGAAATCTGGTGCACGACTGGAACAGATATTAAAGATGGTGAATTCGCAGCTGACTTCCAGACATTCATTGGCAAAGATGTGTATAACCTGATAAGGCATCTGGATTTTCCAGAGAATTCAGTTCCATTGTCATAGGAATCTCACAGTGAATTACTACTTAATCATGTGCAGTGTGCTAACCAAATACCTGACGAATTGTTGACCACAGAATCGAAGTGCGGAGATTTGTACACAACTCGAACACTCTCTTAATCTCATGCTCAGATAGAAAATATCGAGACCATGGAAACAACAACCGATTCTATTACCGCTGCGAAGTTCAAACATCAGGAGAGGAGACGAAATCTTTCAGTACAGAAATGCCAGACAATATACAAATGAAACAATAACAAAACTGCTTCAACAACAAAAATATTCGACCGAACATGGAGTGATTACAGACTGCTGACGTCACATACTATCAAGGAACTGATCTCCAACAATCCAAGAATATTCAAAAATCTATGGTTCGTATGCACATCAGTCACATCAACCAAATACATTACAAGGATTCAGGTGAGTCAGTTCCAATTTCCGTTGTGAATTACAATACTGATGAGTACATTCTAGATCACACACACACACACACACACACAGTCTATACTCAATACACAAGCGAACAAAAAACATGACGGACCTACTGAGAAGACGAATAATAGACTACAGAAATCTGGATTCCCATATAAGCTGTAACCGTTGTGTTATTCGTACCAATTGATGATTCCATAGTGCTTCATTCTGCAGCTAATTCAAATTGAGAATATAACACGTTGAGTTGTGCTCATCGTATTATGTCTGCATTAGATTGGACTAATCTGGGAATTCTCAGCAAATCGATACGAATAATTTCAATGATCATAATATTATATTAACTGAGATGCAGTCAAATGAGGACTGACGTGCTGTGTACTGTATCGGAAGTGTACGACGGAATGCGGTCTATGACTTGTATCGGTGCGTCGGGACACCGGTGTCAGTGAGGACTCAGTTGAATTGGAAGTGTCAATTGTGGATTGATTGGGGTGAAGTGCAGTGGTGAGTGTGTGGGATGGTGCGAATGCAGTCGATGGTAGTGAATGTGGAGTGGCAAATAAATGTAATGTCGCTGCCAGGATTCGAACCTGGGTTAGTGCGGCCACAACGCAATGTCCTAACCACTAGACCACAGCGACGATGAACGTGCGTCCCAACGTCACGCTCTCACAACACACACACACACACACACCATCGCCATCACACAGTCACCTCCACACCAACGCAACCACACACAATAATCAATACTCTGTCGAATTCAATCGACCGAACTGAACACTTCACACACGTCTCACTCACCTTCATCACACCATCGACAATCTCACTCATTCCCAACAATAACAACGAAAACAACAATTTAACAACACCAACATCCACGACTCCTGAATCACAACATATTCACCAAACACTACAACACCAACTAACTAACACACCTACTCAATCCACATACACATCAACCACAGCTACGTTGACACTCACATCGGTAAGTGCATCACGTCAAACCGATGTTTCACCGACTGTCTCATTCCTTGTTCTCATCGTGTTCTGTATTTATTAAATTGGACTATGTTTGCAGTTCGTAGTTAGCACATCATTTCGACTAATTGTAATTGTCATATTGGCGTCAAGATCAAGTCAGTTGGATATTTTTGCAAGTGAGGATTTCTTTGAAGACTACATGGAGCTGTTTGAAATCTGGTGCACGACTGGAACAGATATTAAAGATGGTGAATTCGCAGCTGACTTCCAGACATTCATTGGCAAAGATGTGTATGACCTGATAAGGCATCTGGATTTTCCAGAGAATTCAGTTCCATTGTCATAGGAATCTCACAGTGAATTACTACTTAATCATGTGCAGTGTGCTAACCAAATACCTGACGAATTGTTGACCACAGAATCGAAGTGCGGAGATTTGTACACAACTCGAACACTCTCTTAATCTCATGCTCAGATAGAAAATATCGAGACCATGGAAACAACAACCGATTCTATTACCGCTGCGAAGTTCAAACATCAGGAGAGGAGACGAAATCTTTCAGTACAGAAATGCCAGACAATATACAAATGAAACAATAACAAAACTGCTTCAACAACAAAAATATTCGACCGAACATGGAGTGATTACAGACTGCTGACGTCACATACTATCAAGGAACTGATCTCCAACAATCCAAGAATATTCAAAAATCTATGGTTCGTATGCACATCAGTCACATCAACCAAATACATTACAAGGATTCAGGTGAGTCGGTTCCAATTTCCGTTGTGAATTACAATACTGATGAGTACATTCTAGATCACACACACACACACACACACACAGTCTATACTCAATACACAAGCGAACAAAAAACATGACGGACCTACTGAGAAGACGAATAATAGACTACAGAAATCTGGATTCCCATATAAGCTGTAACCGTTGTGTTATTCGTACCAATTGATGATTCCATAGTGCTTCATTCTGCAGCTAATTCAAATTGAGAATATAACACGTTGAGTTGTGCTCATCGTATTATGTCTGCATTAGATTGGACTAATCTGGGAATTCTCAGCAAATCGATACGAATAATTTCAATGATCATAATATTATATTAACTGAGATGCAGTCAAATGAGGACTGACGTGCTGTGTACTGTATCGGAAGTGTACGACGGAATGCGGTCTATGACTTGTATCGGTGCGTCGGGACACCAGTGTCAGTGAGGACTCAGTTGAATTGGAAGTGTCAATTGTGGATTGATTGGGGTGAAGTGCAGTCGATGGTAGTGAATGTGGAGTGGCAAATAAATGTAATGTCGCTGCCAGGATTCGAACCTGGGTTAGTGCGGCCACAACGCAATGTCCTAACCACTAGACCACAGCGACGATGAACGTGCGTCCCAACGTCACGCTCTCACAACACACACACACACACACACCATCGCCATCACACAGTCACCTCCACACCAACGCAACCACACACAATAATCAATACTCTGTCGAATTCAATCGACCGAACTGAACACTTCACACACGTCTCACTCACCTTCATCACACCATCGACAATCTCACTCATTATCTTTTCTTTCTGTGTTGGCAGTTATATGTTGAAATGTTGTTGTATGGTACTAGTTGCCCTTATCAAAATTGGGCAAAATCTCGACAACACCAACTAACTAACACACCTACTCAATCCACATACACATCAACCACAGCTACGTTGACACTCACATCGGTAAGTGCATCACGTCAAACCGATGTTTCACCGACTGTCTCATTCCTTGTTCTCATCGTGTTCTGTATTTATTAAATTGGACTATGTTTGCAGTTCGTAGTTAGCACATCATTTCGACTAATTGTAATTGTCATATTGGCGTCAAGATCGAGTCAGTTGGATATTTTTGCAAGTGAGGATTTCTTTGAAGACTACATGGAGCTGTTTGAAATCTGGTGCACGACTGGAACAGATATTAAAGATGGTGAATTCGCAGCTGACTTCCAGACATTCATTGGCAAAGATGTGTATAACCTGATAAGGCATCTGGATTTTCCAGAGAATTCAGTTCCATTGTCATAGGAATCTCACAGTGAATTACTACTTAATCATGTGCAGTGTGCTAACCAAATACCTGACGAATTGTTGACCACAGAATCGAAGTGCGGAGACTTGTACACAACTCGAACACTCTCTTAATCTCATGCTCAGATAGAAAATATCGAGACCATGGAAACAACAACCGATTCTATTACCGCTGCGAAGTTCAAACATCAGGAGAGGAGACGAAATCTTTCAGTACAGAAATGCCAGACAATATACAAATGAAACAATAACAAAACTGCTTCAACAACAAAAATATTCGACCGAACATGGAGTGATTACAGACTGCTGACGTCACATACTATCAAGGAACTGATCTCCAACAATCCAAGAATATTCAAAAATCTATGGTTCGTATGCACATCAGTCACATCAACCAAATACATTACAAGGATTCAGGTGAGTCGGTTCCAATTTCCGTTGTGAATTACAATACTGATGAGTACATTCTAGATCACACACACACACACACAGTCTATACTCAATACACAAGCGAACAAAAAACATGACGGACCTACTGAGAAGACGAATAATAGACTACAGAAATCTGGATTCCCATATAAGCTGTAACCGTTGTGTTATTCGTACCAATTGATGATTCCATAGTGCTTCATTCTGCAGCTAATTCAAATTGAGAATATAACACGTTGAGTTGTGCTCATCGTATTATGTCTGCATTAGATTGGACTAATCTGGGAATTCTTAGCGAATCGATACGAATAATTTCAATGATCATAATATTATATTAACTGAGATGCAGTCAAATGAGGACTGACGTGCTGTGTACTGTATCGGAAGTGTACGACGGAATGCGGTCTATGACTTGTATCGGTGCGTCGGGACACCAGTGTCAGTGAGGACTCAGTTGAATTGGAAGTGTCAATTGTGGATTGATTGGGGTGAAGTGCAGTCGATGGTAGTGAATGTGGAGTGGCAAATAAATGTAATGTCGCTGCCAGGATTCGAACCTGGGTTAGTGCGGCCACAACGCAATGTCCTAACCACTAGACCACAGCGACGATGAACGTGCGTCCCAACGTCACGCTCTCACAACACACACACACACACACACCATCGCCATCACACAGTCACCTCCACACCAACGCAACCACACACAATAATCAATACTCTGTCGAATTCAATCGACCGAACTGAACACTTCACACACGTCTCACTCACCTTCATCACACCATCGACAATCTCACTCATTCCCAACAATAACAACGAAAACAACAATTTAACAACACCAACATCCACGACTCCTGAATCACAACATATTCACCAAACACTACAACACCAACTAACTAACACACCTACTCAATCCACATACACATCAACCACAGCTACGTTGACACTCACATCGGTAAGTGCATCACGTCAAACCGATGTTTCACCGACTGTCTCATTCCTTGTTCTCATCGTGTTCTGTATTTATTAAATTGGACTATGTTTGCAGTTCGTAGTTAGCACATCATTTCGACTAATTGTAATTGTCATATTGGCGTCAAGATCGAGTCAGTTGGATATTTTTGCAAGTGAGGATTTCTTTGAAGACTACATGGAGCTGTTTGAAATCTGGTGCACGACTGGAACAGATATTAAAGATGGTGAATTCGCAGCTGACTTCCAGACATTCATTGGCAAAGATGTGTATAACCTGATAAGGCATCTGGATTTTCCAGAGAATTCAGTTCCATTGTCATAGGAATCTCACAGTGAATTACTACTTAATCATGTGCAGTGTGCTAACCAAATACCTGACGGATTGTTGACCACAGAATCGAAGTGCGGAGATTTGTACACAACTCGAACACTCTCTTAATCTCATGCTCAGATAGAAAATATCGAGACCATGGGAACAACAACCGATTCTATTACCGCTGAGAAGTTCAAACATCAGGAGAGGAGACGAAATCTTTCAGTACAGAAATGCCAGACAATATACAAATGAAACAATAACAAAACTGCTTCAACAACAAAAATATTCGACCGAACATGGAGTGATTACAGACTGCTGACGTCACATACTATCAAGGAACTGATCTCCAACAATCCAAGAATATTCAAAAATCTATGGTTCGTATGCACATCAGTCACATCAACCAAATACATTACAAGGATTCAGGTGAGTCGGTTCCAATTTCCGTTGTGAATTACAATACTGATGAGTACATTCTAGATCACACACACACACACACACAGTCTATACTCAATACACAAGCGAACAAAAAACATGACGGACCTACTGAGAAGACGAATAATAGACTACAGAAATCTTGATTCCCATATAAGCTGTAACCGTTGTGTTATTCGTACCAATTGATGATTCCATAGTGCTTCATTCTGCAGCTAATTCAAATTGAGAATATAACACGTTGAGTTGTGCTCATCGTATTATGTCTGCATTAGATTGGACTAATCTGGGAATTCTCAGCAAATCGATACGAATAATTTCAATGATCATAATATTATATTAACTGAGATGCAGTCAATTGAGGACTGACGTGCTGTGTACTGTATCGGAAGTGTACGACGGAATGCGGTCTATGACTTGTATCGGTGCGTCGGGACACCGGTGTCAGTGAGGACTCAGTTGAATTGGAAGTGTCAATTGTGGATTGATTGGGGTGAAGTGCAGTGGTGAGTGTGTGGGATGGTGCGAATGCAGTCGATGGTAGTGAATGTGGAGTGGCAAATAAATGTAATGTCGCTGCCAGGATTCGAACCTGGGTTAGTGCGGCCACAACGCAATGTCCTAACCACTAGACCACAGCGACGATGAACGTGCGTCCCAACGTCACGCTCTCACAACACACACACACACCATCGCCATCACACAGTCACCTCCACACCAACGCAACCACACACAATAATCAATACTCTGTCGAATTCAATCGACCGAACTGAACAATTCACACACGTCTCACTCACCTTCATCACACCATCGACAATCTCACTCATTCCCAACAATAACAACGAAAACAACAATTTAACAACACCAACATCCACGACTCCTGAATCACAACATATTCACCAAACACTACAACACCAACTAACTAACACACCTACTCAATCCACATACACATCAACCACAGCTACGTTGACACTCACATCGGTAAGTGCATCACGTCAAACCGATGTTTCACCGACTGTCTCATTCCTTGTTCTCATCGTGTTCTGTATTTATTAAATTGGACTATGTTTGCAGTTCGTAGTTAGCACATCATTTCGACTAATTGTAATTGTCATATTGGCGTCAAGATCGAGTCAGTTGGATATTTTTGCAAGTGAGGATTTCTTTGAAGACTACATGGAGCTGTTTGAAATCTGGTGCACGACTGGAACAGATATTAAAGATGGTGAATTCGCAGCTGACTTCCAGACATTCATTGGCAAAGATGTGTATGACCTGATAAGGCATCTGGATTTTCCAGAGAATTCAGTTCCATTGTCATAGGAATCTCACAGTGAATTACTACTTAATCATGTGCAGTGTGCTAACCAAATACCTGACGAATTGTTGACCACAGAATCGAAGTGCGGAGATTTGTACACAACTCGAACACTCTCTTAATCTCATGCTCAGATAGAAAATATCGAGACCATGGAAACAACAACCGATTCTATTACCGCTGCGAAGTTCAAACATCAGGAGAGGAGACGAAATCTTTCAGTACAGAAATGCCAGACAATATACAAATGAAACAATAACAAAACTGCTTCAACAACAAAAATATTCGACCGAACATGGAGTGATTACAGACTGCTGACGTCACATACTATCAAGGAACTGATCTCCAACAATCCAAGAATATTCAAAAATCTATGGTTCGTATGCACATCAGTCACATCAACCAAATACATTACAAGGATTCAGGTGAGTCGGTTCCAATTTCCGTTGTGAATTACAATACTGATGAGTACATTCTAGATCACACACACACACACACACAGTCTATACTCAATACACAAGCGAACAAAAAACATGACGGACCTACTGAGAAGACGAATAATAGACTACAGAAATCTTGATTCCCATATAAGCTGTAACCGTTGTGTTATTCGTACCAATTGATGATTCCATAGTGCTTCATTCTGCAGCTAATTCAAATTGAGAATATAACACGTTGAGTTGTGCTCATCGTATTATGTCTGCATTAGATTGGACTAATCTGGGAATTCTCAGCAAATCGATACGAATAATTTCAATGATCATAATATTATATTAACTGAGATGCAGTCAAATGAGGACTGACGTGCTGTGTACTGTATCGGAAGTGTACGACGGAATGCGGTCTATGACTTGTATCGGTGCGTCGGGACACCGGTGTCAGTGAGGACTCAGTTGAATTGGAAGTGTCAATTGTGGATTGATTGGGGTGAAGTGCAGTGGTGAGTGTGTGGGATGGTGCGAATGCAGTCGATGGTAGTGAATGTGGAGTGGCAAATAAATGTAATGTCGCTGCCAGGATTCGAACCTGGGTTAGTGCGGCCACAACGCAATGTCCTAACCACTAGACCACAGCGACGATGAACGTGCGTCCCAACGTCACGCTCTCACAACACACACACACACACACACCATCGCCATCACACAGTCACCTCCACACCAACGCAACCACACACAATAATCAATACTCTGTCGAATTCAATCGACCGAACTGAACACTTCACACACGTCTCACTCACCTTCATCACACCATCGACAATCTCACTCATTCCCAACAATAACAACGAAAACAACAATTTAACAACACCAACATCCACGACTCCTGAATCACAACATATTCACCAAACACTACAACACCAACTAACTAACACACCTACTCAATCCACATACACATCAACCACAGCTACGTTGACACTCACATCGGTAAGTGCATCACGTCAAACCGATGTTTCACCGACTGTCTCATTCCTTGTTCTCATCGTGTTCTGTATTTATTAAATTGGACTATGTTTGCAGTTCGTAGTTAGCACATCATTTCGACTAATTGTAATTGTCATATTGGCGTCAAGATCGAGTCAGTTGGATATTTTTGCAAGTGAGGATTTCTTTGAAGACTACATGGAGCTGTTTGAAATCTGGTGCACGACTGGAACAGATATTAAAGATGGTGAATTCGCAGCTGACTTCCAGACATTCATTGGCAAAGATGTGTATAACCTGATAAGGCATCTGGATTTTCCAGAGAATTCAGTTCCATTGTCATAGGAATCTCACAGTGAATTACTACTTAATCATGTGCAGTGTGCTAACCAAATACCTGACGAATTGTTGACCACAGAATCGAAGTGCGGAGATTTGTACACAACTCGAACACTCTCTTAATCTCATGCTCAGATAGAAAATATCGAGACCATGGAAACAACAACCGATTCTATTACCGCTGCGAAGTTCAAACATCAGGAGAGGAGACGAAATCTTTCAGTACAGAAATGCCAGACAATATACAAATGAAACAATAACAAAACTGCTTCAACAACAAAAATATTCGACCGAACATGGAGTGATTACAGACTGCTGACGTCACATACTATCAAGGAACTGATCTCCAACAATCCAAGAATATTCAAAAATCTATGGTTCGTATGCACATCAGTCACATCAACCAAATACATTACAAGGATTCAGGTGAGTCGGTTCCAATTTCCGTTGTGAATTACAATACTGATGAGTACATTCTAGATCACACACACACACACACACAGTCTATACTCAATACACAAGCGAACAAAAACATGACGGACCTACTGAGAAGACGAATAATAGACTACAGAAATCTGGATTCCCATATAAGCTGTAACCGTTGTGTTATTCGTACCAATTGATGATTCCATAGTGCTTCATTCTGCAGCTAATTCAAATTGAGAATATAACACGTTGAGTTGTGCTCATCGTATTATGTCTGCATTAGATTGGACTAATCTGGGAATTCTCAGCAAATCGATACGAATAATTTCAATGATCATAATATTATATTAACTGAGATGCAGTCAAATGAGGACTGACGTGCTGTGTACTGTATCGGAAGTGTACGACGGAATGCGGTCTATGACTTGTATCGGTGCGTCGGGACACCGGTGTCAGTGAGGACTCAGTTGAATTGGAAGTGTCAATTGTGGATTGATTGGGGTGAAGTGCAGTGGTGAGTGTGTGGGATGGTGCGAATGCAGTCGATGGTAGTGAATGTGGAGTGGCAAATAAATGTAATGTCGCTGCCAGGATTCGAACCTGGGTTAGTGCGGCCACAACGCAATGTCCTAACCACTAGACCACAGCGACGATGAACGTGCGTCCCAACGTCACGCTCTCACAACACACACACACACACACACCATCGCCATCACACAGTCACCTCCACACCAACGCAACCACACACAATAATCAATACTCTGTCGAATTCAATCGACCGAACTGAACACTTCACACACGTCTCACTCACCTTCATCACACCATCGACAATCTCACTCATTCCCAACAATAACAACGAAAACAACAATTTAACAACACCAACATCCACGACTCCTGAATCACAACATATTCACCAAACACTACAACACCAACTAACTAACACACCTACTCAATCCACATACACATCAACCACAGCTACGTTGACACTCACATCGGTAAGTGCATCACGTCAAACCGATGTTTCACCGACTGTCTCATTCCTTGTTCTCATCGTGTTCTGTATTTATTAAATTGGACTATGTTTGCAGTTCGTAGTTAGCACATCATTTCGACTAATTGTAATTGTCATATTGGCGTCAAGATCGAGTCAGTTGGATATTTTTGCAAGTGAGGATTTCTTTGAAGACTACATGGAGCTGTTTGAAATCTGGTGCACGACTGGAACAGATATTAAAGATGGTGAATTCGCAGCTGACTTCCAGACATTCATTGGCAAAGATGTGTATAACCTGATAAGGCATCTGGATTTTCCAGAGAATTCAGTTCCATTGTCATAGGAATCTCACAGTGAATTACTACTTAATCATGTGCAGTGTGCTAACCAAATACCTGACGAATTGTTGACCACAGAATCGAAGTGCGGAGATTTGTACACAACTCGAACACTCTCTTAATCTCATGCTCAGATAGAAAATATCGAGACCATGGAAACAACAACCGATTCTATTACCGCTGAGAAGTTCAAACATCAGGAGAGGAGACGAAATCTTTCAGTACAGAAATGCCAGACAATATACAAATGAAACAATAACAAAACTGCTTCAACAACAAAAATATTCGACCGAACATGGAGTGATTACAGACTGCTGACGTCACATACTATCAAGGAACTGATCTCCAACAATCCAAGAATATTCAAAAATCTATGGTTCGTATGCACATCAGTCACATCAACCAAATACATTACAAGGATTCAGGTGAGTCAGTTCCAATTTCCGTTGTGAATTACAATACTGATGAGTACATTCTAGATCACACACACACACACACAGTCTATACTCAATACACAAGCGAACAAAAAACATGACGGACCTACTGAGAAGACGAATAATAGACTACAGAAATCTGGATTCCCATATAAGCTGTAACCGTTGTGTTATTCGTACCAATTGATGATTCCATAGTGCTTCATTCTGCAGCTAATTCAAATTGAGAATATAACACGTTGAGTTGTGCTCATCGTATTATGTCTGCATTAGATTGGACTAATCTGGGAATTCTCAGCAAATCGATACGAATAATTTCAATGATCATAATATTATATTAACTGAGATGCAGTCAAATGAGGACTGACGTGCTGTGTACTGTATCGGAAGTGTACGACGGAATGCGGTCTATGACTTGTATCGGTGCGTCGGGACACCGGTGTCAGTGAGGACTCAGTTGAATTGGAAGTGTCAATTGTGGATTGATTGGGGTGAAGTGCAGTGGTGAGTGTGTGGGATGGTGCGAATGCAGTCGATGGTAGTGAATGTGGAGTGGCAAATAAATGTAATGTCGCTGCCAGGATTCGAACCTGGGTTAGTGCGGCCACAACGCAATGTCCTAACCACTAGACCACAGCGACGATGAACGTGCGTCCCAACGTCACGCTCTCACAACACACACACACACACACCATCGCCATCACACAGTCACCTCCACACCAACGCAACCACACACAATAATCAATACTCTGTCGAATTCAATCGACCGAACTGAACAATTCACACACGTCTCACTCACCTTCATCACACCATCGACAATCTCACTCATTCCCAACAATAACAACGAAAACAACAATTTAACAACACCAACATCCACGACTCCTGAATCACAACATATTCACCAAACACTACAACACCAACTAACTAACACACCTACTCAATCCACATACACATCAACCACAGCTACGTTGACACTCACATCGGTAAGTGCATCACGTCAAACCGATGTTTCACCGACTGTCTCATTCCTTGTTCTCATCGTGTTCTGTATTTATTAAATTGGACTATGTCTGCAGTTCGTAGTTAGCACATCATTTCGACTAATTGTAATTGTCATATTGGCGTCAAGATCGAGTCAGTTGGATATTTTTGCAAGTGAGGATTTCTTTGAAGACTACATGGAGCTGTTTGAAATCTGGTGCACGACTGGAACAGATATTAAAGATGGTGAATTCGCAGCTGACTTCCAGACATTCATTGGCAAAGATGTGTATAACCTGATAAGGCATCTGGATTTTCCAGAGAATTCAGTTCCATTGTCATAGGAATCTCACAGTGAATTACTACTTAATCATGTGCAGTGTGCTAACCAAATACCTGACGAATTGTTGACCACAGAATCGAAGTGCGGAGATTTGTACACAACTCGAACACTCTCTTAATCTCATGCTCAGATAGAAAATATCGAGACCATGGAAACAACAACCGATTCTATTACCGCTGCGAAGTTCAAACATCAGGAGAGGAGACGAAATCTTTCAGTACAGAAATGCCAGACAATATACAAATGAAACAATAACAAAACTGCTTCAACAACAAAAATATTCGACCGAACATGGAGTGATTACAGACTGCTGACGTCACATACTATCAAGGAACTGATCTCCAACAATCCAAGAATATTCAAAAATCTATGGTTCGTATGCACATCAGTCACATCAACCAAATACATTACAAGGATTCAGGTGAGTCGGTTCCAATTTCCGTTGTGAATTACAATACTGATGAGTACATTCTAGATCACACACACACACACACACAGTCTATACTCAATACACAAGCGAACAAAAAACATGACGGACCTACTGAGAAGACGAATAATAGACTACAGAAATCTTGATTCCCATATAAGCTGTAACCGTTGTGTTATTCGTACCAATTGATGATTCCATAGTGCTTCATTCTGCAGCTAATTCAAATTGAGAATATAACACGTTGAGTTGTGCTCATCGTATTATGTCTGCATTAGATTGGACTAATCTGGGAATTCTCAGCAAATCGATACGAATAATTTCAATGATCATAATATTATATTAACTGAGATGCAGTCAAATGAGGACTGACGTGCTGTGTACTGTATCGGAAGTGTACGACGGAATGCGGTCTATGACTTGTATCGGTGCGTCGGGACACCGGTGTCAGTGAGGACTCAGTTGAATTGGAAGTGTCAATTGTGGATTGATTGGGGTGAAGTGCAGTGGTGAGTGTGTGGGATGGTGCGAATGCAGTCGATGGTAGTGAATGTGGAGTGGCAAATAAATGTAATGTCGCTGCCAGGATTCGAACCTGGGTTAGTGCGGCCACAACGCAATGTCCTAACCACTAGACCACAGCGACGACGAACGTGCGTCCCAACGTCACGCTCTCACAACACACACACACACCATCGCCATCACACAGTCACCTCCACACCAACGCAACCACACACAATAATCAATACTCTGTCGAATTCAATCGACCGAACTGAACAATTCACACACGTCTCACTCACCTTCATCACACCATCGACAATCTCACTCATTCCCAACAATAACAACGAAAACAACAATTTAACAACACCAACATCCACGACTCCTGAATCACAACATATTCACCAAACACTACAACACCAACTAACTAACACACCTACTCAATCCACATACACATCAACCACAGCTACGTTGACACTCACATCGGTAAGTGCATCACGTCAAACCGATGTTTCACCGACTGTCTCATTCCTTGTTCTCATCGTGTTCTGTATTTATTAAATTGGACTATGTTTGCAGTTCGTAGTTAGCACATCATTTCGACTAATTGTAATTGTCATATTGGCGTCAAGATCGAGTCAGTTGGATATTTTTGCAAGTGAGGATTTCTTTGAAGACTACATGGAGCTGTTTGAAATTTGATGCACGACTGGAACAGATATTAAAGATGGTGAATTCGCAGCTGACTTCCAGACATTCATTGGCAAAGATGTGTATAACCTGATAAGGCATCTGGATTTTCCAGAGAATTCAGTTCCATTGTCATAGGAATCTCACAGTGAATTACTACTTAATCATGTGCAGTGTGCTAACCAAATACCTGACGAATTGTTGACCACAGAATCGAAGTGCGGAGATTTGTACACAACTCGAACACTCTCTTAATCTCATGCTCAGATAGAAAATATCGAGACCATGGAAACAACAACCGATTCTATTACCGCTGAGAAGTTCAAACATCAGGAGAGGAGACGAAATCTTTCAGTACAGAAATGCCAGACAATATACAAATGAAACAATAACAAAACTGCTTCAACAACAAAAATATTCGACCGAACATGGAGTGATTACAGACTGCTGACGTCACATACTATCAAGGAACTGATCTCCAACAATCCAAGAATATTCAAAAATCTATGGTTCGTATGCACATCAGTCACATCAACCAAATACATTACAAGGATTCAGGTGAGTCGGTTCCAATTTCCGTTGTGAATTACAATACTGATGAGTACATTCTAGATCACACACACACACACACAGTCTATACTCAATACACAAGCGAACAAAAAACATGACGGACCTACTGAGAAGACGAATAATAGACTACAGAAATCTGGATTCCCATATAAGCTGTAACCGTTGTGTTATTCGTACCAATTGATGATTCCATAGTGCTTCATTCTGCAGCTAATTCAAATTGAGAATATAACACGTTGAGTTGTGCTCATCGTATTATGTCTGCATTAGATTGGACTAATCTGGGAATTCTCAGCAAATCGATACGAATAATTTCAATGATCATAATATTATATTAACTGAGATGCAGTCAAATGAGGACTGACGTGCTGTGTACTGTATCGGAAGTGTACGACGGAATGCGGTCTATGACTTGTATCGGTGCGTCGGGACACCGGTGTCAGTGAGGACTCAGTTGAATTGGAAGTGTCAATTGTGGATTGATTGGGGTGAAGTGCAGTGGTGAGTGTGTGGGATGGTGCGAATGCAGTCGATGGTAGTGAATGTGGAGTGGCAAATAAATGTAATGTCGCTGCCAGGATTCGAACCTGGGTTAGTGCGGCCACAACGCAATGTCCTAACCACTAGACCACAGCGACGATGAACGTGCGTCCCAACGTCACGCTCTCACAACACACACACACACCATCGCCATCACACAGTCACCTCCACACCAACGCAACCACACACAATAATCAATACTCTGTCGAATTCAATCGACCGAACTGAACAATTCACACACGTCTCACTCACCTTCATCACACCATCGACAATCTCACTCATTCCCAACAATAACAACGAAAACAACAATTTAACAACACCAACATCCACGACTCCTGAATCACAACATATTCACCAAACACTACAACACCAACTAACTAACACACCTACTCAATCCACATACACATCAACCACAGCTACGTTGACACTCACATCGGTAAGTGCATCACGTCAAACCGATGTTTCACCGACTGTCTCATTCCTTGTTCTCATCGTGTTCTGTATTTATTAAATTGGACTATGTTTGCAGTTCGTAGTTAGCACATCATTTCGACTAATTGTAATTGTCATATTGGCGTCAAGATCGAGTCAGTTGGATATTTTTGCAAGTGAGGATTTCTTTGAAGACTACATGGAGCTGTTTGAAATCTGGTGCACGACTGGAACAGATATTAAAGATGGTGAATTCGCAGCTGACTTCCAGACATTCATTGGCAAAGATGTGTATAACCTGATAAGGCATCTGGATTTTCCAGAGAATTCAGTTCCATTGTCATAGGAATCTCACAGTGAATTACTACTTAATCATGTGCAGTGTGCTAACCAAATACCTGACGAATTGTTGACCACAGAATCGAAGTGCGGAGATTTGTACACAACTCGAACACTCTCTTAATCTCATGCTCAGATAGAAAATATCGAGACCATGGAAACAACAACCGATTCTATTACCGCTGAGAAGTTCAAACATCAGGAGAGGAGACGAAATCTTTCAGTACAGAAATGCCAGACAATATACAAATGAAACAATAACAAAACTGCTTCAACAACAAAAATATTCGACCGAACATGGAGTGATTACAGACTGCTGACGTCACATACTATCAAGGAACTGATCTCCAACAATCCAAGAATATTCAAAAATCTATGGTTCGTATGCACATCAGTCACATCAACCAAATACATTACAAGGATTCAGGTGAGTCGGTTCCAATTTCCGTTGTGAATTACAATACTGATGAGTACATTCTAGATCACACACACACACACACACACAGTCTATACTCAATACACAAGCGAACAAAAAACATGACGGACCTACTGAGAAGACGAATAATAGACTACAGAAATCTGGATTCCCATATAAGCTGTAACCGTTGTGTTATTCGTACCAATTGATGATTCCATAGTGCTTCATTCTGCAGCTAATTCAAATTGAGAATATAACACGTTGAGTTGTGCTCATCGTATTATGTCTGCATTAGATTGGACTAATCTGGGAATTCTCAGCAAATCGATACGAATAATTTCAATGATCATAATATTATATTAACTGAGATGCAGTCAAATGAGGACTGACGTGCTGTGTACTGTATCGGAAGTGTACGACGGAATGCGGTCTATGACTTGTATCGGTGCGTCGGGACACCGGTGTCAGTGAGGACTCAGTTGAATTGGAAGTGTCAATTGTGGATTGATTGGGGTGAAGTGCAGTGGTGAGTGTGTGGGATGGTGCGAATGCAGTCGATGGTAGTGAATGTGGAGTGGCAAATAAATGTAATGTCGCTGCCAGGATTCGAACCTGGGTTAGTGCGGCCACAACGCAATGTCCTAACCACTAGACCACAGCGACGATGAACGTGCGTCCCAACGTCACGCTCTCACAACACACACACACACACACCATCGCCATCACACAGTCACCTCCACACCAACGCAACCACACACAATAATCAATACTCTGTCGAATTCAATCGACCGAACTGAACAATTCACACACGTCTCACTCACCTTCATCACACCATCGACAATCTCACTCATTCCCAACAATAACAACGAAAACAACAATTTAACAACACCAACATCCACGACTCCTGAATCACAACATATTCACCAAACACTACAACACCAACTAACTAACACACCTACTCAATCCACATACACATCAACCACAGCTACGTTGACACTCACATCGGTAAGTGCATCACGTCAAACCGATGTTTCACCGACTGTCTCATTCCTTGTTCTCATCGTGTTCTGTATTTATTAAATTGGACTATGTCTGCAGTTCGTAGTTAGCACATCATTTCGACTAATTGTAATTGTCATATTGGCGTCAAGATCGAGTCAGTTGGATATTTTTGCAAGTGAGGATTTCTTTGAAGACTACATGGAGCTGTTTGAAATCTGGTGCACGACTGGAACAGATATTAAAGATGGTGAATTCGCAGCTGACTTCCAGACATTCATTGGCAAAGATGTGTATAACCTGATAAGGCATCTGGATTTTCCAGAGAATTCAGTTCCATTGTCATAGGAATCTCACAGTGAATTACTACTTAATCATGTGCAGTGTGCTAACCAAATACCTGACGAATTGTTGACCACAGAATCGAAGTGCGGAGATTTGTACACAACTCGAACACTCTCTTAATCTCATGCTCAGATAGAAAATATCGAGACCATGGGAACAACAACCGATTCTATTACCGCTGAGAAGTTCAAACATCAGGAGAGGAGACGAAATCTTTCAGTACAGAAATGCCAGACAATATACAAATGAAACAATAACAAAACTGCTTCAACAACAAAAATATTCGACCGAACATGGAGTGATTACAGACTGCTGACGTCACATACTATCAAGGAACTGATCTCCAACAATCCAAGAATATTCAAAAATCTATGGTTCGTATGCACATCAGTCACATCAACCAAATACATTACAAGGATTCAGGTGAGTCAGTTCCAATTTCCGTTGTGAATTACAATACTGATGAGTACATTCTAGATCACACACACACACACACAGTCTATACTCAATACACAAGCGAACAAAAAACATGACGGACCTACTGAGAAGACGAATAATAGACTACAGAAATCTGGATTCCCATATAAGCTGTAACCGTTGTGTTATTCGTACCAATTGATGATTCCATAGTGCTTCATTCTGCAGCTAATTCAAATTGAGAATATAACACGTTGAGTTGTGCTCATCGTATTATGTCTGCATTAGATTGGACTAATCTGGGAATTCTCAGCAAATCGATACGAATAATTTCAATGATCATAATATTATATTAACTGAGATGCAGTCAAATGAGGACTGACGTGCTGTGTACTGTATCGGAAGTGTACGACGGAATGCGGTCTATGACTTGTATCGGTGCGTCGGGACACCGGTGTCAGTGAGGACTCAGTTGAATTGGAAGTGTCAATTGTGGATTGATTGGGGTGAAGTGCAGTGGTGAGTGTGTGGGATGGTGCGAATGCAGTCGATGGTAGTGAATGTGGAGTGGCAAATAAGTGTAATGTCGCTGCCAGGATTCGAACCTGGGTTAGTGCGGCCACAACGCAATGTCCTAACCACTAGACCACAGCGACGATGAACGTGCGTCCCAACGTCACGCTCTCACAACACACACACACACACACCATCGCCATCACACAGTCACCTCCACACCAACGCAACCACACACAATAATCAATACTCTGTCGAATTCAATCGACCGAACTGAACACTTCACACACGTCTCACTCACCTTCATCACACCATCGACAATCTCACTCATTCCCAACAATAACAACGAAAACAACAATTTAACAACACCAACATCCACGACTCCTGAATCACAACATATTCACCAAACACTACAACACCAACTAACTAACACACCTACTCAATCCACATACACATCAACCACAGCTACGTTGACACTCACATCGGTAAGTGCATCACGTCAAACCGATGTTTCACCGACTGTCTCATTCCTTGTTCTCATCGTGTTCTGTATTTATTAAATTGGACTATGTCTGCAGTTCGTAGTTAGCACATCATTTCGACTAATTGTAATTGTCATATTGGCGTCAAGATCGAGTCAGTTGGATATTTTTGCAAGTGAGGATTTCTTTGAAGACTACATGGAGCTGTTTGAAATCTGGTGCACGACTGGAACAGATATTAAAGATGGTGAATTCGCAGCTGACTTCCAGACATTCATTGGCAAAGATGTGTATAACCTGATAAGGCATCTGGATTTTCCAGAGAATTCAGTTCCATTGTCATAGGAATCTCACAGTGAATTACTACTTAATCATGTGCAGTGTGCTAACCAAATACCTGACGAATTGTTGACCACAGAATCGAAGTGCGGAGATTTGTACACAACTCGAACACTCTCTTAATCTCATGCTCAGATAGAAAATATCGAGACCATGGAAACAACAACCGATTCTATTACCGCTGAGAAGTTCAAACATCAGGAGAGGAGACGAAATCTTTCAGTACAGAAATGCCAGACAATATACAAATGAAACAATAACAAAACTGCTTCAACAACAAAAATATTCGACCGAACATGGAGTGATTACAGACTGCTGACGTCACATACTATCAAGGAACTGATCTCCAACAATCCAAGAATATTCAAAAATCTATGGTTCGTATGCACATCAGTCACATCAACCAAATACATTACAAGGATTCAGGTGAGTCAGTTCCAATTTCCGTTGTGAATTACAATACTGATGAGTACATTCTAGATCACACACACACACACACACAGTCTATACTCAATACACAAGCGAACAAAAAACATGACGGACCTACTGAGAAGACGAATAATAGACTACAGAAATCTGGATTCCCATATAAGCTGTAACCGTTGTGTTATTCGTACCAATTGATGATTCCATAGTGCTTCATTCTGCAGCTAATTCAAATTGAGAATATAACACGTTGAGTTGTGCTCATCGTATTATGTCTGCATTAGATTGGACTAATCTGGGAATTCTCAGCAAATCGATACGAATAATTTCAATGATCATAATATTATATTAACTGAGATGCAGTCAAATGAGGACTGACGTGCTGTGTACTGTATCGGAAGTGTACGACGGAATGCGGTCTATGACTTGTATCGGTGCGTCGGGACACCGGTGTCAGTGAGGACTCAGTTGAATTGGAAGTGTCAATTGTGGATTGATTGAGGTGAAGTGCAGTGGTGAGTGTGTGGGATGGTGCGAATGCAGTCGATGGTAGTGAATGTGGAGTGGCAAATAAATGTAATGTCGCTGCCAGGATTCGAACCTGGGTTAGTGCGGCCACAACGCAATGTCCTAACCACTAGACCACAGCGACGATGAACGTGCGTCCCAACGTCACGCTCTCACAACACACACACACACACACCATCGCCATCACACAGTCACCTCCACACCAACGCAACCACACACAATAATCAATACTCTGTCGAATTCAATCGACCGAACTGAACACTTCACACACGTCTCACTCACCTTCATCACACCATCGACAATCTCACTCATTCCCAACAATAACAACGAAAACAACAATTTAACAACACCAACATCCACGACTCCTGAATCACAACATATTCACCAAACACTACAACACCAACTAACTAACACACCTACTCAATCCACATACACATCAACCACAGCTACGTTGACACTCACATCGGTAAGTGCATCACGTCAAACCGATGTTTCACCGACTGTCTCATTCCTTGTTCTCATCGTGTTCTGTATTTATTAAATTGGACTATGTCTGCAGTTCGTAGTTAGCACATCATTTCGACTAATTGTAATTGTCATATTGGCGTCAAGATCGAGTCAGTTGGATATTTTTGCAAGTGAGGATTTCTTTGAAGACTACATGGAGCTGTTTGAAATCTGGTGCACGACTGGAACAGATATTAAAGATGGTGAATTCGCAGCTGACTTCCAGACATTCATTGGCAAAGATGTGTATAACCTGATAAGGCATCTGGATTTTCCAGAGAATTCAGTTCCATTGTCATAGGAATCTCACAGTGAATTACTACTTAATCATGTGCAGTGTGCTAACCAAATACCTGACGAATTGTTGACCACAGAATCGAAGTGCGGAGATTTGTACACAACTCGAACACTCTCTTAATCTCATGCTCAGATAGAAAATATCGAGACCATGGAAACAACAACCGATTCTATTACCGCTGAGAAGTTCAAACATCAGGAGAGGAGACGAAATCTTTCAGTACAGAAATGCCAGACAATATACAAATGAAACAATAACAAAACTGCTTCAACAACAAAAATATTCGACCGAACATGGAGTGATTACAGACTGCTGACGTCACATACTATCAAGGAACTGATCTCCAACAATCCAAGAATATTCAAAAATCTATGGTTCGTATGCACATCAGTCACATCAACCAAATACATTACAAGGATTCAGGTGAGTCGGTTCCAATTTCCGTTGTGAATTACAATACTGATGAGTACATTCTAGATCACACACACACACACACACAGTCTATACTCAATACACAAGCGAACAAAAAACATGACGGACCTACTGAGAAGACGAATAATAGACTACAGAAATCTGGATTCCCATATAAGCTGTAACCGTTGTGTTATTCGTACCAATTGATGATTCCATAGTGCTTCATTCTGCAGCTAATTCAAATTGAGAATATAACACGTTGAGTTGTGCTCATCGTATTATGTCTGCATTAGATTGGACTAATCTGGGAATTCTCAGCAAATCGATACGAATAATTTCAATGATCATAATATTATATTAACTGAGATGCAGTCAAATGAGGACTGACGTGCTGTGTACTGTATCGGAAGTGTACGACGGAATGCGGTCTATGACTTGTATCGGTGCGTCGGGACACCGGTGTCAGTGAGGACTCAGTTGAATTGGAAGTGTCAATTGTGGATTGATTGGGGTGAAGTGCAGTGGTGAGTGTGTGGGATGGTGCGAATGCAGTCGATGGTAGTGAATGTGGAGTGGCAAATAAATGTAATGTCGCTGCCAGGATTCGAACCTGGGTTAGTGCGGCCACAACGCAATGTCCTAACCACTAGACCACAGCGACGATGAACGTGCGTCCCAACGTCACGCTCTCACAACACACACACACACACACCATCGCCATCACACAGTCACCTCCACACCAACGCAACCACACACAATAATCAATACTCTGTCGAATTCAATCGACCGAACTGAACAATTCACACACGTCTCACTCACCTTCATCACACCATCGACAATCTCACTCATTCCCAACAATAACAACGAAAACAACAATTTAACAACACCAACATCCACGACTCCTGAATCACAACATATTCACCAAACACTACAACACCAACTAACTAACACACCTACTCAATCCACATACACATCAACCACAGCTACGTTGACACTCACATCGGTAAGTGCATCACGTCAAACCGATGTTTCACCGACTGTCTCATTCCTTGTTCTCATCGTGTTCTGTATCTATTAAATTGGACTATGTTTGCAGTTCGTAGTTAGCACATCATTTCGACTAATTGTAATTGTCATATTGGCGTCAAGATCGAGTCAGTTGGATATTTTTGCAAGTGAGGATTTCTTTGAAGACTACATGGAGCTGTTTGAAATCTGATGCACGACTGGAACAGATATTAAAGATGGTGAATTCGCAGCTGACTTCCAGACATTCATTGGCAAAGATGTGTATAACCTGATAAGGCATCTGGATTTTCCAGAGAATTCAGTTCCATTGTCATAGGAATCTCACAGTGAATTACTACTTAATCATGTGCAGTGTGCTAACCAAATACCTGACGAATTGTTGACCACAGAATCGAAGTGCGGAGATTTGTACACAACTCGAACACTCTCTTAATCTCATGCTCAGATAGAAAATATCGAGACCATGGAAACAACAACCGATTCTATTACCGCTGCGAAGTTCAAACATCAGGAGAGGAGACGAAATCTTTCAGTACAGAAATGCCAGACAATATACAAATGAAACAATAACAAAACTGCTTCAACAACAAAAATATTCGACCGAACATGGAGTGATTACAGACTGCTGACGTCACATACTATCAAGGAACTGATCTCCAACAATCCAAGAATATTCAAAAATCTATGGTTCGTATGCACATCAGTCACATCAACCAAATACATTACAAGGATTCAGGTGAGTCGGTTCCAATTTCCGTTGTGAATTACAATACTGATGAGTACATTCTAGATCACACACACACACACACACAGTCTATACTCAATACACAAGCGAACAAAAAACATGACGGACCTACTGAGAAGACGAATAATAGACTACAGAAATCTGGATTCCCATATAAGCTGTAACCGTTGTGTTATTCGTACCAATTGATGATTCCATAGTGCTTCATTCTGCAGCTAATTCAAATTGAGAATATAACACGTTGAGTTGTGCTCATCGTATTATGTCTGCATTAGATTGGACTAATCTGGGAATTCTCAGCAAATCGATACGAATAATTTCAATGATCATAATATTATATTAACTGAGATGCAGTCAAATGAGGACTGACGTGCTGTGTACTGTATCGGAAGTGTACGACGGAATGCGGTCTATGACTTGTATCGGTGCGTCGGGACACCGGTGTCAGTGAGGACTCAGTTGAATTGGAAGTGTCAATTGTGGATTGATTGGGGTGAAGTGCAGTGGTGAGTGTGTGGGATGGTGCGAATGCAGTCGATGGTAGTGAATGTGGAGTGGCAAATAAATGTAATGTCGCTGCCAGGATTCGAACCTGGGTTAGTGCGGCCACAACGCAATGTCCTAACCACTAGACCACAGCGACGATGAACGCGCGTCCCAACGTCACGCTCTCACAACACACACACACACCATCGCCATCACACAGTCACCTCCACACCAACGCAACCACACACAATAATCAATACTCTGTCGAATTCAATCGACCGAACTGAACACTTCACACACGTCTCACTCACCTTCATCACACCATCGACAATCTCACTCATTCCCAACAATAACAACGAAAACAACAATTTAACAACACCAACATCCACGACTCCTGAATCACAACATATTCACCAAACACTACAACACCAACTAACTAACACACCTACTCAATCCACATACACATCAACCACAGCTACGTTGACACTCACATCGGTAAGTGCATCACGTCAAACCGATGTTTCACCGACTGTCTCATTCCTTGTTCTCATCGTGTTCTGTATTTATTAAATTGGACTATGTCTGCAGTTCGTAGTTAGCACATCATTTCGACTAATTGTAATTGTCATATTGGCGTCAAGATCGAGTCAGTTGGATATTTTTGCAAGTGAGGATTTCTTTGAAGACTACATGGAGCTGTTTGAAATCTGATGCACGACTGGAACAGATATTAAAGATGGTGAATTCGCAGCTGACTTCCAGACATTCATTGGCAAAGATGTGTATAACCTGATAAGGCATCTGGATTTTCCAGAGAATTCAGTTCCATTGTCATAGGAATCTCACAGTGAATTACTACTTAATCATGTGCAGTGTGCTAACCAAATACCTGACGAATTGTTGACCACAGAATCGAAGTGCGGAGATTTGTACACAACTCGAACACTCTCTTAATCTCATGCTCAGATAGAAAATATCGAGACCATGGAAACAACAACCGATTCTATTACCGCTGAGAAGTTCAAACATCAGGAGAGGAGACGAAATCTTTCAGTACAGAAATGCCAGACAATATACAAATGAAACAATAACAAAACTGCTTCAACAACAAAAATATTCGACCGAACATGGAGTGATTACAGACTGCTGACGTCACATACTATCAAGGAACTGATCTCCAACAATCCAAGAATATTCAAAAATCTATGGTTCGTATGCACATCAGTCACATCAACCAAATACATTACAAGGATTCAGGTGAGTCGGTTCCAATTTCCGTTGTGAATTACAATACTGATGAGTACATTCTAGATCACACACACACACACACACAGTCTATACTCAATACACAAGCGAACAAAAAACATGACGGACCTACTGAGAAGACGAATAATAGACTACAGAAATCTTGATTCCCATATAAGCTGTAACCGTTGTGTTATTCGTACCAATTGATGATTCCATAGTGCTTCATTCTGCAGCTAATTCAAATTGAGAATATAACACGTTGAGTTGTGCTCATCGTATTATGTCTGCATTAGATTGGACTAATCTGGGAATTCTCAGCAAATCGATACGAATAATTTCAATGATCATAATATTATATTAACTGAGATGCAGTCAAATGAGGACTGACGTGCTGTGTACTGTATCGGAAGTGTACGACGGAATGCGGTCTATGACTTGTATCGGTGCGTCGGGACACCGGTGTCAGTGAGGACTCAGTTGAATTGGAAGTGTCAATTGTGGATTGATTGGGGTGAAGTGCAGTGGTGAGTGTGTGGGATGGTGCGAATGCAGTCGATGGTAGTGAATGTGGAGTGGCAAATAAATGTAATGTCGCTGCCAGGATTCGAACCTGGGTTAGTGCGGCCACAACGCAATGTCCTAACCACTAGACCACAGCGACGATGAACGTGCGTCCCAACGTCACGCTCTCACAACACACACACACACACACCATCGCCATCACACAGTCACCTCCACACCAACGCAACCACACACAATAATCAATACTCTGTCGAATTCAATCGACCGAACTGAACACTTCACACACGTCTCACTCACCTTCATCACACCATCGACAATCTCACTCATTCCCAACAATAACAACGAAAACAACAATTTAACAACACCAACATCCACGACTCCTGAATCACAACATATTCACCAAACACTACAACACCAACTAACTAACACACCTACTCAATCCACATACACATCAACCACAGCTACGTTGACACTCACATCGGTAAGTGCATCACGTCAAACCGATGTTTCACCGACTGTCTCATTCCTTGTTCTCATCGTGTTCTGTATTTATTAAATTGGACTATGTCTGCAGTTCGTAGTTAGCACATCATTTCGACTAATTGTAATTGTCATATTGGCGTCAAGATCGAGTCAGTTGGATATTTTTGCAAGTGAGGATTTCTTTGAAGACTACATGGAGCTGTTTGAAATCTGATGCACGACTGGAACAGATATTAAAGATGGTGAATTCGCAGCTGACTTCCAGACATTCATTGGCAAAGATGTGTATAACCTGATAAGGCATCTGGATTTTCCAGAGAATTCAGTTCCATTGTCATAGGAATCTCACAGTGAATTACTACTTAATCATGTGCAGTGTGCTAACCAAATACCTGACGAATTGTTGACCACAGAATCGAAGTGCGGAGATTTGTACACAACTCGAACACTCTCTTAATCTCATGCTCAGATAGAAAATATCGAGACCATGGAAACAACAACCGATTCTATTACCGCTGAGAAGTTCAAACATCAGGAGAGGAGACGAAATCTTTCAGTACAGAAATGCCAGACAATATACAAATGAAACAATAACAAAACTGCTTCAACAACAAAAATATTCGACCGAACATGGAGTGATTACAGACTGCTGACGTCACATACTATCAAGGAACTGATCTCCAACAATCCAAGAATATTCAAAAATCTATGGTTCGTATGCACATCAGTCACATCAACCAAATACATTACAAGGATTCAGGTGAGTCGGTTCCAATTTCCGTTGTGAATTACAATACTGATGAGTACATTCTAGATCACACACACACACACACACAGTCTATACTCAATACACAAGCGAACAAAAAACATGACGGACCTACTGAGAAGACGAATAATAGACTACAGAAATCTGGATTCCCATATAAGCTGTAACCGTTGTGTTATTCGTACCAATTGATGATTCCATAGTGCTTCATTCTGCAGCTAATTCAAATTGAGAATATAACACGTTGAGTTGTGCTCATCGTATTATGTCTGCATTAGATTGGACTAATCTGGGAATTCTCAGCAAATCGATACGAATAATTTCAATGATCATAATATTATATTAACTGAGATGCAGTCAAATGAGGACTGACGTGCTGTGTACTGTATCGGAAGTGTACGACGGAATGCGGTCTATGACTTGTATCGGTGCGTCGGGACACCGGTGTCAGTGAGGACTCAGTTGAATTGGAAGTGTCAATTGTGGATTAATTGGGGTGAAGTGCAGTGGTGAGTGTGTGGGATGGTGCGAATGCAGTCGATGGTAGTGAATGTGGAGTGGCAAATAAATGTAATGTCGCTGCCAGGATTCGAACCTGGGTTAGTGCGGCCACAACGCAATGTCCTAACCACTAGACCACAGCGACGATGAACGTGCGTCCCAACGTCACGCTCTCACAACACACACACACACACACCATCGCCATCACACAGTCACCTCCACACCAACGCAACCACACACAATAATCAATACTCTGTCGAATTCAATCGACCGAACTGAACACTTCACACACGTCTCACTCACCTTCATCACACCATCGACAATCTCACTCATTCCCAACAATAACAACGAAAACAACAATTTAACAACACCAACATCCACGACTCCTGAATCACAACATATTCACCAAACACTACAACACCAACTAACTAACACACCTACTCAATCCACATACACATCAACCACAGCTACGTTGACACTCACATCGGTAAGTGCATCACGTCAAACCGATGTTTCACCGACTGTCTCATTCCTTGTTCTCATCGTGTTCTGTATTTATTAAATTGGACTATGTCTGCAGTTCGTAGTTAGCACATCATTTCGACTAATTGTAATTGTCATATTGGCGTCAAGATCGAGTCAGTTGGATATTTTTGCAAGTGAGGATTTCTTTGAAGACTACATGGAGCTGTTTGAAATCTGATGCACGACTGGAACAGATATTAAAGATGGTGAATTCGCAGCTGACTTCCAGACATTCATTGGCAAAGATGTGTATAACCTGATAAGGCATCTGGATTTTCCAGAGAATTCAGTTCCATTGTCATAGGAATCTCACAGTGAATTACTACTTAATCATGTGCAGTGTGCTAACCAAATACCTGACGAATTGTTGACCACAGAATCGAAGTGCGGAGATTTGTACACAACTCGAACACTCTCTTAATCTCATGCTCAGATAGAAAATATCGAGACCATGGAAACAACAACCGATTCTATTACCGCTGAGAAGTTCAAACATCAGGAGAGGAGACGAAATCTTTCAGTACAGAAATGCCAGACAATATACAAATGAAACAATAACAAAACTGCTTCAACAACAAAAATATTCGACCGAACATGGAGTGATTACAGACTGCTGACGTCACATACTATCAAGGAACTGATCTCCAACAATCCAAGAATATTCAAAAATCTATGGTTCGTATGCACATCAGTCACATCAACCAAATACATTACAAGGATTCAGGTGAGTCAGTTCCAATTTCCGTTGTGAATTACAATACTGATGAGTACATTCTAGATCACACACACACACACACAGTCTATACTCAATACACAAGCGAACAAAAAACATGACGGACCTACTGAGAAGACGAATAATAGACTACAGAAATCTGGATTCCCATATAAGCTGTAACCGTTGTGTTATTCGTACCAATTGATGATTCCATAGTGCTTCATTCTGCAGCTAATTCAAATTGAGAATATAACACGTTGAGTTGTGCTCATCGTATTATGTCTGCATTAGATTGGACTAATCTGGGAATTCTCAGCAAATCGATACGAATAATTTCAATGATCATAATATTATATTAACTGAGATGCAGTCAAATGAGGACTGACGTGCTGTGTACTGTATCGGAAGTGTACGACGGAATGCGGTCTATGACTTGTATCGGTGCGTCGGGACACCGGTGTCAGTGAGGACTCAGTTGAATTGGAAGTGTCAATTGTGGATTGATTGAGGTGAAGTGCAGTGGTGAGTGTGTGGGATGGTGCGAATGCAGTCGATGGTAGTGAATGTGGAGTGGCAAATAAATGTAATGTCGCTGCCAGGATTCGAACCTGGGTTAGTGCGGCCACAACGCAATGTCCTAACCACTAGACCACAGCGACGATGAACGTGCGTCCCAACGTCACGCTCTCACAACACACACACACACACACCATCGCCATCACACAGTCACCTCCACACCAACGCAACCACACACAATAATCAATACTCTGTCGAATTCAATCGACCGAACTGAACAATTCACACACGTCTCACTCACCTTCATCACACCATCGACAATCTCACTCATTCCCAACAATAACAACGAAAACAACAATTTAACAACACCAACATCCACGACTCCTGAATCACAACATATTCACCAAACACTACAACACCAACTAACTAACACACCTACTCAATCCACATACACATCAACCACAGCTACGTTGACACTCACATCGGTAAGTGCATCACGTCAAACCGATGTTTCACCGACTGTCTCATTCCTTGTTCTCATCGTGTTCTGTATTTATTAAATTGGACTATGTCTGCAGTTCGTAGTTAGCACATCATTTCGACTAATTGTAATTGTCATATTGGCGTCAAGATCGAGTCAGTTGGATATTTTTGCAAGTGAGGATTTCTTTGAAGACTACATGGAGCTGTTTGAAATCTGGTGCACGACTGGAACAGATATTAAAGATGGTGAATTCGCAGCTGACTTCCAGACATTCATTGGCAAAGATGTGTATAACCTGATAAGGCATCTGGATTTTCCAGAGAATTCAGTTCCATTGTCATAGGAATCTCACAGTGAATTACTACTTAATCATGTGCAGTGTGCTAACCAAATACCTGACGAATTGTTGACCACAGAATCGAAGTGCGGAGATTTGTACACAACTCGAACACTCTCTTAATCTCATGCTCAGATAGAAAATATCGAGACCATGGAAACAACAACCGATTCTATTACCGCTGCGAAGTTCAAACATCAGGAGAGGAGACGAAATCTTTCAGTACAGAAATGCCAGACAATATACAAATGAAACAATAACAAAACTGCTTCAACAACAAAAATATTCGACCGAACATGGAGTGATTACAGACTGCTGACGTCACATACTATCAAGGAACTGATCTCCAACAATCCAAGAATATTCAAAAATCTATGGTTCGTATGCACATCAGTCACATCAACCAAATACATTACAAGGATTCAGGTGAGTCGGTTCCAATTTCCGTTGTGAATTACAATACTGATGAGTACATTCTAGATCACACACACACACACACACACACACAGTCTATACTCAATACACAAGCGAACAAAAAACATGACGGACCTACTGAGAAGACGAATAATAGACTACAGAAATCTGGATTCCCATATAAGCTGTAACCGTTGTGTTATTCGTACCAATTGATGATTCCATAGTGCTTCATTCTGCAGCTAATTCAAATTGAGAATATAACACGTTGAGTTGTGCTCATCGTATTATGTCTGCATTAGATTGGACTAATCTGGGAATTCTCAGCAAATCGATACGAATAATTTCAATGATCATAATATTATATTAACTGAGATGCAGTCAAATGAGGACTGACGTGCTGTGTACTGTATCGGAAGTGTACGACGGAATGCGGTCTATGACTTGTATCGGTGCGTCGGGACACCGGTGTCAGTGAGGACTCAGTTGAATTGGAAGTGTCAATTGTGGATTGATTGGGGTGAAGTGCAGTGGTGAGTGTGTGGGATGGTGCGAATGCAGTCGATGGTAGTGAATGTGGAGTGGCAAATAAATGTAATGTCGCTGCCAGGATTCGAACCTGGGTTAGTGCGGCCACAACGCAATGTCCTAACCACTAGACCACAGCGACGATGAACGTGCGTCCCAACGTCACGCTCTCACAACACACACACACACACACCATCGCCATCACACAGTCACCTCCACACCAACGCAACCACACACAATAATCAATACTCTGTCGAATTCAATCGACCGAACTGAACAATTCACACACGTCTCACTCACCTTCATCACACCATCGACAATCTCACTCATTCCCAACAATAACAACGAAAACAACAATTTAACAACACCAACATCCACGACTCCTGAATCACAACATATTCACCAAACACTACAACACCAACTAACTAACACACCTACTCAATCCACATACACATCAACCACAGCTACGTTGACACTCACATCGGTAAGTGCATCACGTCAAACCGATGTTTCACCGACTGTCTCATTCCTTGTTCTCATCGTGTTCTGTATCTATTAAATTGGACTATGTTTGCAGTTCGTAGTTAGCACATCATTTCGACTAATTGTAATTGTCATATTGGCGTCAAGATCGAGTCAGTTGGATATTTTTGCAAGTGAGGATTTCTTTGAAGACTACATGGAGCTGTTTGAAATCTGGTGCACGACTGGAACAGATATTAAAGATGGTGAATTCGCAGCTGACTTCCAGACATTCATTGGCAAAGATGTGTATAACCTGATAAGGCATCTGGATTTTCCAGAGAATTCAGTTCCATTGTCATAGGAATCTCACAGTGAATTACTACTTAATCATGTGCAGTGTGCTAACCAAATACCTGACGAATTGTTGACCACAGAATCGAAGTGCGGAGATTTGTACACAACTCGAACACTCTCTTAATCTCATGCTCAGATAGAAAATATCGAGACCATGGAAACAACAACCGATTCTATTACCGCTGCGAAGTTCAAACATCAGGAGAGGAGACGAAATCTTTCAGTACAGAAATGCCAGACAATATACAAATGAAACAATAACAAAACTGCTTCAACAACAAAAATATTCGACCGAACATGGAGTGATTACAGACTGCTGACGTCACATACTATCAAGGAACTGATCTCCAACAATCCAAGAATATTCAAAAATCTATGGTTCGTATGCACATCAGTCACATCAACCAAATACATTACAAGGATTCAGGTGAGTCGGTTCCAATTTCCGTTGTGAATTACAATACTGATGAGTACATTCTAGATCACACACACACACACACACAGTCTATACTCAATACACAAGCGAACAAAAAACATGACGGACCTACTGAGAAGACGAATAATAGACTACAGAAATCTTGATTCCCATATAAGCTGTAACCGTTGTGTTATTCGTACCAATTGATGATTCCATAGTGCTTCATTCTGCAGCTAATTCAAATTGAGAATATAACACGTTGAGTTGTGCTCATCGTATTATGTCTGCATCAGATTGGACTAATCTGGGAATTCTCAGCAAATCGATACGAATAATTTCAATGATCATAATATTATATTAACTGAGATGCAGTCAAATGAGGACTGACGTGCTGTGTACTGTATCGGAAGTGTACGACGGAATGCGGTCTATGACTTGTATCGGTGCGTCGGGACACCGGTGTCAGTGAGGACTCAGTTGAATTGGAAGTGTCAATTGTGGATTGATTGGGGTGAAGTGCAGTGGTGAGTGTGTGGGATGGTGCGAATGCAGTCGATGGTAGTGAATGTGGAGTGGCAAATAAATGTAATGTCGCTGCCAGGATTCGAACCTGGGTTAGTGCGGCCACAACGCAATGTCCTAACCACTAGACCACAGCGACGATGAACGTGCGTCCCAACGTCACGCTCTCACAACACACACACACACACACCATCGCCATCACACAGTCACCTCCACACCAACGCAACCACACACAATAATCAATACTCTGTCGAATTCAATCGACCGAACTGAACAATTCACACACGTCTCACTCACCTTCATCACACCATCGACAATCTCACTCATTCCCAACAATAACAACGAAAACAACAATTTAACAACACCAACATCCACGACTCCTGAATCACAACATATTCACCAAACACTACAACACCAACTAACTAACACACCTACTCAATCCACATACACATCAACCACAGCTACGTTGACACTCACATCGGTAAGTGCATCACGTCAAACCGATGTTTCACCGACTGTCTCATTCCTTGTTCTCATCGTGTTCTGTATTTATTAAATTGGACTATGTTTGCAGTTCGTAGTTAGCACATCATTTCGACTAATTGTAATTGTCATATTGGCGTCAAGATCGAGTCAGTTGGATATTTTTGCAAGTGAGGATTTCTTTGAAGACTACATGGAGCTGTTTGAAATCTGGTGCACGACTGGAACAGATATTAAAGATGGTGAATTCGCAGCTGACTTCCAGACATTCATTGGCAAAGATGTGTATAACCTGATAAGGCATCTGGATTTTCCAGAGAATTCAGTTCCATTGTCATAGGAATCTCACAGTGAATTACTACTTAATCATGTGCAGTGTGCTAACCAAATACCTGACGAATTGTTGACCACAGAATCGAAGTGCGGAGATTTGTACACAACTCGAACACTCTCTTAATCTCATGCTCAGATAGAAAATATCGAGACCATGGAAACAACAACCGATTCTATTACCGCTGAGAAGTTCAAACATCAGGAGAGGAGACGAAATCTTTCAGTACAGAAATGCCAGACAATATACAAATGAAACAATAACAAAACTGCTTCAACAACAAAAATATTCGACCGAACATGGAGTGATTACAGACTGCTGACGTCACATACTATCAAGGAACTGATCTCCAACAATCCAAGAATATTCAAAAATCTATGGTTCGTATGCACATCAGCCACATCAACCAAATACATTACAAGGATTCAGGTGAGTCGGTTCCAATTTCCGTTGTGAATTACAATTCTAATGTGTAAATTCTGGATCACTAATTTTTATACTCAATTTGCGCGAGCGCTTCTGTCTCACGAAGTGCCACATCGTTTACTTGGTGATGAATCTGTCAGTGGTAAACTGTTCATTGTGTCTCTCTTCTTCATCAGCATACTGTCAAACTCTTAAACCAATTAACATTTCGCTGAACGCGAGTCGCATTGAGAACACTTCATCAACTCTGTAAACCTCAGTAGATGGATGTATGCAGTGGTCATTGACTTGATTTTGTGATGCCGCAAAGATTTCATTGTAGTTCAAAATATTCCAGTTCGACCCATTCATTTTAGTCGGATTTCATTTGAGATGTTTGTATTTTGTGTATTTTATTGAATTGTACGTTCCCTGATTTGTCATCATAATATGCATTTGGTCAGTTGGATGTAATGAGTTTTTCTGTCTGTACAAAATAGGCTGCTGATTCTCCACTATTTGTTACCACTTATGTTTTGGGAATGCACGTTGTTGACAACCCCACAATTTGTTGTGGGATGATGTGATAATATTTTGGAAATATTTTGAGAACGGACTGTATTTACGAAGCAAATTCAATACATACTAGATGAGAGTTTTCTCAACAAAGTTCTGTATTCATATTGCTTGGTTATTTCTGAACGAGTCTGACAGATGTTCGTCCATTCGTTGATGTGTTTCCCCACACTATGTTTAATAAATCTATCGCATAAAGAGAAGCTGAATTTGTAGACGCACATCAAGGAGGTAAACGCAGGTAATTTATATTTTGTTTGTGCAGATATCACTGGTTGAATGCGAAGTGCCAATAAAATGTTAGCTGCCCAAAATGTCTTATTTAATGGTTTCATTAATCTTTCATTCACGACGTCGCCAGTCACATTGACGCTTAATTTTGGTTTGAGGAATAAGGATCAATATCTGTAACTTATTTCGCTCTCCACGCATGTAATTTTCTAAAAGTGCTCCTCAACTAATCTATTACCAGAATTATGCCATTGAGGATTTCCTACTCCCTCTTTGTGATATCATCTAAGCAGATGTATTTTACTCTGCGGTTAAGATATCTGACCAATTTTATTTTGTAGCGGATGAGAGTAAAACTATAGAGGTAAGTGTATAGAAAATTGTAGTGTTTTATCTCTGTGAACGCTTCAGTTTGGCGAAGTGCCACATCGTTTACTTGGTGATGTATCGGTCAGTGGTAAACGATTCATTGTGACACTCTTCTTCATCAATACACTGTCAAACTCATTGATCAGATTTTTTTCCAAACATTTGGCCAATAACATAATCTCGGTGGTGAAACGTCATGTGACAGTAATGAGACAAGTCGAAGTTTCTTCTTGAGTGTTTAGGAACGATACAATCTTTTTTAAGTGTTCTTTAATTTAATTTCATTGACGGTTTCAGAGATTCGATCAATTATTCCCCTAACTTGTTTTGTTCATGTGTGTGCGAGTAGGTTATATAGTTGGCGGTCAGAAACTGTTTTGTGTTGGGTGAAACAGATTCTGAATCTAAAATGGAAAATGACTGTTGTTTGGCTGACCTTAACACGTTGGCCAATCGTCGTTAATTTGTAAATCTCTGGTCGTTCACTGGTTTACAACGTGACCAGTAAAATCTATATATACTCTAGAGCAGTATTAGAAATCAGTAGGAGAACAATGTCGACAAACAGCTTTAGAACGCGTCTCATCCACTTTTTATTTCAAGCAGTGTTGACGGTGTCAGTATTGGTTCAGATGTTCGGAAGCGTCACCAGTGAGCCACTGTTACGTAAGTTGTTTCCATGTTGATATTCGTTGAGAGCAAGTTAAAGTGAAAGAATTAAAAGATATTCCTTCTCTCGTTTCAGGTGAACGAAGACACATGAAAATGCTTCGTTTGGGCTAGTTACTACAAACGTATATTGATCCTCATGTTGTTAAACAGTATAATAAAATAAACTATTATCATTTTCTGAAGTACCTTCTTGTTTATTGACATTAAACTGTTCTGAGATGTTGACTGCTTGAATAGATAGTTTAGCAAGCTTTTGATTTAAAATCTCTTGTCGATCATCGGTATACGACAAGAATAGAGAAATCTAATCACGCAGTATAAAAGTACTGAAAATGTGTAAAGTATCTGTGAACAATTCAGAACCAGTGTAGATATGAAGATCTTAATATTAAACAATGCTTAAGAGGTTTTGATAAGTTCTAATGCTTGTGAAACTGGATGCAGAAAACAAAGTGAGATGATGTGGTATTTCTCCAGAAATCGAAGCGAACAAAATGGATTGCGTAATATTTACAAAAGAAGTGCCCACATTAATCCTTCACACTAAGCCAGGGAAAAGCACTGATGGATGGAAAGAGAATTTTAGCTTGGATTATATAACGTTAGATTAGAGAAGATTGTCTATCAAAATAAGCAATATATTTCTAAGCAACAATACAATAGTTCGGATTGATACTTTCAAATAGACTGAGCATGGAGAAGGAAGTTAGTAATTAAATAATGTAGTAATTGTGTACTATTCAACATCGATTCACAAAAGCTCAGATATCCGTTTTCCCACTCACTGTCAGGTTACAAGTATATCACTATTGCACTACAAAAACAAAAATAATAAAGGTCAAAGATGATTTTAATCGAAGATTTGTATTTATTGGGGTAAGGATAAAGTGATAACCATCTCTTTCTGAACACAGATCCGGTTTTAGATTTCTATTTACCACTGTATCAGCTAAACGAGGAGAGGCTTCACCATTTTGTCTGTCGATAATTTGAGAGATTGGCTAATGTCAATAGCATGTTTGCTATCAATTAAGTGTTGAGATATGGCACTGTTACAAGTTGTTGCATCTTTCGGTATCTCAATCTTGTGAACGTGCTCGGAGATGCGAATGTGTACAGTTCTCTCTGCTCACATTATTTATGTTGTCTCGGGATACAGTGACGATTTCAAAACTAGGAAATTCATTTAGAACATAATATTAAATGTGATGTGGGGCATGAGTAAATACAGACTTCTGACAACTGTGGAGCAGACGTTTGTGATTACTTACCAATTTCGAGTTGCACATCGCCATGCACTTTACCTTCATAGGCACCTAAAATATCATAGTGAACTTCACAGACACATGTAAACACGCAGAATTTGATGGATGAAACTCGCTTTGAGGGTAGTTACTATCATCATTCATCATTCTTAATGTCAGTGATATCGAATACTTCGAAGATAATTTATTTCATAGTGCTAACCAGAGGAACAAAAATTAGCTGATTTTAAAATACGACTCAACAATCTCATCATACAAAGTTCTTGTATGCAACCATATTTTGAAAACTTGTTATTTTCAAAACAATGATATACGGTGACACGTATGAGGTGAATTAAATTGGTTAGTCTGGTGAAAATATAATTCTTTACTAGCTTTCTAGGGAGTCGATGAATATCATTAAAATATATGTTATTGTACTTCACCTTCGTCTAAACAAACAATCTCTTGCTGAGAATAACTCTAGACTAAACTGTGAAAAACGTAGACGTAAAATAATTATGTAATTTGATTAGATAAATGAGGTCTTGTAAGGTGTCTACACTGATTTTGTCATTTTGTCTCGTTCACTCATAAACAATATGGTGAATAAGTGTTCTTCGCTACTGTGCATACTTCTGTTACAAAAATTTTCAAAATATAATTTATGCGTATTCTATAATGAGACATACTCGAGATTGAAGTATTTTATACGTGTTATCCGTAATTATTGTATGTTAACTAGTAAGGAATTCGGAAATTGATGATGTCGGCTGTCATAAAGGCCACATCTGTTTTAATTCTGTAGTTTGTAGAAATTAAAATATGTTACTTCGTGAAAACACTAGAAAGTAAGCAAGTAGTAGTAAGTACATATATAACTCATGAGTACACGAATCGGAAGAACGCGGCAAAAGTGTATTATATTTTTTCAGCAGCCACAACACTGGATGTCTCAGAGATTCCAAGATGAACCCAAACCTAAATGATCACGGCCTCTCGAGTCTGACTGAACCTCAAGAAGTTTCCAAGTACACATTTATGTGACATCATTCTGTATGCACTGCCTTCAATAATACTATTTCTGAGCTGCTTTAACTGACGTTTCTCCAGAAATCGTAGATACGAGTATCAACGTTAGTCGAAATAACTGTAGAACACATGGAAGCAATTGTCTCGTCAATATTTTGCGAATCATATTTCGATCATAAAAGGTGGTATTTGTTAGGGCATTGCCAAACTTCGAATGCTTGAGGGATCTTTAATATTTTGAAATGTAAGCTATTGATCTTGTGATGACATCGTTTTCGCGGATATTCGGCATTTGAGAACACTGTCGGCTGTAACAATAATAATAATTTATTCTCAAATAACAGTTTGTTACATGAAGCATGCCAATTTACAGGCAAGATCAAATTGTTACAACATTTACAATTTTCGTTGTAGTAAATTACACAGCTGGGTTGATATTGTATAAGATTTGAATGTAAATTGTTTTAGGAGCCGAATTTGTAGACGCACATCAAGGAGGTAAACGCAGGTAATTTATATTTTGTTTGTGCAGATATCACTGGTTGAATGCGAAGTGCCAATAAAATGTTAGCTGCCCAAAATGTCTTATTTAATGGTTTCATTAATCTTTCATTCACGACGTCGCCAGTCACATTGACGCTTAATTTTGGTTTGAGGAATAAGGATCAATATCTGTAACTTATTTCGCTCTCCACGCATGTAATTTTCTAAAAGTGCTCCTCAACTAATCTATTACCAGAATTATGCCATTGAGGATTTCCTACTCCCTCTTTGTGATATCATCTAAGCAGATGTATTTTACTCTGCGGTTAAGATATCTGACCAATTTTATTTTGTAGCGGATGAGAGTAAAACTATAGAGGTAAGTGTATAGAAAATTGTAGTGTTTTATCTCTGTGAACGCTTCAGTTTGGCGAAGTGCCACATCGTTTACTTGGTGATGTATCGGTCAGTGGTAAACGATTCATTGTGACACTCTTCTTCATCAATACACTGTCAAACTCATTGATCAGATTTTTTTCCAAACATTTGGCCAATAACATAATCTCGGTGGTGAAACGTCATGTGACAGTAATGAGACAAGTCGAAGTTTCTTCTTGAGTGTTTAGGAACGATACAATCTTTTTTAAGTGTTCTTTAATTTAATTTCATTGACGGTTTCAGAGATTCGATCAATTATTCCCCTAACTTGTTTTGTTCATGTGTGTGCGAGTAGGTTATATAGTTGGCGGTCAGAAACTGTTTGTGGTGGTAGTAGTGTTTTATCTCTGTGAACGCTTCAGTTTGGCGAAGTGCCACATCGTTTACTTGGTGATGTTTCGGTCAGTGGTAAACGATTCATCGTGACACTCTTCTTCATCAGAACACTCTCAAAATCATTGTTCAACTTCTTTTCACCAAAATTCTCATTAAAGACTTTATATTTGTTTTCGATGTGATGACTGTATAGGTCTAGTCTGCCGAAAATTTTATTTAGAGACCTGTTTGCAAATTTTACTGTGAAGAGATCTGCTAAAATTAGACCCATAACAAGTGCATCATTTAGTCTATATTAGACATTATTTAGAACAAAATTACGACATCAAGTGAAACTATGTATTGTCTATCACTATTCACACACTCGATTTTGAAAGAGAAGAGTCCGATCAAATTGTTTTAATATTTGTACTTTACAGATCTGAACAGAAACCTGCTCAAGAATCAATCCAACGCAATCCTTCACACTTGACTACTCCACACAATTTTTTGTGTTTTCGATTACAATACTAATGAGTACAATCTAGTTCACACACAGTCCATTCTCATTTATCTTTATTGTCATTTGTTCTCTCTCGGTTTCTTTTTTTCTGTTTCTTTGTTCCTTTTTTCAATTCGATGTCATGATATCTTTACTTTTTCTTGTTGGCAATAGTCACTTCTTTTTTCCTGTCGTTGAATTTGTGTTTCCTACTTTTTTTCTTATTAGGTATTTTGAAATTTTTTGGGTTGCTTTTTGCTTTTCTTTTTATTCTTTTTTGAATCCATTCCTCCTGCTTCGTGTTTTTTGCGTGTGTATTTCACTGATATTGTTTCATTTAGATTCTCACACTCCAAGTGCTATCCACATGTTTGAATTCTGTTATTTTCGCCCACTTTTTATGATATCAGAATCTTCTTCGTTTTTATTACTTTTCTGGTTTTATACTTTGCTGTTTTTCTAGACAAGAATGTCTAGTCGTGCTTTTCTCTGAATGGTGATGATTGGATTCATGATTCTATGCTTTTATAAATTGATGCCAGCAATATATTTCCCAAGAATATGTTACAAATCAAGCTCAGATTTCTAAAAAATCTGAACGCTTTACAATACTTTTAATAATTGAGATCATGAATCAGTTGAAGCTAGACTACCATGGAAAGCCTAGAAGCACTGGACGGCCGTTTCATCCTATTGTGAGACTCCTCAGCAGTGCACATCCACGATCCTACTTCACGAGATTTAAACCAAGGACCTATCAGTCTCGCTCGCGAGCCGGCATCCAACGGTGTTAATGTTTAACTTCAACCGATACACGAAATTCAGCGTTACGTCCACCATTGTCTTCAGTGAGTTGATATCTCACAACAGACCTGGTTGAACTCCACTGATCACTGCTTCATAATACGATTTGGAAAATTGTATGTCTACGGTCTCTTTGTCTTATTGGTCTCTGAATCCAGTGGTCATCAGTTGGATATGCTATGTCATTAACTTTTCCTTTACTCCACACTCAGAATGGTAACTTCATTAGACAATCAACTGTAATTATGACACCAGCAACCGCGACAAAATTTGTTGCTTCCTACTGGTGGATCTGTGAGGCGAAATTTTCGTCTATCTCTTGAAGGTTTGTTAATTTTTTTAGTCTTCTCCTCATGCATTGTCTCAGTTGGAACAAACAATCTTGTCGCACTGACTGTGAATTTTTTTTCAAAATCTTGATAAAGCTGAGTGTTCGTAATCAGTCATGACAGCTGATGAATTTCAAGTCAAGGCCATTTGATCAATTTGTTAAATATGTGCATTGATGAATTCATATTTTTGTCGTTTATTTGAACGTAAATAAAGATAATAATCGTATAGAAGTTTGTAGCTTGAAGTGTTTAGAGTTGAGTGAATAAAAGTCTCGAAACCTTGACTGTTCCATTAGCTTGCCGTTGAAGACACTGCTCTAACAATTATAGATTCATAATTGTATAAAACAAATCAAAATTTGTCTTTCAGTATGTCCGCTATCATTTGAAAACGAATTCTTACCGCTTACAGTCATCTTATATACAGACAATATTCTCATTGTACCCAGTGTTTTTGCACTCGGTAAAAACCCCTGGTTGTCAAACTGTACCCAACGAATTGTTTTTCTATCCGAATCACAGGTGAAAAAGAAATAAAGACGATTCGGTAGAAAATCCTCTTCATCACTATATCGCTTAGCAAAGCTGTACAATAACTTACTTACATACTTTCACCTGTTACTCCCGATGGAGCATAGGCCGACGAAAAGCATTCTCCAACCCACTCTGTCCTGAGCCTTCTTTTCTAGTTCTATCCAGTTCTTGTTCATTCTTCTCATGTCTGTCTATATTTCTCGGCGTAACGTGTTCTTTGGTCTTCCTCTTCCCCTTTGACCTTCAGGATTCCATGTGAGGGCTTGTCTTGTGACACAGTTGGGGGATTTCCTCAATGTGTATCCTATCCACTTCCAGCACTTCTTCCTGATTTCTTCCTCCGTTGGAATCTGGTTTGTTGTCTCCCACAGTAACTTGTTGCTGATAGTGTCTGGCCATCTGATCCGAAGTATCTTGCGTAGACAGCTGTTAATAAACACTTGTATCTTGTGGGTGATGGCTTTCGTAGTTCTCCACGTCTCCGCTCCATACAGTAGAACTGTCTTCACATTTGTATTGAAAATTCTTATCTTGGTGTTGGTTGACAATTGTTTTGAGTTCCAGATGTTCTTCAGTTGTGAATATGCTGCTCTTGCTTTGCCAATCCTCTCCTTTACGTCTGCATCAGATCCACCGTGTTCATCAATGACACTGCCCAGATATGTAAAGGTTTCCATATGGGAAACCTCTAACAGAAGAAGCTTAAGCATGCCATCGATAGTACCACACTCTACTGTAGATACTTGGATGACACTTTTCTTGTTTGCAACAATCACAAGCACTCCATCAATCTACTCAGTTTGTTTAATAAAGCACACAAGGATATAAAATTCACCATGTAACATGAAGTCGAAGATAAATTCCATTTCCCAGATATTGGAATTAGACGAACATCAGTGTGTACATTACAAAGATATGTTCATCACAAAAACACAGAGTGGACTATATCTCAATTACTACAGTTTCTGTCCATTGAGTTACAAAAAGGGTATTGTCAGAACCCTTTTTGACCGCGCACGCGAAATCTGCTCAGATGAGTGTCTGGAAGAAGAACTGGCCTTAATCACCAAGTGCCTACGTGAAAACGCATACCCGGAAAAATTCATCCATAAATACGCAAACACCAACCGTCAAGTAAAGTATGATCGAGTGGAAAAGAAAACATGCTTCTTATACCTACATTTCAAAGGAGATGAAATCGCTGGAATAATTAATCACAGACTTAATTCTGCATTGAAAGCGACCTACCCAGCAGCTAAACTGACAACGGTGTGGGAAAATAACTGCTCACTCAAACAAGCTAAATCGACAGCCCTCTTTTCTCAGTAGCTCCAACTCCATTTACCAATTTACATGTACGTGCCAAAGCATATACATTGGAAGAACTGAGAGAAGAGTACATGTTCGCATTTCCGAGCATGTTCCTAAGAAACTGAGGCTGCGAGCGACCAGGGCTCTCAACTGTGCAATAGCTTGGCATTTACTCAACACTGGGCACACCATTGACATTTCTCATGCTTTCGAAATCATTAGCAAACAAAGAAGTACAACTTCCTAACCTTTTAGAGAAATTAATTCAGCATCCACCCCTGTCTACTATATCTGACCTAATTCATATTATTCTACATATTACGTGATTTCTGATTTGAAATCCCATTATTCTCTTTCACCCCATGTCAACTATGTTTATTCTGATCATTTATCTCACAATTTCATTTCGCTTATAAATTGATTCGAGTTAACACTTCATATTATAGTCATCCCAACATTAACGATTCGATTTTATTTTATATTACAAAAATTCTTTGATTCACATGGTACAATTATAAATGATGTGCTCTGCCTTAAACTTGGCCAATTTTTTGTGGATTATTAATTTGGATTTATAATTGTAGAACCTGATGAGAAATTATTGAAAAGAATATTCTTCCTTCATATAATTGAGCTTTCTAAGTGTTTTATCATCATACTACTGACAAGTAGGCAAAATGAATGTACAAAATATATTCGCCTTTTATTCTGAAGAATTGTAATGGGATGCTGCTGTTTTCGTATGGTGTCATAATTCATTCCTACTGATAGATAAGGAGAGAAATAACTTTACGTGCATTAGTTCGTGAAAGCTTTAAGTGTGATGAACCGTCTCGTCACCAAAGCATATTATTTAATCAATTTAAATAGATTACAAATACTATATTTTATGTAAAAAATAATTCGCACCTAATTAACAAGTGACCATCTGTATTTTGATCTTATCTTCTTTCCATCCAATTTTAAGTCATTCATTTTTGTTTAAAGTGTAAATACGCTCATATAGAATTACTGATTCTGAATTTAATCTTCACCAATTCATTCCCCCCCAAAAAAAATTTCGCAACATAGAAAAAGGAATATGATAATATAAACTGAATAAGTTTCTGTAATTTAAATGTGTTTCTAAATGTTTTTTTTGTTTTACTCAATATATATATCGTTAAAAACTGATCATATCATTTATTCTGATAATCAAAAAATGAATGCATGATACTATACCACCAAGGGATTGTAAACAATTTCAGATGATACAGTCAAATCAATGCCAAGAATAAAATTCTACCGGCCTAATTTTTATGTACAGAAAATACTTTCTCATACTATTTAAACATTCATCGTTTTCCACACACTGTAGTTAGTCCTAACACGTTCATTAGGAATAATACCTAAAGTTGATAAACTGATAATCCCTTTATAAGCAAATATAGATAGTGGCTAGCATTGGAATCCAGGACGCGCGTTCCGTCCTATTTGGGACTCGTCAGCTGGATGTACCTACATCTCAGAGTTGATGTTCACCCTGAGACTCGAACTCAGTACCATTCGCTTCAAACGCCATCGCATTATCCACTCTGCTACTGAGTTCTGATAGCCACTTACTTGTTCAATGGGGTGAAGTTTAAATTCACCTAGTATTGTTTGTTTGAATCTTCCCATTGATGTTTAGGACTGCAACTGGTCAATCTCTCATTGGCATATGTGTATACTGTGTATATGGCCTCGATATAGCCTTAATTCACAAGCATTATAATCCTTTTATTTTTATTACAGATTAACCTGAATAAAGAATTTCATCTTAATGAATTTGACTTAATGATCAAATAAGCAATATATTTTCAGCTTCATATTTCATTGCTTTCATTATTCTTTTACTGTGGAGTTATTGTGCAATACAGAAACAAATCTCTCATAAACTGATATATGACATTATTTTCATTTATCTTTTAGTTTACCGAATAAGTATATATAAATATTTTAATAGTTGAGATTATGAATCAATTGAAGCTAGACTACCATGGAAAACCTAGAAGCACTGGATGGCCATTTCGTCCTATTGTAGGACTCCTCAGCAGTGCACATCCACGATCCCGCCTCACGAGATTCGAACCCAGGACCTATCAGTCTCATGCGCGATCTTTCAACCTCTAGACCACTGACCACAGTTGTCCAGTGCTTCTAAGTTTTCCATGGTGATCTACCTTCAATTGACTCATGATCTCAACTATTAAAATTACTATAATATCCACAAAACCCCTTCTGACATATAAATATATCAACTGAACTTATTATTCAGTAAAGATGGTTTTCTTTTTCATCAGTATTAAAGAAAATTATCTGACTGACAAAAAAATTGTACAATTCAAAAGTTATTTTGTCGATTTTTTAGTGTACGTCTCCAAGTAACTTCATTATTTATTTGTATGCTTGCTTTTTTTTACTGCATGCATAATATTAATTGTAACTCGAATGGTTATATTTGTGTGTGTATCCAAATAAATTGTGAATGATTTTGTTGAGTTCTTTTCATGTATGGTGAATGAAGGCATGAAAACAGATTACAATGACACTCAGTGAAACTTCCCATAGAAAAAGTAATGGTAATTTGCTTTTTTTGTTCCAGTATCCTCTTTACAATTTCATTTCTTTATAATATTTAACATTTTTAGCGTGACTGTCAACTTTAGTTATTTCATTAAATATGGTACCTTATACTTTGATAATACTTTCATATTTCATTTTTCAATAGTCTGTTATGTTGTGTGTATATGTATATATGTATTTGGTACTTAGTTTCATTGAATTTACATTTCTTTATATGTCACTATTATCATTATATCCTAGAGGATAAACTATTCATTGACAAAGAGAATAATATATATATACGGTATGCCGGATTATAAATATTTTGAAAAGCCCATTAACAAGAAATATATACACTGGATAAGTTTAACCGCTTTCGTGACCACTGATTAATTGGATGAAACAATCAATAAATAAATTCAACAATAAATTTAATGCGAATCCATAATCTTTAAATCTAATTTTGACTTGATGATGAATGCATGCTTTAATTGATACTTCTTAATAATGTGCAATTCAGAATCAAATATAATACGAAATTTAGACGACTTATAATGAATATTAGAAGGGATTTTGTGGATATTATAGTAATTTCAATAGTTGAGATAATGGGTCAATTGAATGTAGACCACCATGGAAAACCTGGAAGCATTGGACGGCCGTTTCGTCCTATTTTGGGACTCCTCAGCAGTACGCATGAACAACAAATACATTATAATAAATAAACTTCTGACAGATAAAATGTTTACTTTACAGTGATACATAAAATATTCATTAATGATACCAACATTATGTGGATTATGTGACCAATTAACTTAGAACTCTTTTAGTAGCAAGAACTAGATATAATGACACCAGCTACTCTGCAGAGACAAATCATTATCATGAATTTCCAGAAAATCTTTCATCTTGAGTTACCAGTACTCTAAACTTTCACTCAAATACTACTTATTCTATCGGGCTTCATTCAAAGTGTGTATTTTCGTTACACTTAGCCTCACAATCTGATGTACAGCTTTTGTTTAATTTAGTCTAAAAAGTTTATTTAAGGCTTCATTTTAAAATTTGGAATAAGCCTTAAAAGTGTTTATGATTTACATCCTAGTTAAATATGAAGTCTTATTTTAGAGTTATTTTCTCTAAAGCAGTCAAACACTGAAGATTTCATATTTTCTTACTATTCAGCTCTCAGTAATAACTAAATTCCACAAACCAAGTTAGTAATGTGACCTTCAATCGACGTGGCTAGTCAGGTTGTCATATTTTATTTATATCGTATAGTATAAGCTCTCCATCTCACATTCTTGTCTATAATCTCAAAACAGCAAATACTTCATTTATCACCGTTCTTACTACTTCTTATTAGACTATTCTACTATTAGCAATAATGCTTTGGGTAGATATTCCTAAAAACTGGATTCTGCAGAACAAGTGACCAATCACAGTACAGAATAAACCCATATATTTACATCCTCTATGAAAGTTAATTCAATATTATGTTTGTGAGATTTCAAGCAGTTCATATATAATCTTGGTATCATTTTTATCTTGGTACCCCCGGTGTTATTGTTTTTTAATTAAATAAAATTTAAATATTATCCATTAATTATTTAATTTGTTCTCTGCATAAAGAACCCTTTTCTACTTTAAGGTTGAAAGTTTTCTAGTTTTCCATTGAATCAGCTAAACTTTGGTTCGTTTCTGTTGGGTTTTTTTCCGTTGATCATAGGATTTCAAATAGCTATGTTATACATATTCTTTATGACAATGCAATCGCTTAAAATAAACTTTAAATCTCTGTTAATTGAAATGTTTTTATGTAGAATATTCAAAATTCCCTAATGAAAACTTATTCTTATTGGGAATAACTAATCATATATCACGTTTGTAAAGTTAAGTGGAAAATAATTTTTTGTTTATCAGAGGATCATCAAATAGTTAATTCAAGATTGGTATTATTATTATTGTTATTATCCTTTCGAAGGAAAAAGAATAACAACTATAACCTGTCACAAGTAAATAAACAAAATAGAGAAATCTTCATAGATAGATAAACAAGAACAGTATTATGAACATCATCTTGAATAATTAAAATAAACATATCATTATTATTGGTACAACTAAAAAGAAAGGATTGAAAATAACCTTAAAGAAATGTTTATTCTAAACAAGAGTTTCATGCTACTAGTATATGAATACAATTGACTGAAATATTATTATTTTGTATACTGAAAGTTGACTTTTAGTATATATAAAAGACTCAGTAGCTAAGTGAACAACGCAATGATGTTTGAAGTAAACAGAACTGAGTCCGAGTCCCGGGGTGAACATTCACCTTGGGATGTAGATACGTTCGGCTGATGAATCCGAAATTCAACAAAATGCTCGTCCTGGATTTTACTGTTAGCCACCATCCATATCTGCTGATAATAAATACAATAAGTTTGTGTTCTACTTCCAAACATGTTAATTTTGTTTTGAAATCAAATGACAACTATCAGTTTGGTAGAAAATGTCTACCCAATAATTTTTCTTTTTGTGTATTATGATGATAGAAGGACTACTTAGCAATCATCACGCTATTTATACCTACTTCTAATAACCTAAAGCATGAATTAAGAACTCAGTCATACGACTAATTAATGAAAAGGTAAATAAAAGTTACAATCCCATACTACTTTCTGACTGACTGAATTTCAAGTAAGCCTGGAAACTGAGACTTGTCAAACATCAAGTGTAACAATAAACTGATCTACCTCATAATCTAGTCATTTTTAATATTCTCTTCAGAATTTAGTTATGCCTATAGTTTGAATTATCTTGTTTCATTGTTGTTACTCCAACATGAAAGAATTTTTGTCAGAATTTGACAAATTTAAAAATATTTGGGAGTACTTGAAGATCATATGATAGGATTACTTACTTACTTACGCCTGTTACTCCCAATGGAGCATAGGCCGCCGACCAGCCTTCACCAACCCACTCTGTCCTGGGCCTTCTTTTCTAGTTCTATCCAATTTTTGTTCATTCTTCTCATGTCTGTCTCCATTTCTCGGCGTAATGTGTTCTTTGGTCTTCCTCTTCCCCTTTGACCTTCAGGATTCCATGTGAGGGCTTGTCTTGTGACACAGTTGGGGGATTTCCTCAATGTGTATCCTATCCACTTCCAGCACTTCTTCCTGATTTCTTCCTCCGTTGGAATCTGGTTTGTTGTCTCCCACAGTAACTTGTTGCTGATAGTGTCTGGCCATCTGATCCGAAGTATCTTGCGTAGACAGCTGTTAATAAACACTTGTATCTTGTGGGTGATGGCTTTCGTAGTTCTCCACGTCTCCGCTCCATACAGTAGAACTGTCTTAACATTTGTATTGAAAATTCTTATCTTGGTGTTGGTTGACAATTGTTTTGAGTTCCAGATGTTCTTCAGTTGTAAATATGCTGCTCTTGCTTTGCCGATCCTCTCCCTCTTACGTCTGCATCAGATCCACCGTGTTCATCAATGACACTGCCCAGATATGTAAAGGTTTCCACATCCTCCAAAGCTTCTCCGTCAAGTGTAATTGGATTGGTGCATATTGTATTGTATCGGAGAGTCTTGCTTTTCTCTTTGTTTATATTGAGACCTACTGCTGCTGAGGCTGCTGCTACACTGGTCGTTTTCTCCTGCATTTGTTGTTGCGTTTGTGATAGAAGAGCCAGATCATCCGCGAAGTCTAAATCGTCATGCTGCATCCTGCCTGTCCACTGTATCCCGTGCTTCCCTCCAGATGTTGACGTCTTCATGATCCAGTCGATCAGCAGGAGAAAGAGAAAGGGTAAGAGTAAGCAACCTTGTCTAACACCGGTCTTTACTTCAAACGAGTCGGTGAGTTGTCCTCCGTGGACGATTTGGCAGTTTAATCCATCATAGGAGTTCCGTATGATATTGACTATCTTCTCAGGCACGCCGTAGTGTCGAAGAAGCCTCCATAGTGTCGTCCTGTTCACGCTATCAAATGCCTTCTCGTAGTCGATGAAGTTGATGTAGAGTGATGAGTTCCATTCGATTGATTGTTCCACAATGATACGTAGAGTTGCGATTTGATCTGTGCACGATCTATCTTTACGAAATCCAGCTTGTTGATCTCGAAGTTGGGCGTCCACGGAATCCTTCATCCTGTTTAACAATACTCTGTTGAAGACTTTTCCTGGTATTGAGAGAAGAGTGATGCCCCTGTAGTTGTCGCACTTGCTGAGATCGCCTTTCTTTGGTATCTTGATCAGAAGTCCTTTTTTCCAGTTTATTAGTACTTGTTCTTCATCCCAAATCTTACTGAAGAGGATGTGGAGTATCTTGGCAGTTGCTGTTACATTTGCTTTCAGTGCCTCTGCCGGGATGTTGTCTGGTCCCGCTGCTTTGCCACTCTTGATTTGTCTAATGGCCATGCTGATCTCTTCAATTGTTGGTGGGCCAATATCGATTGGGAGGTCCGTGGGTGCTGCTTCGATGTTGGGTGGGTTCAGTGGAGCTGGTCGATTCAAGAGTTCTTTGAAGTGTTCTACCCACCTGTTTCGTTGTTCTTCAATGTCGGTGATTACTTTGCCTTCCTTGCTTTTCACTGGTCTTTCTGGCTTACGGTAATTTCCAGCAAGTTTCTTTGTTGTATCATACAGTTGTCTCATGTTTCCCTCTCTTGCAGCCTTTTCCGCTGTCATTGCTAAATCTTCCACATATATACGTTTGTCGGTTCTAATGCTCCTCTTCACTTGCTTGTTTGCCTCTGTGTATTCGGCTTGTGCCTTGGCTTTTTCCGCTCTGGTTCGGCTGATATTGATTGCTGCCTTCTTGTTCCTCCTTTCCTCAATTTTATCCAGTGTACCAACAGTGATCCATTCCTTGTGATGGTGCTTCTTTTGGCCCAGAACCTCCTGACATGTTGAAACGATTGCCTCCTTGATACCTTTCTATTTGCTCTCCATGGTAGTCCCCTCTCCATTGAGTAGATCATGAAAGGCCTCGAACCTGTTGCTGAGGGCTATGTTGAATTTGTTGAGTTTGTCAGCATCTCGAAGAAAGGCCGTATTAAACTTTTGTGATATTGTCCGCGCCGTTGTCCAGTGCTTCTTAAGTTTTGGTTTCATCTTGGCGATCAGCAAATGATGGTCGGATGCTATATCAGCTCCTCTTCTGGTTCTCACATCCTCCATCGTCCTCCTGAACTTTGTGTTGATGCATATATGGTCGACTTGGTTCTGTGTAGTGTGATCTGGCGAAATCCAAGTGGCTTTGTGTATGTTTTTGTGTGAGAATATGGTGCCACCTATGACCAGTTTATTGAAGGCACATAGGTTTGCAAATCTCTCACCATTTTTGTTCCTTTCTCCCAGTCCATGTTGTCCCATGACGTCTTCGTATCCAGTGTTGTCCTTTTCAACCTTGGCATTGAGATCTCCCATCAGAATGGTCAGGTCCTTGGTTAGGCACTTCTCGACGATCGACTGCAGCCTATCGTAGAATTGGTCTTTAGCGTCTTCATCGTAGTCGTTGGTAGGCACATAGCATTGGATGACGTTCATTGTAATGCCCTCTCTCTTTGTTTTGAAGGAGGCTTTGATGATCCTTGGTCCATCAGATTCCCATCCAATAAGTGCATTTTGTGCTTTTCTGGACAGCATCAATGAAACTCCTTGTGTATGTGCGGCATTTTCTTCTTCATGACCGGAGTATAACAGAAGTTCTCCTGAAGACAGTCGTTGTCCAACCAGCATCCAATGTGTTTCGCTGATTCCAAGCACCTCCAGGTTGTATTTTCTCGTTTCTGCAGCAATTTGGAAGACTCTTCTGGTCTCCTACATTGTTCAGACATTCCATGTACCTATAAAAATTGTCGCTCTGGTTGTAAGAAGGTGCATCGGCCTCATGACTTCCGAAGGAACTCGGCTTTCATCATGAGACGTCATAATTATTCCTTCTACTCCCAGGGCAGAGTTTGAATGGTTTGAATGATTTTTTCTGGTTAGCGTTTTTTTAGAGAGTTGATTTTCTACGGGATGGGGTCGCTAACCCCATGCCCAACCCTCCTCCTTTACCCGGACTTGGGACCGGCAGTAACCCCCAGAGGAGCTACAGGCGGAGTTCATATGATAGGATAGTATACACTTTAGAACACTTTAATCATGAACAGTGAATACATTATCTACAAAAAAAACATATGGTGCATCCTGTTACCTAAAATAAGTCATTAGTTTACTATCTCAAGTATGAATATTAGTCACATCTTGAGTAACTAAATTTCCATACATATCAGTCGATTTCCTAAAAATTCTAACCAACATACAACCAATCACTGAATGAGTTTGCGATTAATCCCAGAATTTACTCTGTACGCTAAATCACAAGAAGATTCAATTGAAATTATATTTAAATAAAGTGAATCGGTTGAATACATTCATTTATTCACATTTCTGTTCACTATTAGTAGTGATTATACTAAATGTAGGATAAAATAAAACTTAAAGGGTTTCGATTGAAACATCTTACTGGGACTTTTATGAGTTTGATCTATTAAAAGTCATTTAACCAGTTACTTGACTACATTCTGCCAATAAATGAATGGTGGTAAGTAATATATGAATAAAATTTGTTCACTGTCAATTGTCGCTTAAAGGAATATATTTAAAAGTTAAAGACTAAAAATGCTTATTAAATAGATATGCACTAGACCCCTTGAATCAACTTCTTTCAAATTATTAGGTATTATGCATTATCAACAATTTAAGGGCCTTGAACAATATCTATCATTTTGTTGAGTTTAGCCTTATACAAAAGAAACGACCAATTTAAATTTATTCAATTCTGGACTATCTAATGAAGCTCTCAGATAGCCAGACATCAGATTATAAATTACATCATATATTATTGATCTTAAATAGAATGTAGTTATGCTGATCTTACATTGGAAATTGTTACATTTTTGGGGTAAATACAATCAAACACATTTCTACTTTTCACTAGGTTCATAAAAATAAACATTTCATTTGTTAAAATCATACATTTTCAGTGCAATTTAAAGATGGACTCCGTTTTCGACTAGAATATATATATATACTGAAATCAGTAACTTTTAGTTTGAAAACAGAACTGATCAGTGAATTATCAAATGAAATAACTAGATAAAGTCAAAGCTTATCAAATCTATTTATATTTGTTTGTTGTGTACAGAATCTATATTCTATTCGTATATAAGTAAACTGAAAATACCTTTGTAGCCAGATTTAATTTATCAGTTTATAGGTTATTTGTATATGAAAACTTTTATAAGTATAAATGAATACATGATTATTCGAGTAGTTTATGCTGCTATTGGACTGTAGTAGCATATCAGTTTATTTTTTAGCATACTCTATGAAATTTTGATAACATATAATACAAAAGAATTTGTTCCGTTGAATAACTATTAATATTAGAATGGGTTTTTGTGGACATTATAGTAATTTTTAATAGTTGAGATCATGAGTCAATTGAAGCTAGACCACCGTGGAAAACCTGGAAGCACTGGACGGCCGTTTCGTCCTACTGCGGGACTCCTCAGCAGTGTGCATCAACGATACCCCCCTCACGAGACTCGAACCCAGAACCTATCAGTCTCGTGCGCGAGCACAACCTCTAAACCACTGAGCCAGCATCAAACGGTGTTAATGTCTAACTTCAACCAATCCACGAGGTTGAGCGACCGTTCACCAATTGTCTTCAGTGAGTTGATATCTCACAACAGACCTGGTTAAACTCCACTGGTCACTGCTTCTCACTAGAACTCCAGGAAGTACCTCTCTAAGTCAGTAACTAGTGAACATATGATTATTATTATCAGAAGGGGTTTTGTGGAGATTTCAGTATTTTCATAGTTGAAAGTATGAATCAATTGAAGGTAGACCACCATGGAAAACCTGGAAGCACTGAACAGCCGTTTCGTCCTTGATTTTTCCGGGTAGCATCAGTTACTTTAATGTTATAAATATGCCTTATCTGTGGGTGTCAACCACTAAGTGTTTTGACGAATTACTTTTATCTAACATTATAGTGAATTTTCTACATTCTGTCAAATAAAACCTTTTCTTTTTAATCGTTCTCACAAGTTTGAATTTGTAATTTCAATGCACAACGTTTAAAAAAATATAAAATCTTAGTGAAATTACGATTATATATGTACAGCATTATTAGGGATGATAATAAAAAGTAATTTTTAAAATCTGTCAGCCTCAACTTTCCTTAAGTCAATGGTTTATACCTCACCAAATCACTATTTCATGGTATTAAATGGAAAAAAAAACCTAAAATCATACAGATTTAAATATTAAAAAAAACTGAAATATACTGCATTTCAGAATAAGGCTTTGAATAAGTACAAAAAATCGATGGCATACTTTTTTTATAAAAAAAACGTCAAAAATATTATTTTTCGGCATCAATGCTTTAACAGTTTAACAAAAAAAAATTGTTCCGAATGTATGATTAATTATTTGTGAAGGTTAGTTCTTTCTAGCATATGAGTAGTAGGTTCAATCAGATGTTTATACTCATATATATTCTTTGTTTAATAGCTATTTAATAAATTTATGTCAAAGTCTAATCGATTCCATAGTGATTAATGATGATTAGTGAATGAATAAAAATAGTACCGGATTTTTTTTAATAATTTTTCTTTAAGGAACAGATGAAGTATATATTAGTGATGAAAAACAATTAATCATTGAATACTCCTACTTTTATTATTTCTAGAAATTTCACTGCTACTTTTATAGTCACTTTATTTTTTAATGATTTTGTTTAAATGTTATTTAGTTTATCCGGTATGTGATTTAAAACTTAGAACATGATTTAGCACTAAATTCAACAATTGGTAGGATGATATTCATTGTCAAAGTTTTAAAATTTAATTGCTCAATCTCCAGTATAAATATACTGCAATTTCTAAGCATTTGAATAGTTAAACTTGTAGTGAATTGTTAATTATATCACATGTTTCCCTTTTATTTCGGTCTGTATACCGATCGTTCGGTACAAACTTACACGAATTGAGATTGATTTTAAATGTATGTGAATGTTCACTGACGTCAGTGATGCGTACTTTTAATTTATGAAGCTAATCGTTCCTCAGGAAATACTGTTTCATCATTTAAACGCATCACTTAAAAAGGGCAAACATAGACCTTTCTACTAAGGTAATTTGACTTCTATATCTGATTTTATCAGACATCAGCTAGAATGGTAACAACTTTAAAAGTGCATTCAATATGCAACAAGACGAATTTCTAAACACTTCTTTTAACAGTGATCTCAAGGAACATTTCAAAAACTAGAATATTAGCATACAGCTTACCTCATTATAAATGGAATTAATTTTGTTTGCCTATCAAACTTATATTACATTGTGTTTTTCATTACTTGTAAATTGATAAAGTAGATTGATTAGTCTGTGTCAGCATTTCAGTGCTTGTGTGCATTTCACGATAATGCGACTTATTAGAAATTTATTTCATCATTTGACGATTCTTGAATGTTTCATGTTAATGTATAAGGCTTGAGTCTTGATGTGAATGTCAGCATAAACGTATATCTCTCTGGTGAATCTCAGATGGAACTTATATTGCCCTATGAAATCTGCTGCCAGATAATTGTAGAAAATAAGATAAATCAGTAAACTAAGATTTGTTATAAAATTAATTACAGAAATTAAATGAATTTTTGCGTAATTCAATTTTTTATCACATGATATATTTTCTGCATGAATTGGTTTCTTTAAGAATCATACAAGTACAAAAGTATACTAACCACTGAGATAGTTTCATTTGAATTTGATAATAATTTTCCCTGATACGTTGCGAACCTTTTATAAAAGTAGTTATATATAATTAATCAGTTTCAGCAGCTCAAAAATAGGAAATCGAATATCCGTTAAGTTGGATAATAATGGATTCAGAAGTCTGAGGACGATGCCTAGCAATTTCTTTCAATAGGTTCCTAATCAAATTCGCTCCTTATTTCTGATTTTATCATTTCTCTCTGACTAAATGAACAGGTACTATAAGCAAAGATAGTAAAGAAATAATTATAATAATTATAAACCCAGTACCTTTCGCTTCAAACGCTATCGCGTTATCCATTCAGCTACTGGACTCGAAACCAATCCCAGAGTGAACTTCAACTCTGAGGTGCAGGTACATCCAGCTGACGAGTCCCAAATAGGACAAAACGTGCGTCCTGGATTCCACTGCTAGTCACTATCCATCTTTGCTCATAATACTTGTGAATTAAGGCTATATCGAGGCAGTACGCACAGTATGCATATATGCCAATAAGAGACTGATCAGTTGCAGCCCCAAAAACCAATGAGAAGATTCAAACAAACAATACCAAGTGAATTCAAATGAACAGGTAGTTGTTAGAGAATTAGTTAGTGTCTACATCTATTTTATTCTATTTTTTAATTTATCTATTCACTAATTCATTTGATCATTTTAAAACAAAAATCTTGATCTAAAATTCAAATTCTTCAATACTACTTAATTAATTTCACTTATCAAGAAGTAAAACAATATAATGAACAGATTAGAATTGAATATCATCCATTGATTATTAATGGCGTTAGAAATAAATAACTTTTGTTAAATCTATTTATTTATTGTTATCAATATTAATCCAACTGATTTACATTAATTGAAATAGAAAATTAATTTATGCAAAATTTTATGATTTTTTTCTAGAAAAAAAATTTTTTTATAATTATTTTTTTGAATTAAAACGCCATCAGTTTTTTTTGTTTTTTTTTCGTTTTTATTTTAATCGATTAAATATTTTATTTACTTAAATGAATTAAAGTCCAATCGTATCTACTATTCTTGTCATTTTATTTAAAGAATGAATTTAAAAAATAATCAAATATTTTAGTTGAGAAGGTAAAAAGTAAAACTTATAATTATTCCTAAATAAAATTTCGTTAAAAATTAATAATAATAATAATAAACTGACGCCAAAACTATCAAAGTGTTACTTTATTTGTCTATATATTTATAACTATTACTAAGGTTTCAATTATTTGCATTAAGATGGACAAAATACATGCTTAGTTAGTGTCCAACCAAGTTATATATACAGTTATATATATATATAATATTTTTAAAACAAAGTGTTTTATGACTGTCAAGTTCAAGACACTACTGAATAAACAAGTGATGTATATATGGTTGCGTCTTTGCCTACCAATTTTGTTTTAGGAATTAGTATATGTATGTATGTGTTTATCTAATTTGATAAACTATCTTATCCAGTCTTTCTATCACTGTGGTTTTTCCTGTTATCTCTCTCTCTCCTGTTCCCTGTCACTTAGTGATTTTATTCTTTTCACGAGGATAGTGACTAAAACTATTTTTTCTGAAAAAAGAAAATAATACTTATTTTTAGTATATTCGTGGTATCCGCTAGTGCATCTCAACATCAGCATAATTTATAAACATATATATATATATAAGGTTAAAAATAGAATTCATTTTATTAAATGTCAAATATTACTTATACACAGTTTAACAGTAGCAAAAATGTCAGCTTGTCTAGTTTACAAATAAAAATACTGACTTTACATTGCTTAATACAAACTATTGAAATCTAAATTTCGTGTATATATAAACAGTCATAAATCATACAAGTATAAAGTCTTGTGATAATCTTCAATTTAAATAAAGCAAATTTTACTTAATATTTATCATTGTTTCAAAGTTGATTCTACAGTAGGAATACTCCAAATAGAATTGACGTTGAAAATAGTCTTTGATCCAATGTAAGATTCATCAGTACTATGCAACTTTTAATGTGTATCAAAATTTATCTAATTCTATTGTAATCATACTCATATAGAATAACAATAATAATAATAGGCCAATAAATAAAATGTAATATAATTAAGATATCCGGAGATTCCTAAAAGTTCTATCACTCCTTTCTATGGATTTCAGCAATTTTTCAGTAAATAATTATTTTAATGTCGATATTAATTGATTAAATATGGAATTCTACAGTGTATTATGATAGATTAGATAGAAACTAGGTGTTTTAATAAGGAAGTGAAGTAAACATTTTGGTGCTAATTGCTTTTATACATCAGATCTCATTGACCAGACAAACTGATTTTAGGTCTTATGTTTACACTCATACTATAAAACTTGTCTTTGAAAAAATAGAACTTGTGATATCTCAGTGATTGACTCTTGAAATATTCAGTGTATTTTACAGATACTAATTTCAGGACGTGCATTTCATTCTATTTTGGACTCGTCAACAGGATTCATCTGTAACCCAGAGTTGATGCTCACTTCAGAACTTAAGCCCAGTACCGTTCACTTCAAACGCCATCGAGTTATCCGCTTAGCTACTGAGTCTGAATAGCCACTAACTTGTGCTATGAAGTGAAGTTTAATTCATTTATATTCGTTTTTCGAATCTTCCCAGTGATATCTTGGAGTAAATATTAACTTTAACATACCGTTATATTCAACTGATAACTTTCAGATAAGACGAAAGGCATGTCCTGGATCCCACTGCTACCCACCATTTATCACCGTCCATATATATGTATTAAAATGTTAATTAATAAGTTTTATGATAATTTTTTTTAACTTTATGGTTTATACATTTACATTCATTTATACCCATAATATAAGTAAAATTAATAAATATCTAGACATTTAAGTATTATCTATAACATAAATTCAACTTTGTTATTATCTTCAAATATCAATGGATAAACATAATAAATCATGTAGACATAAGAATGCCTCATGATAAACTGAATATTAGAAAACTAATAATTCAGCTGTTTTTACTTGATATTTTTAAAAAAAAGTAATTTAAACATTAATTTATCCAAATATTATTAGTTTCAAATCTTTCATTATTTTATAGTTGAAATCATGAGCCAATTGAAGTTAGACCATCATGGAAAACTTAGAAGCATTGGACGGCTGTTTCGTCCTATCGTGGGACTTCTCAGCAGTGCGTACCCACGATCCCACCTCGCGAGATTCGAACCCAGGACCTACCAGTCTCACTCGCGACTACTGAGCCGGCATCCAACGGTGTTAATAATAATTAATAGTAAATTTGATAAATTTATTTATTCAGTAAACAGAAACCGAATGAGGTCATCCTGATTTCCTTTAATTGATTGAATAATATAGCATGTGTTGTTTATTTCTTTCTTTTACATAGAATTTTAAAATTATTTAGATATAAGTTTTAAAGTTTCAACTATTTATATTTGATACATTAAAAGTTCCTATTTGATAGTATAGAAATAAATGGTCAGCTATTAAAACGAAAAGATTTACTTTATTAAAAGAAAATGGATGCAATTAATGTTTTACATTGTTTATGTAAGTGAACGTTTACTAAATGTTATAAAATGAATAAATAAATAATATAAGTAAGTGATGGAAATTTTCTGATAGGGTTCATTTATTTCCTGTGTTCAAGTTAACAGTCATGTATCGTAACCTAATATATTTTTCAATACATTAACACCACTGTTAAACAATATATATTATTACTGGTAAGGGCTTGTAGGTATTGTTAAATTTTACAGTTAGCACCATAGATTGCTCAGTAGACGCCCAACGTCAAGATCAGCAAGCTGGATTCTGTAAGGATAGGTCGTGCAAAGACCAAATCACGACACTACACATTATTGTTGAACAATCAGTTGAGTGGAACTCGTCACTATGCATCAACATTGACTAGGAAAGAGCATTTGACAGCGTTGATAAGAGGAGATTATGGAAAATTCTTTGACACTATGGAGTACCTGAGAATATTGTCAACATTATACGGAATTCATACAACAGACTACAGTGCAAAGTCGTGCATGGAAGACAGATACATTCCAAGTAAAGACCAGAGTCAGGCAAGACTGCTTACTCTCCCCCTTCCTCTTTCTTGTTCTGGTTGACTGGATTATGAAAACCACCACATTTGAGGGAAAGCACGAAATACAGTGTATAAGTTTGATGCAACTAGACGATTTGGACTTTGCAGATGACCTGACTCTTCTATCGCATACACATCAAAAAATGCAGGTCAAGACAACCAGTGTAGCAGCAGTCTCCGCCTGCATCAGTAGGCTTCAACACACACAAAGGAAAAGGCAACATCTTCAAATACAACACGGAGAATACCAACACAATCACACTTGATGGAGAAACTCTGGAAGAGGTGGAAAGTTTCACATATTTAAGAAGCATCGTCGATGAACAAGGAGGATCGGATACAGATGTAAAGGCGAGGATTCGTAGACCGAAGGCCGCATTACAACAATTGAAGAACATATGGAATTCAAAACAACTGTCAACAAATATCAAAGTTACAATCTTCAATATGAACATCGAGACGGCTCTACTGTACGAAGCTGAAACTTGGAGAACTACCACAACCATCATCAAAATGGCACAAGTATTTATAAACATTTTTCTACACAAGATGCTCAATATCCATTGACCGGATACCATCAGCAACAGTTTACTGTGGGAGTGAAAACATCAGCTTCCAGTTGAACAGAAAATTAGGAGAAGACGTTTGAAGTGGATAGCACATTCATTACGAAAATCATCAAACTGAATCATGAGGCATGCCCCAACTTGGAATCCTGAAGGGAAACGGAGAAGAGGAAGACCGAAGAACATACTACGTCGGGAATTGGAAGCAGACATGAAAAGGATGAATAGCAACTGGAAAGAACTGGAAAGGATTGCCTAGGACAGAGTTGGATGGAAAGTGATAGTGAGCGGCCTATGCTCCTCCAGAAGGCGTAACAGACGTAAGTAAGTACCATAGATTGATTTTAGTTAAAAAAAACCTGGCCTCATAGCACTGGATACCTATCTTGACCTAATATGGCACCCGACACCAGGGGACTGACGTTTAATAGTTTGCATAATAGGACGGAAAAATTGCCCAGTGATTTTTAGCTTTTAACGATTGATCAACCAAGACAAATGATTCATATCAACTCAAGAAGATATACAATAACGCTTTGTTTCACTTGTTTAAATGGTTAACTGGTACATTCATTGAACAAACATCCCACTATTCTGTACCATTAATTCTTAGCATAATAGAATAATAAAACTTAATTAAAGATTAGAAAATTGAAAACTCTACTATAATTCAATTAATTTTTATTGATTAATGTGTTTTACCCTTGTCAAAATTTATCATAATATTATTGTTATGAACATTATTACTGCTTTTTATTATAATTTTTTACTGTTTAACAATATCAGATAGGTTAAGAAAGAAACCTATTTCGGAAAAAATGAAATTTGAGAAATAGAAAAAAAAACATTGAAGAAGGCAAGAATTGAAGAAGTCTCCCTCTTCTCAAAAACAATATATATGTATATAAGCTGATTTTGAAGGTAAAATAATTCAGAACAAATGATACCCTGTATTGTATGTGTCTGAATGTATGTAAGCGTCTTTGTCTATCTTTTAAAAGACTTTTAACTTATGCAAAAATAAGTATATAGTAGTTCTTTTACATTTCAGTCAGTTTATATTCGAATTCATTTGTCTTTATTATTGAAAGTTAAAATAAAGGATGAATAGTCCTGGGTTGTTGTCTTTTTTTTGTTTGGGTTTTTATCATTTTGACTATGAATAATGTAAATACAAATAAATGAGATAAGCATGCCTATCATATTAGAATTAATGAAGAACAATAAACTATATAATGAATGAATATTAATACAAAAAACAATACAGAAAAAAGAAGAAAACACTTTTCCAGATCTCTTATAAGTAGAAATTAACAGTAAACAGATAAATTATAAGTTTTTATATAATTTGCTTCAAGTACATTCAGGTGTTTGTATGTATTTATATAGATGTCAGTGAATGATTTCCCATTTTCTCACTTTTCCCTTATCGATGTCGTTTACAGAGACTTATTTATATCTTACTTAAATCTATTCTATCTATTCAAACACCGGAAATAAACCGCAGACGTTTTTTGTTCATTCATTTTATTTTTGTCTTTTTTTTTATTGTTGATTAAAATGATTGAAGTCAAGGTAAAGAAAAGGAAATAACTTTACATTCATTCATCAAGAAGAAATGAAAGAGGTTTTGTCAAGGAAAAAAAACAGACTTGAGATGTTCTTCAAATGATCCACCATTTATTTATTTTTGAAGAATCATTATTTTGTTGAACCAATAATACCTAAACAAGTTGAATAAATATTAATTCCTTCATTTTCAACTACATCATTATTTTTACATGCTGTCATGGATGGTGATGGTGTAGTAACAGTATTTATGCCTAAGATTGTATCATCTGAAATACTATTATTATGAATGATTGAACTATTGGTAGTAGTTAAAATATCTTCAGAGTTTATAAAATTGTTACTGTCTGTATCATTGATACGATAATTTTTAGGTGAATATGATATTGTTGTTGGTGTCGTGTTATAATGCGATGACATTAGATTAGTATTATAATTTGTCGATACTGTAGACATTGTATCAAAATTATTGGAACCATAATTATGATATGAATGATGATTTAATGAATATCCATTTGATGTGTCGAAAGAATTAGAACACGGCATCACAGTGGAATAGCGAGGATTATTTTGTTGCTTCTGCTGCTGATGATGATGAAGATGGGTAGTATTACTATTATTGTATGGACTATTTACTGTTGTATAATCAATACCAGAGCTATTAAATGGATTATTTGTTAATATATTACACATTGATGATGAAGAAGATAAATTCGCAGGAATTTCATTTATGTCATCTGAATATATTGAGCTATGGGGTAAACGATTATTTACAATACTAACACGATCTGGTAGTGTATAATCTGTTGGCATGACAAGCGAATCTATTCCATTAGTCTTTGATGAAACATCACCAACGCATTGGTCACTACGATTATTATTAGTAGTAGGGAATCGAATCAAATTATCTTGACTTGATGAATTGTTACCCATGGAACTATTGCCAAAACCGACAGAAGCTGCAGCGGCTGCAGCAGCAGCGGCTAAATAAACATCGTTTGATGTAGGATGATTTGAGAATCCTATAAATAATAACCATAATAATAATAACAATAATGACAATAATATGAGTTCAATATTTATTTATAATTTAAGGACTCTAAACTACTTGATGTAATACAAAGAAAATGTATAGACCTTCGAAATATAAATTTTTGCATTTTCTAAATCTCATTAAATATTTCAACTTATCTAAAGCATATAATCATATGTTTTACCTAATCTAATTACATAGAATTGTTCATCCAACACAGCAAGTTACTGACTTCTATTTTAAGGTATTTATTGGTTAGAAAATATTACATGGAAATATGATAAGTGTTCATTTCTCTTTAGAGTACACATATATTTAATAAACTGCATACATTTTTCATTACCATTATGCATCTCTTCATCCCTTTGGTCATACATCGGGTTCATTAAAACTTGAGATCTAAAAGAACTAGTTGATGTGCCTCTTGATGAAGTCGAAATATCTCATTATGTAAATGGTCAGGATGATAAGGTAAATCTAATAACGGTATAAGTCTATATATATATATATATAGCAGTATAATTCCTAGTACTAATGTAGTGACCGAGAACACGAGTGGGGACAAGCAAATGCATTTGAATATAAAAATATAGAATCTCTTAGTAAAATCTGAGAACCATACAGCAAGTACTTCATTTACAAAATATCCATCAATTGTTTCAGACTTTATTGTTCCTTCATTTCCATACCAATAACTTATTGTTCTCGTTCTCTTCTCTTTGATCTTCTCGACCTTCTGCTGCCAGACATTCTACATTCGATTAATGACACATACTACTTATATCTGTCGACATCAGTAGCACACGCCACACTAACTGTTATTAGTATACCTTTTTTATTTAAGATATATCTGTTTACATGTTATTTTCATCACAAGCTATTATCTTTTGACGCTAAAATTTAATCGCTTGGTAAGTGATCAGTTTTAGACATTCATGTTTATAGGTAGGCATTTATAAATAACTGTTTTTGAATTCTTTTTTTGACTATACATTTTATTTCCACTCAGGTAATGGTAAGGCACAATGATGATCCAGTATCGTTTAAAGTATCAAATTGAGTTAATCAATAATTTCATCAGTCTAATTATAAACTATCAGTAATAACTCTACTAGGTTAACAAATCTTAAACTTTATGTCCAATAGTAGTTTTACGTTCAACATAACTTCTGTTTTTTAATTCAGTGTGGTAACTGCTCAGTATAATATTCATTGCATTTTCAATGAGATATTTATTCAGAATTATATTCTTTGTGTTAATTTAGTGTGAACTTCATACAGCAAACCGTTTCGTTGTAATTCCGCATATTTCCGTTCTACATAGTATTTGTTAACTTATCATGAAATGTGACTAAAACCAATAATTCAATCGGTAAATTGGTTAAAAAGTGGTCAGTATGCCTCGAAAAATGAAATGAATGTACATCTACATCAATTTTTGTCCTCTCATTTACGTTATGAGAATCGCATCAATTTCCTGTTTTAAGTAGTCTATGATTTTAACTATTTGACCGTTAATAAATAGAATATATCCTTACCAGCTACTGCAGCGGCTGCAGCTTGAGCTGCTCTGGTATAAGCTGAATACGGTGGACCACCTTCCATATAGTCTATACATGGGGGTATATTGTCATTGATTGAGTAACCATGTGGTCCTGTACATTAAAGAATTTTCAAAAAAAAACAATTAAGAACAAAAATATTTAATAAAAGTATAAACATTTAATAAATAAATGATTTTCAATTGATAAACAAAATTGTATCCAATTCAATTAGTTTCTATTTTAAATTAAACTATTTTCTCCAACATGAGATTTAGTTCATTAAGTAAACATTTCAATCATTATAATTTGACTGTCAAAACCATCCCATTATTTTTTTTAAAAATTGGGGGGGGGCATAAAATTCTCAGTAAAGTATTATCCTATTTTAATTAGGTTATGATAAACTTGTAAATTTTCATAGTGAAAAATAAATAAAAAGAAAATTATGTCAATTTATTAAGATTGATATTAATTGAAACCGTCATCATGAAATATGTTAATATTTATTTCATAAGATTGATTGAATGAATTATTAACTAATTCTTGAAGAGAATAAGAACAAACGAGAAGCGTACTACGCTCATATGATTTTGAGATGGTGGAGAAGATTTGTAGCTCAGGTGGATGATTTTGATGGAGTTTTGTTCTCTGAGCTGGATGGTTTAGTCGTGAAGCTTTCAACGTCCTTCTGAACGACACAATGACAGATTTAAGGTTAACAAGAACCAATCAACATCGAGGTGTACAGGACAAGCTGTGAATCACATGTGGAGAAATTCAAACACTTCGTTTCTACCCAAAGTTTGTGCTGATGATGTCGTTCAGAAGGACGATGAAAGCTCCACGACCAAACCATCCAGCTCAGAGAATAAAACTCCATCAAAATAAGAACAAAGAATTGAATATTATGAGTTCATTTTTTATTTTGTTAGGTTCTCATCAACTACTTACAATCTATAAATTTTTCAGATCAAAACTATCATAAAGTTTACATACTTATGACAGTGGATATATATCATTATGATAGAGTATTGAGATTCATGATATATTAAGTGTCGTAAATAAGTACAACATATGAGAAGAGATTATGATTTGATCAAAAATAATAACAATAGACTATAGAGCTAAAATAATGTGATGAGGTAGTTGAACACAAAAAATAATATCAATTAAGAACAAAATGAATCGAAATAAATAGGTTAAAAATAAAATTATGAATTCTAAAGAAGTGATGCAATTGAAGTAGGAAAGAAAGAAATTACAAGAATGATGTATTAAGCTGATGATAAAGTTATCGCGATAAGGAAAAACTTATAACTGATTCGTTTAGGATACATAAGTTCAGTTCGAGAAGTTTGGTGGTTGTAGTTTCGGAGAATTCTAGAGGCATGTAATTTGATTTCAGTACACTAACCTGATTCCCTTTGTTACAAAGAAGTTTTGCAATACTACTGCTAAAAGCCTTCAATCCTATTGACCCAATACTTTCTGAGATATGTTCTTGGGACTGAATGGAGGCCCTTTTCTCTGTTTTGCTAATGTAAACTTATATACGCAGTTCGAAGTAAAACGGAAGGAGTACCTGTTGATCTTTTATTAAAGTAAATAGCCTATGGTTTCTTACAATATAATCAACTTAGCTGCAGAATCCGTTCTCGTTAGTTTTATTTTTAATCTCTCGTTTATTTTCACCGCAACACCGTCATCATTGAAACTAAGTTGAATGAAAAGAGGCTTCTTGTCTATCATGGTTTCTTCAGGCATTTCCTCTTCACTTTTGCCACATTTCCAATGAATTTTTCTGGGTATCCATCGTTCCTTAGGCATTTTTAACGTTGGTTATTTCTGCTTCCAGTGGATCGGTAGTGAAGCAGAGTTCTGATAAGTGTCTTTTTTGTAATTAACTGAACAAAAGTTATTAAAATTGAGATAAACACTATCCCATTTATCGTTTTTGACAAACTGAACGTTGAATTGTAACATCCTCACCCCCCTTTGTGTGGAGACATTGAGAAAGTCGAACTTATCATCCGTTTCATATTTCATGATAAAGTAGATATTTTTATGAGCGTCATTTAGAAGTCTCAGCATGTGTTTTGTTTGCTGTTAATCATTACTTAATATAAAAGTTTTATTAACATACCTTGCATATGTCTTAAATCTCATTAATCTACCATAATGATATACATCCACATCTAAGCAGTTTCACTATTATAAGTATGTAAGCATTACGATAATTTTGATCTGAAAAACTTATAGATTGTAAGCAGGTGATGAGAACCTTACGAAATAAAAATGAATTCATAATATTCTTTCTTCTTGTTCTCTTCAATATAATACAGGGAACTGAGTGTATGATATCAACCAATCACTCGTATAACCCATTGTTTCTTGATCAATTAGACTATGAACATGGTAAGTAACCATTCTGTGGTTTGATCAACACACCAGTGAATAAGTTTGGCGCCTGAGTGATATCTAGCATTTATTTTCTCAAAATGCTTTCTTGAAAAATGATGCTACTTCTTCAATCACGTAACAAAATAATTACCCCAATGTCACTTAATGTAACATGACAAATCTACAACAAGGCAAACTGAACGAGATTGATAAGTAGTATTTATCTAAGCCGAGTGGATTCAACATTCCAAACTTCAGGTAACTATACACGAGAGTAGCAGTCAAATAATAAGATAAACGAGAGGATTAAAATTGAGTTATTTCATCTTGTAAAATTAGCATAAGTGCCCAGCGTCCACATGTCATTATATTGAGACTGAGATCATCCATGGGGTTAAAATCATACGTCAATGTTTTCAGTTCCAGTTCTTTGAATAAACATGTTTATGAATAGTTATGTGTAAGATAATCAAAAATTGTTTTCCACAATAATACATTTCTCACCTGCTCTATTAGACTGGTCAATCATGGGTTGTACAATTCTTCGACGTGCATTAATAAACCTACATGAAAAGGATAATAATAATATAAAATTATAATGAATAAATAATTAAAAAATGATCCTGATTAAGTTCATATTCATTATCTTTGTATTCATATTCTCATAAGCATTCTGAAGTGAAAGTGGTCTTTATGGAAATAATAAATGCTTTATTGATGAACTATTTATAAACAGTTGTCTACGCAAAATACTTAACATCCATTGGCCGGATACTATCAGCAACAGCGTTTTATTGGAGAGAACAAGCCAGCTTCCAGCTGAAAAGGAAATTAGGAAAAGACGTTGGAAGTGGATCGGAGATACATTAAGGAAATCACCAATGTGCATTACAAGGCAATCCTTAACTTGGAATCCGGAAGGAAAGCGGAAAAGAGGAAGGCCAAAGAACACATTACGCCGGAAAATAGAAGCAGATATGAAAAGGATGCATAACAACTGGAAAGAACTGGAAAGGAAGGCTCAGGACAGAGTTGGATGGAGAATGCTGGTGGGAGGCCTACGCTCCTCGACGAGGGGTAACAGGCGTAAGTAAATAAGTTATTGATGAACAGTTTTCAAACTCGTCCTGAAATACAGTTGAATATTTCTTTCAAAATGCTGTATCATAAACTTTACTTTTCATTAAATTATTAAACATACAGTTCTAATTATTTTAGCTGAAATAACACGTAATTTAATACTTATATCATAAAAAAAGATCATTTCTAATTTTACTCATCTAATGGTTATATACAGAATTAAAACTTTTTACATTATGAAATAAAATCAATGGCTAAATTATTCCGTCATTGTTAATGATACTTCATCAGCACTTACATAGATCTCATATGCAATCAGATATAAAACTTTCAAATCACTAGGGTAAAAAATAATTACTAGTTAATGTATTGATATTTTGTTATTATAAGTTCGACTTGTACATGAAGTGTTGAATATATACTTATGAGTAGGTTTAAACTACAATAAAGTAGTTAGTTTTGAATAAGATTATTTGCCATTATTTCTGAGTTAATATTGTCGAATGTTGAAAATTCCCTCCGAATGACAAAACATTACTGAACAAACCATCCGGGCCATTAAGAAGGAAAACACACGACATGTTTACCTTTTTCAAATGTATAATAAATAAACTTAAATGTATACCAATTTTTTAAGAGGATTAACTTGCTAGTTTGTTAACTTACAGATTAGGATTAGTAAGCTAAGGAATTGAAGGGAATTTCAAAACTTTATTCATAATGTATCGTAATACAAAACTTTATTGCTGAGCATATCTCTTCTCTTTTATTGATCTTTTTTGGTAATTCTAATATTTAGCCAAAAGTATTGTGGTGTATGCTACTTATGCGGACAGATATAAGTAGTATGTGACTCCAGTTGGAAGTAGAATGCCTGATAACAGAAGATTGACTTGAAGAGAATAGTAAGGGTATCAGAGAGTAGTAATAACAACAACAGAATCGGAGGGATCATAAAGCATGTAAAGGACAACTGAGGCAAGATGTGCAAATAAGGTATTTAATCAATGGTTTTCATATTTTACAAAGACACTGTATAATTTGGTATTAAATAACAAGTTGGTTTTTCCCTACCCGAGTTCTTGTTCACTACAGTATAATATGAAACTTTAACAAAATATGCAATTAGTCTAATCCATTGTATCATGTTGATAAATAACATGTCTAATTAAGTTTTCAAGTAAATAAAATTCAAATAAACATGAATGAAAAGATACTAATTTTATTTACCAATTATTGACTTGTAAAATAGTTAATCCTGTATCTTGAGCTAATTGTTTCTTTTGTTCTTCCGATGGATATGGATGCTTTATAAAAAAAAATAAATATCAAGTGTATAGTATATTACTTGAATATCTACCACATTAAAAGTAATGGATGACTTGATGGCATAAACTATCATCAAATGCAAGACTCATAATGTATGTTATTTTCAATTCATCAAATGATTATATTAACTTATCAATTTGTGATGTCACTTGAAATAACATAGATTAAACTAATGAACTGAATCAAATAATACTAAAATAGATAAACAATAGTTTTTACATTCAACTAGTTTTCTATTCTTTAATATACTTTCCAGATGATCAATATTTAGATGAAATGATATTTAAGGGTATATACTCTTTAACTATATACATCTCCTTCTAATTATATATATTGACTACTAATGATAAAAAACTTTATTCATCAAAATTGACAGAATATTATTTCAAGTCGAAGTATATTTTTTGTTGAAGTAACCAATGATTAGCACCTGAACTTGAAAGTTATTCAACCACAAATAATGAAATGTTCGGGAAAAAAACATCCTTATAATTGTGAATAACAAAAATGAGAAAACTCATCATATGAATCAAATTAATTCGATGATGCATAAACACTGACAAAATACATATTGAATGTTTTTTTAATTTATTGTAATCAAGTAAAATAGTGTCATCATAAATAAACATTCTTATCAGAATGGGTTTTGTGGACATTATAGTAATTTTTAATAGTTGAGATCATGAGTCAATTGAAGCTAGACCACCATGGAAAACCTGGAAACACTGGACGGCCGTTTCGTCCTACTGCGGGACTCCTCAGCAGTGTGCATCAACGATCCCCCCCTCACGAGGCTCGAACCCAGAACCTATCAGTCTCGTGCGCGAGCACAACCTCTAAACCACTGAGCCAGCATCAAACGGTGTTAATGTCTAACTTCAACCAATCCACGAGGTTGAGCGACCGTTCACCAATTGTTTTCAGTGAGTTGATATCTCACAACAGACCTGGTTAAACTCCACTGGTCACTGCTTCTCACTAGAACTCCAGGAAGTACCTCTCTAAGTCAGTAACTAGTGAACATATGATTATTATTATCAGAAGGGGTTTTGTGGAGATTTCAGTATTTTCAT